>NC_064833.1:2724166-3048333 GCF_024166365.1 Elephas maximus indicus | reverse complement strand
GTTTTGAAAATCAGCCAGTGAAAACCCTGTGGAGCACAACGGTCCGATCCCATAATTCACGGGGTTGCCAGGAGTCAGGGCTGACTCGGTGGCAGCTAACAACAAAGGGGTCCTGAAACCTCAAAGTTGGAGAAATGCTGGACTAGTCCATGGAAGGGCCCTGGGCTTGGATAAGTGGCCCCTGGCGGGGACAGGTGTGCACCTTCTTTGTGGGGAATAAAAATCTCCAGGGCCCAGCTTCTTCCCCAGATGGTCCCCCCACCTGGGAAGAGGGAAGGATCTGGACAGGGAAGCGTTAGGCGATGCCTCTTCCCTCCAACTGCCCAGAGAGCTTGTTAGCCCAGCAGTGACAACCTGCAGGCCAGGTCTCCTCTCTTGGCCTTTGGCCTTGGCTTTCCTGGGTGGAGCGTGATGATGGGGGGCTGGGAGGCAGGAGATGGGGACTCGCATCCTGGCCCTGCCCCGCCCCCCCTGACCTTCGCTGAGCGCCCTGACTGGGAGCCCACAGTGTTGCAGAGCTCAGCCACATGGGCTCAGGGGTGAGTGAGCGAGATGGTGGCAGAGGGGGACGGAGGGGTCAAGGGATTGTACTACCATATGATGAGGTTGCCAGGCAGTGCGGGTGAGGAGAGTTTGGGTATCCACAGGGGAGGGCCCATGAAGGGTGGGACCGCAGGTGAAGAGAGGCGGGCCAGGGGATGCTGTTCTGTCCAGTGAGCAAGGCTGGATTGGACTGACTGCAGTGGGGAAAGAGGACAACAGGCCCCTGAGGGAGGCATTCAGAAGGAGGGAGCCAATTGTCCTGCCCCCAGCACTCCAGGCTCCCCTGGGGCTGAGTGGTCCTGAGGCTGGAAGCCAGGAGTGAGCTCTCCTGCCCCCAGCACCCCAGGCTCCCCTCAGACTGAGTGGAGGGAAGGGAGCCACCAGGCCGGGACCTGTAAACCTCAGCCACCCGCACGCTTCAGTTTGCCCCTGTGTGGAGGCTTCGGGAGGGAAGTGTCAGCCATACCAGTAGGCTGAGGCCCTGGGGAAGGGGTGCTCATTCCTGATGCTGATGGTGCCAGAGATAGCCTCCGCCATATACTGACAACACAGCCTTGGTGATTTTAACATCATGGCTCCACGGTGCAGTGCGATGCCTGCCATCACCAAGCGCTCAGCTTCCACAGTCTGGGTGTGGAAGGAGTCTACTCACCCACCCGTCTGCCCTTTCTTACAGCAGCTCACTCGCTCCCTCCCTGACTCATTCATCCGTCCACCCTTCTCCAGGTGCACACCCATTCGTTCATTCATTCAACCAGCTACCTGTCCACTTGTTTGTTCATTCACCCCCTAACTGAACACCTCACCAGCCAAGATGCTGACGCTGAGCATCTAATAAGTGTCTCCTAAGTACCAGTAACGTTTTGCTGAAGATCATTCTACGGCAGCCGCAGCAGTGTATCGACAGGGAACTGCCAGAAATTCAGGCCGGTTTCAGAAGAGGATGTGGAACCAGGGATATCACTGCTGATGGCAGGTAGATCCTGGCTGAAAGCAGAGGATACCAGAAGGATGTTTACCTGTGTTTTACTGACTATGCAAAGGCATTCCACTGTGTGGATCACAACAAACTATGGATAACATTGGGAGGAATGGGAATTCCAGAATGCTTGATTGTGCTCATGAGGGACCTGTAGATCAAGAGGCAGTCGTTCGAAAGAACAAGGGGATACTGTATGGTTTAAAGTCAGGAAAGGTGTGTGTCAGGGTTGTATCCTTTCACCATACCTATTCAATCTGTAGGCTGAGCAACTATTCTTTGAAGCTGGATTATATGAAGAAGAATGGGGCATCAGGATTGGAGGAAGACTTATTAACAACCTGTATTATGCGGATAACACAACCTTGCTTGCTGAAAGTGAAGAGGACTTGAAGCACTTACTGATGAAGATCAAACACCACAGTCTTCAGTATGGATTACACCTCAACATAAAGAAAACAAAAATCCTCACAACTGGACCAATGAGCAACATCATGATAAATGGAGAACAGATTGAAGTTGTCAAGGATTTCATTTTATTTGGATCCACAATCAACACCCATGGAAGCAGCAGTCAAGAAATCAAAGGACACATTGCATTGGACAAATTTGCTGCAAAAGACCTCTTTAAATTTTTAAAAAGTAAAGATGTCACTTTAAGGATTGAGGCATGCCTGACCCAAGCCATGGTGTTTTAAATCACCTCAAATGCATGAGAAAACTGGACAATGAATAAGGAAGACTGAAGAAGAATTGAGCTATGGTGTTGGTGAAGAATATCGAATATACCAGGGACTGCCTTTTGAACAAAGAAATCTGTCTTGGAAGAAGTAGAGCCAGAATGCTCCTTAGAAGCAGGGATGGAGAGACTTTGTCTCATATACTTTCGACATACTCCAGTTCCTGGAGAAGGACATCATTCTTGGTAAAGTAGGGAGTAAGCGAAAAAGTGGAAGACCCTCAACGAGTTGGATTGACACAGTGGCTGCAACGATGGGCTCAAGCATAACAATGATTGTGAGGATGGCCCAGGACTGGGCAGTGTTTCGTCCTGTTGCACACAGAGTTGTTATGAGTTGGAACCAACTCGATGACACCTAACAACAGCAACAACATGTGCCGGTCCACATATTCAGGGAGCAAAGATAACTAGTACATGTTCTCTACTTGCAAGGAGACTAAAAGTCCAGTACTGACTGGACTGATCATGATGATGATGGTAGTGGTGGTGATTATGGTGGTAATGGTAGTGATGATGTTGGTGATGATGGTGATGGCCGTGATGATGGGGATGGGGTGATGATAGTGATGGTGGTGATGATGGACATGGTGGTGATGGTGGCCATGATGGTGATGATGGTGATGGTGATGATGGGGATAATGATGGCGGTGGTGATTATAGGGGTAATGATAGTGATGATGATGGTGATGGTGATGATGGTGATGGTGGAGATGGTGGTGATAGTGATGATGGTGGTGATAGTCATGATGGTGATGATGGTGGTGATGATGGTGATGGTGGTGATGATGGTGATAATGATGGTGATGGTGATGGTGGTGGTGATGGTGGTGATGGTGGTGATGGTGGTGATGATGGTGATGATGGTGATGATGGTGATAATGATGGTGATGGTGGTGATGGTGGAGATGGTGGTGATGGTGGTGATGGTGGTGATGATGGTGATAATGATGGTGATGGTGGTGATGGTGGAGATGGTGGTGATAGTGATGATGGTGATGATGGTGATGGTGGTGATGGTGGTGATGATGGTGATGGTGGTGATGGTGGAGATGATGGTGGTGATAGTGATGATGGTGATGGTGGTGATGGTGGTGATGATGGTGATGATGGTGATAATGATGGTGATGGTGATGATGGTGATGGTGGCGATGGTGGAGTTGATGGTGGTGATAGTGATGATGGTGATGGTGGTGATGGTGGTGATGATGGTGATGGTGGTGATGATGGTGATGGTGGTGATGATGGTGATAATGATGGTGATGGTGATGATGGTGATGGTGGTGATGGTGGAGATGATGGTGGTGATACTGATGATGGTGATGGTGGTGATGGTGGTGATAATGATGGTGATGGTGATGATGGTGATGGTGGTGATGGTGGAGATGATGGTGGTGATAGTGATGATGGTGATGGTGGTGATGGTGGTGATGATGGTGATAATGATGGTGATGGTGATGATGGTGATGGTGGCGATGGTGGAGTTGATGGTGGTGATAGTGATGATGGTGATGGTGGTGATGGTGGTGATGATGGTGATGGTGGTGATGATGGTGATGGTGGTGATGATGGTGATAATGATGGTGATGGTGATGATGGTGATGGTGGTGATGGTGGAGATGATGGTGGTGATAGTGATGATGGTGATGGTGGTGATGGTGGTGATAATGATGGTGATGGTGATGATGGTGATGGTGGTGATGGTGGAGATGATGGTGGTGATAGTGATGATGGTGATGGTGGTGATGGTGGTGATGATGGTGATAATGATGGTGATGGTGATGATGGTGATGGTGGTGATGGTGGAGATGATGGTGGTGATGGTGGTGATGGTGGTGATAATGATGGTGATGGTGATGGTGGTGATGGTGGAGATGATGGTGGTGATAGTGATGATGGTGATGGTGGTGATGGTGGTGATGGTGGTGATGATGGTGATGGTGGTGATGGTGGAGATGATGGTGGTGATGGTGATGGTGATGGTGGTGATGGTGGTGATAGTGATGATGGTGATGGTGGTGATGGTGGTGATGGTGGTGATGATGGTGATGATGGTGATGGTGATGGTGGTGATGGTGGTGATAGTGATGATGGTGATGGTGGTGATGGTGGTGATGATGGTGATAATGATGGTGATGGTGATGGTGGTGATGGTGGAGATGATGGTGGTGATAGTGATGGTGGTGATGGTGGTGATGATGGTGATGGTGGTGATGATGGTGATAATGATGGTGATGGTGATGATGGTGATGGTGGTGATGGTGGAGATGATGGTGGTGATAGTGATGATGGTGATGGTGGTGATGGTGGTGATGATGGTGATGGTGGTGATGATGGTGATAATGATGGTGATGGTGATGATGGTGATGGTGGTGATGGTGGAGATGATGGTGGTGATAGTGATGGTGGTGATGGTGGTGATGGTGGTGATGATGGTGATAATGATGGTGATGGTGATGGTGGTGATGGTGGAGATGATGGTGGTGATAGTGATGGTGGTGATGGTGGTGATGGTGGTGATGATGGTGATAATGATGGTGATGGTGATGATGGTGATGGTGGTAATGGTGGAGATGATGGTGGTGATAGTGATGGTGGTGATGGTGGTGATGGTGGTGATGGTGGTGATGGTGGTGATGATGGTGATGGTGGTGATGATGGTGATAATGATGGTGATGGTGGAGATGGTGGTGATAGTGACGATGGTGATGATGGTGATGGTGGTGGTGATTATAGGGGCAATCATACTGATGATGGTGGTGATGATGGTGGTGGTCATAAGGGTGGAGATGGTGAAGGTGATGATGATGGTGATGCTGTTGATAGTAATAACAGCTAACATTGTTGAGCATAAAGCATGTGTCAGGCAATACTCTAAGCCCTTTATGCGCATTCACTCACTTAGTTCTCAGAAAAGATCTATGAGGCAGAGGGCAGAGCCACATCCCCATGGTGGAATGGGGCCCAGCTCCTGGGTCCAGCCAGCAACTACAGAGGGCGTTTACAAGCTGGGGCCCATTTACAGGCCCTAAGAGAGGTGTGGGGTGATGATGGTGATGGTGGTGATGGTGGTGGACTTCAAAGCCAGGCATGTTGCACCAGGTGGGCACTGCTGCCTCAGGGGACCAGCTGAGCTGCCCATTTAGAAAAGCTCTTTGTTGGGTGTGGAGAACCTAGTGATCTCGGGCCATCGGCAGTGCCAGCTGGGCCTCAGCATTCTCGTCTCTAACCCTGGGACCCGGATCGCATTCGGTCCACTCAGGGTTCCTGGCAGGTCAGCATGGGCAGCCGCGCTGTGAATGCTGCTCCATCTTTAGCTGCACTGCCACCTCGATTTTCCTGGGGTGCAGGCACGCTGGCTTCCTCTTGACCCTGCACAGTCCCTGGTGCCCTCCGGGCCTCAAGGTGTGAGGGGTTTACCCTGACGACCCCGGTCCTTCCCCAGGGCACACTGCTTCCAGTGCACAGACTACTGCACTGAGGGGTGGCCACACGAAGGCTTCACCTGCCGTCCCACAGATAGCTGGAAGAGCATGGCCCGGAGAGGGAGTCCTGAGTCCACTTGCAGGCGCCTTGTGCTGAGAGAAAAGCTGAGAAGGAGCGTTAAGAAATGATCCCTGGCTTCCAAACAGAAAGGAATATTGACACGGTTATTTTTAGCATTATTAAAATAAGTCTGTTTTGTTCCTTTTTGTGCTCCTCTCCCTGCTTAACGATCTTCGCTTGCAGATTGAATGTGCGTGTGTCCAGGCCGAGGCCCAGGGGAGCTGCTGTGCAATCAAAATGTTAATGAGACCCTGATTGTGTCTCTGGGTGCCGCCTCGGTTCCCCAGGCCTCTGCTTCCCCAAACCTCCCTGGGTTTCTTGGCACCCTGGGGAGCAGCCCTGCTCTTTGGAAATGAGGTCTCCGCTTAATGCCCCACGGAAACCCGTCCCTGGGAAGTTTGGGGACTTGGGGAGGTGGGCTTTGTGGTGATCCTGCTGCTGTTCTCTCCCTTCCTGCCAAGGGTCCCACCTGATCTAGCTCCCTTCCTGCCAGGGGTCTCTCCTGGTCCAGCTCCTTTCCTGCCAGGGGTCCCGCCTGGTCCAGTTCCCGTCCTGCCAGGGATTCCGCCTGGTCTAGTTCCCTTCCCTCCAGGGGTTCCGCCTGGTCCAGTTCCAGCCAGGCCATTAAGGGTCAGATCCAGGAAGCAGCTCTCCATGGTGCTGGCCTCACCTCACCTTGGACCAGGGTGCTCCATTTCCTGCACACCAGTGTTGGGGTTCATGCCTCAGCACCTGAAATCCTTCCCAGCTCACCTCCTGCTTTACTTGTCTTTCCAGAATTTCCACCCCACCTCCATCTGTGTCTAACCTCACAGACACCTGCCTCCTTCTAAGTCCCATCCCGCCCCCATTGTTCTTGTTCTGCCTCTAGGGCTCACCTGTTCTCACCCTTGATGGTGCCGAGATGCCCACTCTTGGCCCCCTCTATGACACCGGGGTTTCCTTGGGGCCTGCACATATGTGGCTCTGAGTCCCGGGTGGTGCAAATGGTGAAGTGCTTGGCTGCTGATTGAAAGATTGGGGGTTCGAGTCCACCCAAAGACACCTTGGAAGACAGGCCTGGAGATCTACTTCTAAAAAATCAGCCATTGAAAACCCTATGAGTGTATTTCTACTCTGACACACATGGGGTTGCCATGAATTGGGGTCAACTGGACATCAACTGGTGTCCGCAGTCCAGACACCAGGGAAGTTCAATCCTTTCATTTATTTAAATAGCTCACAAATTTTATTGGCTGCTTGTTGGACCAGCCACTGAGCTAGGAGGTGGTGAGCAAAAGGGGACATAGGCCAGTCACTGTGGGCTCTGGCGGGGGATAGGAGTCAGAAACCACACCAGCCCGTGTAACACTGTGGCTGGGCCACACGTGGCCAAGGAGAGGATGTTGTTCTATGAGAACACAGGCCAGGTGACCAGCAGGGGCAGGGCCAGCATGGCTTTCCCTCTGAATGCAGCCCGAGCTGAGATCTGAAAGGCAATGGGAACAGCCTGTGCAAAGGCCCTGGGGCAGATATGAGGTGCCAAAAGAAGCAAGTGTGTCTGGAATCAAGAAAAGCAGGGGTTCAGGGGAAAGGTGAGGCCGTGCAAGGCTGGCAGTTGTAGAGGGTGGCAGGGGTGGAGGAGGGCCATGGGGAGGCAGGCAGAAGGCTTGCACTCAGCTGGGAGGAGGCGGTGGTGGTGGCTCGGACGATGGAGTAGAGGGTAGAGAGGGAAGGTATGAAGATGGAAGGATGTTGGGGAGGTAACACAGACCCAACCTGGGCACGGACCTGTGGCAGATGAGGAGCAAAGGGAGCCAGCTGAGGCAGACGGGGTGTCGGGAAAGAAACCAGGACATGACTGGGCACAGCCACTGGCCATCTGGGTGGACTGTCGGTGGAGGTGGGCAGGGGGTCCATGTGCCCAGAGGGGAGCCTGGGAGGAGCTGGGAGTTTGCCAAGCATCAGAGCCACCAACATCCTGGGCTGCCTGCCCTTCCCTGCGTGGCCCTCCCCTGGCATTTGCTACCCCCTGCCATTTCCTCTGCTTTCTCACTGTCCGCACTGCAAACTGTCAGCTCCAAGGGCCGGGGTAGGGGCTGTCTGGTTTGCTGCTGGGTCCCCATCATGAAGCTCTGACTCATCACGTGGTTGTTAGCTGCTGTCAAGTGGGCCCTGACTCATGGCTACTCCATGCACAAAGGGACCACCCTTGTCATCCATAGGGTTTATCATTGGCTGAATTTCGGAAGTAGTTTGTCAGGCCTTTCTTCCTAGTTCCTCTTAGTCTGGAAGCTCCACTGAAACCGGTTCAACGTCATAGCACCACACAAGCCTCCACTGAGAGACGGGTGGTGGCTGCGTGTGAGGTGCACTGGCTGGAACTGAACCCGGGTCTCCCACATGCAACGGGAGAATTCCACCACTGAGCCACCGCTGCCCTCTCTGACTCCTATAGGTGGCCAAGAAGTATTTGTTGAATGAATGAGAGAGTGAAGCACATGAACGAACAGAGGGTGGGTGCTTGCCTCTCTGGAGAAGGTCCCTGAGCCTGCCCCTGGCCCCCACGGGGGTGGGGTTGGGCGTGCAGGCTGGGCATACGGAGCGGAAAACCTTGCGGGATAGCTTTCTCCCTCGCTCTTCCTTCCCTGTTTTCCTTTCAGGTCCACGAGGAATTCCCATGCCTAGGAGACAAGGGGCGCTCTGGCATTGACGGAAATGTGGAGGCCCGCGGTCTCTGTGCATCTGCGCTCTACCAGGTGTAGGGTGGTGGGCTGTCAGAGCTGACCCTGACTGCGGGCCCTCTCCCTGCACCTGGCCATGCCCCCGCTGGGGACGCTTTCCCTCATTCAGCTGCAGCCCTCCTGAGAGGGGCTGGTGGTCTCCTAAGCCCACCATGGCTGTAGGTCAGAGGCTTGGGCTGGTTCTCCCAGGAGGCTGGGAGGGGGCAGGTGGGGAAACAGTCATGACACGGAAAGGTAACCCTGGGCGGGGGAGGCTAGTGAGAGCAGAAGCCTTTCTGCCTGGGCCTAGGACTTCTGTGTGGGCCTGGGTCTTTCCAGCATGGTGCCAGGCCCTCTTCCCCATCCCTGACACCAGAGGGTCCACTCGCAGCCCTTCCCAAAGCCTGGGTTTGGGTGCCTGGCCAGCTCCCGTCTAGAGAAGCTGGGCTCTGTGGGGATGCTGTGGCTGGGCAGAACGGCTGTTGTGCACAGCGAGTGTTTACAGAGGTATCTGCTGCGTCCCTGCTGTCCTGGAGAAGCAGCCCAGCCCGCAGACATGAGGGGGCAGATAGCAGACTAAAGGTGCTCGGCAGAGAATGGAAATAGGTGCTGGGACTGGGCTGAGTGGTGCTGTTTAGACCTGGGAGTCGGGAAACACCAGTCCAGACCAGATTCAAGTTCTGACATGGTGCCTGCAACTGTTGGACGGGTCACCATCTCTCTGGGCCTCAGTGTCCCCTTCTGTAGTATGGGGCAGTAGCACACCTACCTCAAGTCCAGTCCACCAGGTTAACTCAGGTGCTTGTGCTGAGCTCCCAACTCAGCGCTCACCCCTATTTGTGCCCTGGTCCAAGGAATCCCCCTCCTACCTGGGAAGGCGGGGGTAGTGGTTCCATGGTAGAATTCTCACCTCCCAGGCAGGAGACCTGGGTTCCATTCCTGGCCAGCGTACCTTGAGTGCCGGTAGAGGCTTGTGTGTTGCTGTGATCCCAAACAGGTTTCAGCACAGCTTCCAGACTAAGACAGACTGGGAAAAAAGGCCTGGTGATCTACTGCTGAAAATCAGTCAGTGAAAGCCCTGTGAGTCACAACAGCCCAGTCCAGAGCTGATCGTGGGACTGCGCAAGACCTGGCCTCGTTTTGTTCCATCGTCCATGGGGCCTCCGTGAGCTGGGGGCTGACTTGGCAGCATCTGACAGTGACATCTGGGGATGGGAGGGCTTGGTCCACAGGCTCAGGTGTGCTCAGGGGTTCAGTGGAGGCTGGGGGGGCTATGGGGGGCCTGGGTGGGGTGGGGCAGCCTTGGCTCTGCCATCAGCTCAGAGACTCTGGCCAGGCAGGAGGCCCGTTAATCTGTGATGGTTTGTTAAGGGGGGAGTAAGAGGTTGGGGTGGAGGGGGAAGGGGCCACAGTGGGGGAATTACAGCCTGCCCACCCCCTCCTTGACACAGGCCCCCTGCAGGTACCTGTACCCTTAATCCCCCACTCCCTGCAGGGGAGGCTTACTACCCCATTTCACAGACGGAAAAGCAGGCCTCCCAGACTTGACCTTGAGGATACAGCGAGGTGTGAGGCCAGGATGGCAGCCACGGTCAGGCAGTGCCGTGGTGACAGGTGAAGCCCCTAGGTGAAGGAAACCCTTAATGTGCTCAGCTGCTAGCTGACAGGTTGGAGGTTCAAGTCCACCCAGAGAAGCCTCGGAAGAAAGGCCTGACAATCAACTTTTGAAAAATTAGCCATTGAAAATCCTGTGGGCCCAGTTCCCTGACACACACGGGGCTGGAGGGGACTCAGCGGTGCTCGCTGGACGCAAACACGGGCTGGAGGGGACTCAGCGGTGCTCGCTGGACGCAGACACGGGCTGGAGGGGACTCAGCGGTGCTCGCTGGACGCAGACACGGGCTGGAGGGGACTCAGCGGTGCTCGCTGGACGCAGACACGGGCTGGAGGGGACTCAGCGGTGCTCGCTGGACGCAGACACGGGCTGGAGGGGACTCAGCGGTGCTCGCTGGACGCAGACACGGGCTGGAGGGGACTCAGCGGTGCTCGCTGGACGCAGACACGGGCTGGAGGGGACTCAGCGGTGCTCGCTGGACGCAGACACGGGCTGGAGGGGACTCAGCGGTGCTCGCTGGACGCAGACACGGGCTGGAGGGGACTCAGCGGTGCTCGCTGGACGCAGACACGGGCTGGAGGGGACTCAGCGGTGCTCGCTGGACGCAGACACGGGGCTGGAGGGGACTCAGCGGTGCTCGCTGGACGCAGACACGGGCTGGAGGGGACTCAGCGGTGCTCGCTGGACGCAGACACGGGCTGGAGGGGACTCAGCGGTGCTCGCTGGACGCAGACACGGGCTGGAGGGGACTCAGCGGTGCTCGCTGGACGCAGACACGGGCTGGAGGGGACTCAGCGGTGCTCGCTGGACGCAGACACGGGCTGGAGGGGACTCAGCGGTGCTCGCTGGACGCAGACACGGGCTGGAGGGGACTCAGCGGTGCTCGCTGGACGCAGACACGGGCTGGAGGGGACTCAGCGGTGCTCGCTGGACGCAGACACGGGCTGGAGGGGACTCAGCGGTGCTCGCTGGACGCAGACACGGGCTGGAGGGGACTCAGCGGTGCTCGCTGGACGCAGACACGGGCTGGAGGGGACTCAGCGGTGCTCGCTGGACGCAGACACGGGCTGGAGGGGACTCAGCGGTGCTCGCTGGACGCAGACACGGGCTGGAGGGGACTCAGCGGTGCTCGCTGGACGCAGACACGGGCTGGAGGGGACTCAGCGGTGCTCGCTGGACGCAGACACGGGCTGGAGGGGACTCAGCGGTGCTCGCTGGACGCAGACACGGGCTGGAGGGGACTCAGCGGTGCTCGCTGGACGCAGACACGGGCTGGAGGGGACTCAGCGGTGCTCGCTGGACGCAGACACGGGGCTGGAGGGGACTCAGCGGTGCTCGCTGGACGCAGACACGGGCTGGAGGGGACTCAGCGGTGCTCGCTGGACGCAGACACGGGCTGGAGGGGACTCAGCGGTGCTCGCTGGACGCAGACACGGGCTGGAGGGGACTCAGCGGTGCTCGCTGGACGCAGACACGGGCTGGAGGGGACTCAGCGGTGCTCGCTGGACGCAGACACGGGGCTGGAGGGGACTCAGTGGTGCTCGCTGGACGCAAACACACCAACAATCATGAAGATGGCACAGAACGGAGCAATGCTTCTTTCTGTTACGCAGAAGATCACCACGAATTGGAGCCGACTCGATAGCAGCTGACACTGACAACAAAAGAAAAACTCTCCTGCTCCACTCCCAGGGGCCCTAGTGACTGAGGTCAGCAGCATTGCTCACACGTGTAGCTTGCAAATAATTTTCATCAGAAGGACAGTAGGTGGGGGCACGTGGGTCCCCGCACAGCCTCCTCGCTGCGCGACCCTTGGCCTGAGTGCTGCGCACACTTCCATAGGTGATGGCTCCTCCCAAGCCCGTGTCCTCGCTGTGAGCAGAGGAACTTGGAGCACCGTCCTTATGGAGTCTTCCGGCTCCAACTTCCCATGGCCTCGTAAGAAACAGCATGTCTTTTGGTCACCCTTCATTTTTGATTCTGAATGTCTGCACCGCGTCCCGTCCTTCTGGCTCTGAGACACCGGCAGCCCTCCAGCCTGCTGCTCCTCTGTGACCTTGACCAGAAAGGTCAGCTTCTGAGGCCAGTTTGCCTCCAACGAAGAGGGCGAGGAGGGAGTGAGCTGATGGAGAGAAAGGTGTGTATGCCGGAAGCTGCTGTTGGTGTGGAAGCCAGGGCTGACATGCTTGTTTGTGGGCCCAGCCCGGGGGCATACTGACTGAGATTAGAGGGGGCCCTCAAGCCCAGAAGCTGAGTCTGGGGAGCCCAAAACTACAGGGTCTAGAACCAGAAGGAGAGATGTGTGGCCCTGGCGGAGCACGGCTGCAGTACCCTCGGGGATGGAGGAGGTGGTCTCCATGACGCCTGAGGACGAGACCTGGGCTCCATATCCTGCGAACGCACAGTACCAGGTAACGGCGTGTCCCTGCCCGTGTGTGGGTGGCGGTCCAAGCCATCTTTGCTGTTTCCTGCAGGGACCTCCAGCGCTGGGTCACCCTGAACGCATGGGAGCCCCTGACTGCCACTGTGCCTGGAACTGTTGCACCTGGGAACCCCAGCCTGAGGACAGACAGGACCACAGCCGGATGCAGGGTCACCAAGCCTTGACCCATCCCTCATCTGGAAGGCTGGTGCGGTCGGTCGCCCAGCACCTCCGGTCCAGTCCTTGACACTCACATCACTTTCCCTGGCCCTTTCCAAAACCTTCCACACCCTTGGAGTAGGCCTGCTTCACCAGAGGGGCCGTGGTAGCTGAAGCCCTTCATCACCTGAGCCCATATCCACCTTCTACCTAAATGCTGTGCACGTGGGTCATTTCCAAGGAGGATTTATCTGTCCATCAGTGAGGAGGAGGGATTTATTCTCTGCCTCTTCTCCCCTCCGTCGTTAAAGCCTGAGTGGCTCTCGTGAGCTCTCGAGGATGGCTGTGAAATAAATTGAGGCCGATGGCTCTGTGGTCTGCACAGGGCAGGGACAGCTCAGGAGGGGCCGGGGTGGGCTGTGGGGATGCTGGGGCCAGCCACGTCTCCTCTGGTGGGGGGACCCCCTCAGGAAGTGGGGGCAGCACCACCCTGAAGGGCTGGCATGTGCGGGCAGTGGAACGTGCTCACTGCCAAGTGATAGCCTGTCCCCCCCAGTACCTGCCCTAGGTTTCCACCCCCACCCCCATCTGACCTCCGGGCACATCACCAACCAAAGCTCTAGCTGGGGGCCTGTACATAGCACGTCCCTGTCCCCGGGACGCTGGCACACACAGCTCTCACCCGTGAAGGATGCACGGTGAGGCTCAGGACAGCATCATGCTGAGATGTCCCCCTCTGTGGCTGCCTGTGGCCTCCTTCGGGGCCCCCTCTCGTGGACGATGCATCACTGTCGTAAAAGGAGTTTTCTCGGTCTTCACAGTTGTCTCACCTGCGCCAGGTGCTAAATTATGGGTGTCTGGCCGCATCTGGGGTGAGGTGCTCAGCCCCTTGGGGTGCTGAGAGGGTGAGGGGTTTGCTGTTTGCAGGTATTTAGTGTTCCAGCCCCATTCATCAATCCAGCGAGCAACCATTGAGCACCTACTGCTTGCTGGGCCCACCTTGGCTGGCCTGCCTGGACCAAGTGTGATCTTTTTTTGGACTGGGAGCCTTGCCCTGAGTACCTTAACCAGGCCTGGGCCATAGTAGGGCCTCTGGGAACAGCCCTTCCATCGGGTGAAGCGGGAAGGTGGAATGGGAAGGACGCGTCTCCTCCCTCTAGGGCATTGCCACTGTGACTTCTCTTTCTTGCTGCTCCCCCTCTCCCAGCCTCTGGGGAGCAGGATCTCCCTGAATAAGACCTAGAGCTCCTCAAGGGGTACCATGGTCTCTGCTATCGAGGAAGAACTCCCCTCACCCCTTTGAGGGACCCCTGACCGTTGAAGGAACAAGTGACCTAGGTATGCAGGCTCTAGGAGGCTGTGGATGTGGCTGGGTTCCTCAGCCTGGTCTGCAGCACTGCAGCAGTACAGGGCACCCCCGGGCCGAGCCCTTTAGCTGCTGCAGGCCAGAGCACTTCGTGAGGGGACCCTGGGGGCTTAGAGGTGCCTCTCAGAGCCACAGACAGTCATGGGTGGCCCAGGGAAGCCGGCCTGACCTGCAGCCGGAAGAGGGGGTGCAGGGTGGATAGGACCTCACCTCTCAATGTGCCCTCTGAGGGTGGCCAGGGCTGGGTGGCGCATGGACCCAGGGCACGGAGAAGGCCTCACTGTCCACAGCTTCTTACCAGGAAGGTACACGAATCCTTGGACGTTTCATGGAAACCAGGAGGCCAGTCTAGGATCCTCACTGTCAATTCATGAGAGTGGGGGTGTGTGTGTGCAGGTGCACATGTGTGTGCATGTGTGCACGGGATGCTCAGGTGTGTGTGTTTGTGTGTGCGGGCAGGTGTGTGTGTGCAAGTGTGTGTACAGGTGCACGTGTGTGCATGCTCAGGTGTGTGCAGTTGTACATGCACATGCATATGTGCACAGGGTGTGTGAGTGTGTGCTGGTGTGTGCCTGTGTACATAGGCAGACGAGTGTGCACATGTGTCTACAGGTGCACGTGTGTTCATGTGTGTGCATATGTGCACAGGGTGCTCAGGTGTGTGCAGTTGTACACGCATGTGCATGTGTGCATGGGGCTTGCGAGTGTGTGAAGGTGTGTGTGTGTATGTGTGGGTGCCTGTGTACATGGGCAGGTGTGTGTGCATGTGTGCACGGGGAGTGTGTATGCAGGTGTGTGTGTGCTCACAGTGTGTGTGTATGTGTCCATGCCTGTGTACATGGGCAGGTGTGTGTGTGCGTGTGTGGTGGTGAGTGACTGCATGTGGAGTGAGTGCAGGTGGGAGCGTCACTCTGACCCTGTTGCTTGGAAACGCCGAGTCTACAAGGCCTGCAGGGCAGGGACAGCTCCTAAAGTGTGTCCAGAGCCAGCCAGGGTCAGGGAGGGGCCAGTCCGTGCAGGTGGAGTAAGCAGGTGAGATGAGTGTGGGCTTCAGTGTCCCGCCCACAGTCTTGGAGGGCTCCCTCTGGGCTGCCTTATCTGAGCACAGGACCACCACAGTGAGTTAGACCAATGTCCCCTGCACCCCGGAGCCCGGGTCGCCACCATCACCACCATCACCCAAATCGTATTCTCATCACCATATCACAGAGGGGTCCCAGGGCGCACTTATGAGTGACCACACATGTGTGGGTGTTGGGGAGAGGGTGTGTAGGTGGGGGCCCAAGACTGCCCTGAGCCTGGCATCCTGACGCCGCTGGTACCTAGCTCTGTCCTGAGCTACCTGCTGCTCACCACTCACTGCCTGCAAGGCCACCTCCCTCACCCCACAGGCCTCAGAGAGCCATCATCACGCAAACACACAGACACCCCTGTCATGTCCATCTGCCCAGGATCTCGGGACACCTGGCTGCCTGTGCTGGGAAGGGCTCCCGGCCCGTCTCCCTGGTCTCCTCGGCTAGTCACCTGGCTCGGGGCGGGGGTGGGTTACTGCCCAGTCAGTGTCTGCAGTCCTACCAACTGTGCCCCCACCATGGGGTAAGCACCTCCCCCCAGGATCCTCCACTACCCCCTCCCCCACTGGGACTGGGTTGCTGAGGGAGGAAGAAAGTGGGTTTGAGACATTTCCCTGCCAGTGCTCAAACGGACAAAGGAACCCTGCGAGCTGGGCAGTGCTGTGAGCTGAGCAGACTCTTACCCATCCCGTGTGCCTCTGAGCACGCTGCAGCCCTTCCCCGCCTCAGTCTCCCTGTCTGAATGTGAGGGCTGGGGCAGCGTTGACCACCGCCCAGCCCTTCCAACTCTGACATTCCAGAGTTCCATCTCACTCAAATGTAAGGGAGGAAATGAAAACTCAGTAGCGCAGGGTCTTAGCAGGACTTACTAGATCACAAGAGTTTAATAAGAGACCACGTTGAGAAGGTCATGCACTGTCAGCTGGATGCCTCATAAATTAGGCATCAGGCGTTTACCACGGTGTCCGTGGGCTGGCCAGTGAGTCCTGGGGAGTAGGCAGGGGTGACAGAGACACTCCAGGCACTGGACTCCAGGCCTCAAGGGCCATGCCATGGAGCAGAGGGCTGGCACAGGTCTGCTTTTGTGCTGTGTGGCCTTGGGGGAATTACTGTCCACTCTGTGTCTCAGTTCCTCCACTAAAGGGTCTCCGCCCCTCCCTGCCCACCCCATGGCCCAGAGAGGGAACCCTGCGCAGTGGGCCTTCAGTTCATCTGGCCTAATCCCTCTCTCCTCCATTCCAAGCGCAGATCCAGCCCTTTGGTGCAGTGGGGCCTGGCATCCTCCTTCCCTGAGTATCACTGGTCCACAGGCATCCACCCTCCATCATCCTATCCTGGAGTATCACTGGCCTACAGGCATCTACCCTCCATCATCCTATCCTGGAGTATCACTGGCCCACAGGGTTCCACCCTCCATCATCCTATCCTGGAGTATCACTGGTCCACAGGCATCCACCCGCCATCATCCTCCTTCCCTGGAGCATCACTGGCCCACAGGCGTCCACCCTCCATCATCCTATCCTGGAGTATCACTGGCTCACAGGGGTCCACCCTCCATCATCTTATCCTGGAGTACCACTGGCCCCCAGGCCTCTACCCTCCATCATCCTATCCTGGAGTATCACTGGTCCACAGGTGTCCACCCTCCATCATCCTACCCTGGAGTATAACTGGCCCACAGGTGTCCACCTTCCATCATCCTATCCTGCAGTATCACTGGCCCACAGGGGTTCACCTCCATCATCCTCCTTCCCAGGAGTATCACTGGCCCCCAAGAGTCCACCCTGCATCATCCTACCCTGGAGTATCACTGGCCCACAGGCATCCACCCTCCATCATCCTATCCTGGAGTATCACTGGTCCACAGGCATCCACCTTTCATCATCCTATCCTGGAGTATCACTGGTCCACAGGGGTTCACCTCCATCAACCTATCCTGGAGTATCACCAGCCCACAGGCATCCACCCTCCATCATCCTCCTTCCCTGGAGTATCACTGGCCCACAGGCGTCCACCCTCTATCATCCCACCCTGGAGTATTGCTGGCCCACCGGCGTCCACCCTCCATCATCCTCCTCCCCTGGAGTATCACTGGCCCTCAGCTGTCCAACCTCCTTCTTCTTCCTTCCTTCTTTCTCCTTCCACCAGGGCCCTTGTTCCCCCCCTCCAATATAAACAGAGCTTTGAGCACCCTCAGAGTGGTGGATGGCCTCGGTCTGTAGGGGTTCCTGTGTCCGGACCTGTGAGGGGCCTCACGGGAGGGAGGAGCTTTCCTCTCAGGTGGTAGCCAGGGGTGGCTGTGGAGTGGGGTAATCCAGGCAAGACCTACTGCAGCAGCCCAAGGCCCCCGCTGGAGACCAGAGAGAAGTAAGGCCAGGAAAGGGAGACCGAGGGGAGGGGAGGGGAGGGTGATGTCAGGGGCAAGGAGAAGGGTGGTGTGGAAGAGTGTGGATCATGAAGACTGAAGCAGGACCTGAGAAGCCTAAAATGAGAGGGTTGGGTGGGGTCCATGGAGGTCCCGGAGTACGCAGCTGCCCTGAGCTCGGTCTCACCGTTTGTTTTCCCATCTATGCAGTGGGGAACTGGGATCCCTATCCAAGCCCCCTCCCTGCTCAGCCATGCGGGATTCTGGGAACCCTCACCTAGCTGACCCTTGCTTGGGGCTCTTGGCTCCATCAGGAGAAGGTCTGATCCTGCCAGTGTTGGCGTTGGCGAAAACGAGGCCCTTCACCCCTCCCCTACCTGAGGTCTGTGGGGTCCTTCTGTCACCCAGAGGTCGGCTCCACAGCCCAGTGGAGGTAGGGGCAGGTGTTGCTTACACCACCTTCTAAGTGCCCCATTCATCTCCATGAGCGGCTCCCTAACTCAGCCCGGAATGCAGACGGGCGATTTTTAATAAACCAGCCTCTGGCCTGAGTCACTGTAATAGCAGCCGCGGGTAGATTTACCCTGCCGTCCTCCCGGGCGCACAGACAGCCTTCTCATTGGAAGATAATTTGTTGCTCTGGGTTGTTCTGGGTCTTTTATTTGGAGGTCCGGGGTTGGGGTTGTCAGGAGTGGCGTTGGGGCTGGCGGCTCCCATGCCTCTCAGGCTGTTGGGGGCCTGGAGCTGGAAGCAGGAGTCCCAGCCCCGCCTCATCCCCTGTGGCCTGGAGTTCCAGGGTCTGGCCAGCTTTTGCAGCCCTGGGCTGGATGCACGGGGGCTGGCACCCCTGGACTGTGGGTGTGGCTGACCCTGAATGTGGTAAAATGTGCCAGTCCTGTGCCCTTCACTTCCGGGGGCTGGGCACCAACCACAAAAATGTGTGCGCCTGGGAGAGGCCTGGGCACCAAGGGATCGCCAAAACCTTTGAGGTGCTAGGCCGCTGCCTCAGTTTCCCCGCTGGCCCCTCAACTCCCTCTGGGGACTGAAACATTTGTCTGAAGCTAGCCTGATTGACGTGCTGAAGCCTTGCATAAGTCTCCTTTCTTATCTGGGCCTCAGTTTCCTGATCTGTAAAATGGCATTTCTCCAGCACAACGCTCAGGACTGTTGGGGGATCCAGTGGGGCAAAGGGTGTGGGTATGCTTACAGGTGGAGGTGTGGGTATGTTTACAGGTGGAGTGGAGGCATGGGTATGCATACAGGTGGAGGTATGAGTAGTTTTACAGGTGGGCATGGTTACAGGTAGAGGTGTGATATGCTTACAGGTGGAGGTGTGGGTATGCTTACAGGTAGAGAGGTGTGGGCATACTTACAGATGGAGGTGTGGGTAGGCATCCAGGTAGAGGTGTGGACATGATTATAGGTAGAGGTGTATGTTTACAGGTGGAGGTGTGGGTAGGCTTATACGTGGAAGTGTGGGTATGCTTACAGGTGGACAACCAAGGCCCAGGAAGATATGGGCACTGATGGTGGGGGTGGAGCCCATGGCCTCCCTCCACCTCACCACCATCAGTGGTCCCGTTGGGATCCTGGAGCGCCCTGGCCCCGTGCTGTGCACTCACGACCTCCTGGCAGTCATGCTGTCCTGGACAGCTCTGATGGGCTGTCTTCCTCCCCCAGGTCAAAGTCAGAGCTGCCCCTCATCCTCTGGCCCCCACCGTTCAGTCGCTACCCCTGAGCCTGTAGGACTCAGCTGTCCCTTCCTTGGCTAGCAGTCGGTCTACTTGCTCTTGACTGTGCCACCTTAGAATGACCTCCTCCGGTTTCATCTCCCCATCCTCTCTCCAGTGGAGACTGAGGGGCCTCAGAGCCTGTCTTGGCATCCATATTCCTGTCACCTCCGCTGACCCCTCTTCCCTCTCTTCTGCCTGGGTTTCATCTCAGCCTCTACCTCCTCCTCGGAGCTCATCTCCCGTGTCCTCCCAGCCTCTTGTCTCCTCCTCAGAGGCCACTCTTTCTGGACCCAGGCCCTGGGCAGGCTCAGGCCCAGCTCTTGAGGACAGAGGAGCAGGCTCTTCCCCAAAAGCAGCCAGCTCTAGCTCCCCTTAGGCCACGGCCTGTTCCTGACTCTGCTGTCTGCCCCCAGCCCTGCCCGGAGATTTTACCCGTGGGATCTTTGGGTGCCCCTCACCCTGACCAGCCCTCAGCCTGCCCTGGACTCCCACCAGCCAGTTTTTGTCACCATGTCCCTGGTCCTGGGTTTGCCAGGCTTACCCCACATGGGAACGTGAGGGACCAGCAGCCTGGAGTTGGCCTTTGCTGTCTGTGCTATGCGAAGACATTCTAGAAGGACACGAAGAACATTTGAGCCTTGCTAGCTCCTGGCAGGATGAGGAAAGAAACAACATCAGCCATGACCACAGCTAGTGGCTCCCAAGCTCTTCCAGAGCACGGAGTGGCATGGGCTAGGGGTGTCTCTCTCCACCAGTCTCTTCAGCTACCCTGTGGCCTGGCCTCTCTGGGCCTCCGTCCCCTCACGGGAAGTAAGGGGACAATGGAGGTAAATAGCTTGTGGATGCCATGGGAGGACAGAGGAGATGTAGTAACCTCCAACTCGTGGTAACCAGTTGCCACTGAGTCGATTCCGACTCATGGCAACCCCGTGTGTGTCAGAGTAGAACCAGGCTTCAGGGTATTGTTCTCCCACAGCACCTCTGGGTGGATTTGAGCCTCCAACCTTTCAGCTAGCAGCCAAGTGCACTAACTGCTTCCACCACCCAGGGACTCATAGATACAGAACCACGGAGTTGACTCCCCCTCATGGAGACCCCACATGCGCCAGAGCAGAACTGTCCTCCATAGAGTTTTCAATGGCTGATATTTTGGAGGTAGATAGCCAGGCTTTTCTTCCGAGGTGCCTCTGGGCGGACTTGAACCTCTAACTTTTCAGTTAGCAGCCTAGCACATTAACTGTTTGCACTACCCAAGGACTCTCAAGAAAGTGAGATTCCACCACTGTTATTGCCCTGGACACATTATTGACCCATTTCACAGTGCTGAAGACAGAGAGATGAAAGGCTGTGCCCCGAGCTACACTTGAAAGACACGTAGGGCTGGGGGTGACCTTGCCCCTTCCGATGGCCTTGTCTACCCATTGAGGCAGGGTGTGGCTGAGGCTGGCAGCCGGGCCTCCCCATCTTCCCAGGGCCGACCCGGGAGCCCCTTCCTCCCGGCTCCGTGTCCCTGCACAGTACCATCTCTGGATCCCAGGGGGCGCTGTGGCCCCGCTGCTGGCTCCCTGCCTTGGGGAACGCTGAAAAATGCAACTCGTGATGTGTAAACGCGCGGGCGCTGTGTGTTTTTCCAATCAATAGAAGACGCTCAGTCCCTGAGATGTCGCTGCCAGAGTCTTCACACATCTGCATCGGAAGGATTTCAAATGAAAAGTCTTTTCCTGTTGGGGGAAAAATGTAAAAAAAGGAGAAGGAGAGAATTTGCCTGGCAGATTAGAAAATTTTCCACTTTCTAGCATTCCAATAAAGCCTTTGTGCTGCCCTTGCCCGATTACCCAGGCCGTGGGAGGAAAGCAGAGGGTATCAGCTCTTGGCTGCCGCATGGGTATTGATCTGGCAGAGGGACCGGTGGGCATCGTGGGTGAGGCAGTGGGGACCAACCAGAGGCAGAAAGAGTGCTGTGCTCCCAGCCCCGCCTTCCATCATGTTTGACCTTGGAAGGGTCACCCGGCCCTCTGAGCCCAGCTCTCTCAGCTCTTAAATGGTTTTGCTAAGTCGACACCACAGGGCTGCTGGAAGGACAAAGCGTTTGATCCGCCAGAAAGTGGAGCACCTACAGATAAAATTGATTAACATTTATATACCAATTTAGAGTCTTCAAAGCAA
Source organism: Elephas maximus indicus (assembly GCF_024166365.1). NCBI lineage: Eukaryota > Metazoa > Chordata > Mammalia > Proboscidea > Elephantidae > Elephas > Elephas maximus. The sequence continues at coordinate 3,026,925 of NC_064833.1, read as the reverse complement.
TTCTGAAGTCAGCATCTTGCCTGATTCCCTGATCAGCCCTATGGTGTGGGGGTGTGCCGTGCTTGGAGCAGTGGGGACTGGGGGTCGGGGGGCAAGGGGTCTATAGCCACCAGTTGCCAAGCAGCACAGAGGGGACCGGGCAGGGCTGGCCCTCCTCAAAGAGCCTGCTTGTACCCCTCTGCCAGGGCTGTGCAGGAGCTGGCTCAGGGACCCGGGACACAGAGATGGAGCCATCTTAGGGACCTGAGTGCCCATGTGGAGCCAAGCTTGGGAAGCTGGGGCACAGAGGTGGAGCCAGCCTAGGGACCTGAGTGCAGAGGTGGAGCCTGCCGGGACTGCCAACCCAGCAGAGGGATCTTCTCTTGGCCAAGCTCTCATGTGGGGCCTGACTCAGAGCCTGCATGTTGTAACCTGCAGCAACTTGTAGTGGTTGAGTTTCTGAACAGAATTCGAGGACATGCGTGGCCATCACCACTCGAGACCAGAGCTTCCAGGGCAGAGTGTGGGGCGGGGTTTCTATCCCTGGATGAATAAGCAACATCATGAGAAATAGAGAAAAGATTGACGTTGTCAAGGATTTCATTTTGCTTGAATACACGGTCAATGCCCATGGAAGCAACAGTCAAGAAATCAAATGATGCACTGCACTGGGCAAATCTGCTGCAAAAGATCTCTTTAAAGTTTTAAAAAGCAAAGATGTCACCTTGAGGACTAAGGTGGGCCTGACCTAAGCCATGTGTTTTCAGTTGCCTCATATGCATTTGAAAGCTGGGTGATGAATAAGGAAGACTGAAGAAGAACTGATGCCTTTGAACTGTGGTGTTGGCGAAGAATATTGACTACACTGTGGACTGCCAGAAGAACAAATTTGTCTTGGAAGAAGTACAGCCAGAATGCTACAGAATGTACAGCAAGGGTGGCAAGATCTTGTCTCACAAACTTTGGACGTGTTATCGGAGGGATCAGTCCCTGGAGAAAGACATCTTGCTTGGTCAGGTAGAGGGTCAGCGAAAAAGAGGAAGACCGTCAACGAGATGGATTGACACAGTGGCTGCAACAATGGGCTCAAGCATAACAACGATTGTGAGGATGTTGAACGACCTGGCAGTGTTTTGTTCTGTTGTACGTAGGGTGGCTACGAGTCGGAACAGACTCGATGGCACCTAACAACAACAACAACACAGAGAGAAACTGACTTTCTAGGAGAGTCCTTTCTCAGATGTTCCATGTTCAAATCAGAGTTCACTGCCTTCTCTGGTGGCGCCCTCAATTCAAAAGACTGTGTGCCTGACAGCCTTGCTTCGCCTTCCTCCCAGCTCAGGTAGCCCCTGCCATGCTCCCTGCGGGAGGGAGGGGAGACCCACAGTGGAGTGGGGCCTACGCCTGTCCTTCCTCCGGCTCAGCTCGGCCCCGATGTCTCCTGGCTGCAGTGTTCCCCCACGCCACGTGGGCCCGAACCATTATCCCTGTCCCTCACAAGTCATCGGGGCCCTAGTGTTTCCGGATGCCAGTTCCTGCCCGCTGGGGACATGAGCTGTCTGCATGCTGCAGTCACCCAGTGCTGCTATGAGAGAACACCACAGGTGGGCGGTTTTAACAAACAATTTACTTTCTCACAGTTCAGGAGGCCAGAAGTCCAAATTCAGGGCGCCAGGTCTAGGGGAAGGCTTTCTCTCTCTGTTGGCTCTGGGGGAAAGTCCTTGTCTCTTTCGAGCTTCTGCTCCTGGGCGACCTTCCTGTGGCTTGTCATCTCTCTTCCTCCATCTCTCCTCTTCTCAACTGTTTAATCTCTCTTTTATCTCCAAAGAGATTGATTCAAGACACGGGCCTACAGAAATCCTCCCTCATTAGCATAATTAAGACAGTCCATTCCCAAAAAGGGCTATAACCACAGACGTAGAGGTGAGGGTTTACAACGTATATTTTTGGGAGACACTGGTTTTTTTTAAATTCAATTCATTGCACGTGGAATTCAGCTGAGCCTGGATTTCAGGGGTGAGGGAGTGACCCTGGGGCTCCTCCCTCCTGGCCAGTCCCTTGGGGAGCCTGAGGCTGTCACTGTCTGCAGGAGTGGGAAGAGCACCCCCGCCCCCGCCCAACACACACACACCTCGTCTTCCCTGGGGACTCCCAGCCAGGGCCAGAGCCATCGCTTCCCTGGAAGGGGATGGTTTTAAAGTGACTCATCGTCCATGAGCAGCAGCAAATTTCTAGAGGCTCTCAGGGGAGCCCAGGGAGAGTAATTTTGGAATTTCTTCACAGCCAAGCTCCAGCCCGCAGCCAAGCCTCAGGAAGCCTCGTTTCTCCACCTGTAATATGGGGACCAGGATGTTAGTGGGCACAGGCTTGCCAGATCTGCAGGACGGCAGGCACAGGGCTCTGCATCCTATTCGACCGATTGGACCCAACCTTCGGGGATGCCAGACAAGCACCAAGTCTGGGGCCCAGCTCACCCAGAGCTCTGTCCGGGGGTGCCCTTCCCTGGCTCTCACTGTCGGTGGCCACCACTTCCTGGCTGTCTGTGTGGGCTACCTATTTCTGTTGGGGTCCCTATCCTTTTCCCACCTGTGAGCCACCTGTCCAAACCAGCCACCACAGTCAGAGTGGACCGGAGACCCCAACAGTGAGACCGTAAACCCGCCCCCTGCACACCCCAGGCTCTGCAACATGCAGGGTGCGGCTCTGACTGCAATCGCTGTGCCTCTCACCGCTTCCCCCCCTTCCTCTGCTCCTCCTCTCCCTCTCCTTTGTCTTTGTCCCCCTCCCCCCTACCATCCCCTCTCCCTCCTCCCCCTCCCTCTTCTTCCCTTCCCCCTCCCCTCCTCTCCCCTTCTCCTCCTGTCCCCCTTCCCCCTTCAGCTGGAGTCCCAGCTCTCTGCCTTTGTTTCCATGGGGAGTGACTCACACATCTGCCTCCCACCTGCACTGCTGGCTCTGAGTCTTCATTCCAAAGGTCGCTGTGTGAGCAGATTCCAGCCTGAGCACCCCGGGGAAATGACAAGCAGTGGAGGAGGCTCCTGCTTGCTCCCTGGCCTGCCTCGGAGACTTTTGTCTTTCCTGGGGCCAAAGGAGAGCCTCCAGCTGGGTCTCTGGTCCTGACACCCTGTGTAGCCTTGGCAGGGCTCCTTCCTGTCTGTGCGGCCTTGGCGGGCTCCTTTTCCTCAGTTTGAGAAGTGCAAGGCTGAAGCTGGAGTTCCCCCCTTTTCAGTAACACCCAGAGTGTCAGGTTTCCCACCACCCCTACTTTTGAATTGAATGCATCCCTTTGGGAAGGGCTAGGGAAGGAGTGTGGGAAGAAGGGGGGTGGGGGTCAGCCTCCAGGTGGCAGGAGGTCACAGGAAGGGGCATGGAGGAGAGGGGGCCAGGTGAGAGCCTTTTTAGGGGTCTGGGGACTCAGGGGACAGTGGTGAGCCAGGGAGGGAAGACTGCACCCTTCTCCTCCAGGGCTTTGGTGGAAAATGTGGATGTTATTTTTTGGTACCCACCATCCTCTCACCTGTCACCAGGTAAATGCCCCCTGGCTTCCCTCCCCCACTCCAAGCCCTTGTGATGCCCCTCCAGAACATGTGACCAGGCTTCAGCCAATCACAGCGCCACATTTCCATGGCCACAGTGATTGGATGAGGGGTGGGTACATGACCTAATAAGAACCAATGAGCAGCAGTGAGTTCTGGTTGGGTTGGGAGAGGATGCTGGCTCCTTTCTGCCTTGAATTTAAGATGGCCGCATGGCTCCCACCCCCACAGTGCCCCCTCAGAACTAAAGGTGGTGTCTTGGCCTCATGTACCAACCAGGAAACCAAGGCAAATTGGATTTTGTTTCTAGCTATTGTTAGTTGAGCATCTAGCGTTGTATGGCTGCAATTTCTTTGCATATATTATGAGACATATGTCTCATAACAGTTTGCAGAGTAGGTATTATTAACCCCCTACAGGACGAGGCCACCACCCATCTGTCAATTTGTGTCCTGTGCTGGCTTTTGTATTGCTGTGATGCTGGAAGCCATTTTAAATACCAGCAGACTCACCCAGGGTAGACAAGTTTCAGTGGAGCTTCCAGACTAAGACTAGGAAGAAAGGCCTGGCAATCTGCTTCTGAAAATTAGTCAGTGAAAGCCCTATGGATCACAACAGACCATTGTTGGATACAGTGCTGGTAGATGAGTCCTCAGGTTGGAAGGCACTTAAAATTCACAGTGGCTGAAACGATGGATTTGATCATGCCAACAGTTGTGAAGACGGTGCAGGACCAGGGAGCGTTTCATTCTGTTGTATATGGGGTCACCACGAGTTGGAGCAGACTCAACGGCGGCTAAAACAACAACACGACAACAGGGGCCTTCTGGAGACAGGTGCGTTTCAGCCAAGTTACCGTATTTTGTTTAAGGAATCCCTGGGTGATGCCAATGGCTAATGCGCTCTGCTGCTAACTGAAAGGTTGGAGGTTCTGGTCCACCCAGAGGCACCTCCGAAGAAAGGCTTGGTGATCTACACCTGAAAAACCCGCCACTGAAAACCCTGCAGAGCTCAGTTCTGCTCTGATACGCATGGGGTTGCCGTGAGTTGTAATCGACTCAGTGGCCACTGGTTTTGTTGGTTTAAAGACGTTGGCTCTGGTCTTGCTTTGGGAGAAACTTTTGTCCCTTCTTTTGGGAAGTCACAGCTTCACCTTGGCCTCGGTTTCCTTATCTCAGCTGAGGAGGTTGGACTGGCACCTTCCAGGCCCTCTGTGATCCCTCAGAACATCACCCGCCCAGGGACTGTGGGCCAGCGGCGAGCAGCCCAAGTCTGAGAGCTCTGGTACATCACCAGCACCCACCTCCTCCGCATCTCTGTGCTCAGGAAGGCTGGCGATGGAGAGCTGGGGGACAGCGGCCCCGTTCCCATTGGATTATGTTCCCTGTTTAATCCTACTTCATTAAAAACCCATTGCTGACCCTCTTTAAGCGTTTGTGGGGTGGACGGGATATGAGGAAAGGCGCGGGGAGCCCGGCTGAGCCGCCGCCCTCCTAGGGGAAGCAGCCCGGACGATTTACATATTTATGAAATCTTTTCCATTTTGCCCAGGCCCCGTGTGCGCTAAGAAATGTCACATCTCATTTTAAGCTGGGAATCTGTGTGCCAGGAGTGAGAGCTCATGCTGCTGCTGGGACCACGTGGGCGTATGGAGGTGAGGGGACAGCCTGGACTGGCTTCCTACCCAGATCTGCAGTGAAGGGCTGTGCCACCTTGGGCAGGGCACCTGGCCTCTCTGGGCCTCAGTTTCCCCATGTGTGAAATGAAGACATACAATGGCAGACAGTTTCTGACATGGCACCCAGTGACCTTGACCCAATGTCACCTGATTGTACCCTGGCGCCTGGTGCTGAGCCCGGGATAGCAGCTTCTGGGAAATACTTGGGGTGAGGATAAGCCAGCAGCTTGTCTAAGATTTTAGCTAAAACCCTGATGATTCGATCTGAAGGTGGGTTAAAAGTATCACCCAAAACGTTCCTTTTGTCCTGCTGGTGCCTAAAATGACTTCCCTTAAAGCGTCTTTTGGGTTTAGGGATCAAAATCCCCTGTTAAGAGAGCAAACGTGTGTCTAACATACCCTCCCACCATGGTCATTAATAGCCCATTGCCAATGACTTGATTCTGACTCAAAGTGACCCTCCAGCACCAGGGAAATTGGTTTCTAGTTGGGGTAAAACCCCAAACCAAACCTATTACTGTCCAGCCAGGTCCCATTAATGGCAACCCCACAGTGTCAGAGTAGAACTGTACTCCGTAGGGGTTTCTCGGCTATAATCCTTATGGAAGCAAATCCTTAGCCCTTTCCTCTGAGGTCGCACTGAGTGGGTTCAAACCACCAACCTTTAGGCTAGCAGTTGAGTTTACCTTGTTTTGGTAGCTGGTAAAAAGGAAGGCTTTCAGCGACCTAGAGGCGGCCTTGGGGTGGTCTGCAGAGACCAGGAAATGCCCCGTGGTTCCCGTGGAACCATGTTGAAAGTGGCCCTATTCTCCCCCTGTCTACTGTTGATACCCCTGAGACTTCGGGCAAGTGGGGACGGCTTGACCAAATATGCCCAGGCTCCCTCTAAGCTAGGAGAAGGCCTGAGGTCCACATGGCTGAGGTAGGGTTCCCCTGTGGAGTGTCTATAACAGGGCTGTCTGATAGAACTTTCTGGAATAATGGGAATGTTCTATATCTGCTCTGTCCAGTACGGTAGCCACACACCACCTGTGACAGTTGAGGACCTGAACTGTGGATGCTGCAAGTGAGGAACTGAATTTTTAGTTTTATTTATTTTTACTTAAAATTTAAATACAAATAGGCACGTGTGGCTAGTGGCCTCCCTTATTGGAAAGCACGGGTCTAGAACAAAGAGCTAGTGAGCGAGCAAACCCGGACCCATTATTCTTTATGTCTGGGATCGGTTCTTTCCAAGAACACTAAAAATAACCCTCGAAAAAAAAGAAATCGCGGGGAGAGAGGGAAGGCTGGGTCTTGCGGGGCGGCGGCGGGGGGGGGGAGGGGGCGTGAGGAGCTGGGAGGAGCCGCAGGAACGGCCCATCCATCAGGCTTTCGCCATCTGCCCAGCAGACTTTGCTTGAAGGGAAAGAAGATTCTGTCTCATCCCTATTTTTAACAGTGTTTATCTTCAGATCTGTGAGACTACAGGAATAAAACTGGGTGAACACGCCCTCACCCTATTGTTCCTGGGAGCCAACTCCAGGAGCGGGCACTTAGGGGGCTTCAAAGTCAGTGGCCAAGGACCCTTCCGGATGCTTCTGGATGCAAAGAGAACTGTGGGGCAGTGAGTCACCTTTGCCCATTCCGAAAACATGGACGGAAGGCCTGGCCCCGAAATGCCCCTCACTGTCACGCCACCAATCTCCCTGTTACCACCAGCCACTCTGTCACTACGGTCTGCTCCTTTGTCCTGGCGTTCACAGCTAATCCAAACCTAAGTCCTCTCCATCAACCGTGATACCACCTGTGCCCTGGCCTCCACCACCATCGCAACACCCTCACCATCATCACCAGAGCTGCGGGCTCAGCACCTACTGAGTTCCTCGACTCAGGACAGCAGCTGACTTGAAATAGCCCTGTCCAGGCCCTGGGCCACCTTTCACCCCCTGGGACGCCTCCAGACTCGGGCATGTCTCTTGGGTCCCATAGTTCAGCCCAGACCCTGGGGGGAGTGGTGCACCCAGGCCCGTCCCTCTTGATGTGGGCTGCTTGGCTCTCCACGCTTTCCCTATCTGGCCCTTCCTGCCCTCCACAGCTGCCATACGGGGTCTGTCTGGACGCCTAGTCCCAACTGCTCTTGTGGTTGCTCCAGACGACACTCTGGAGACGTCCCACGTAAAGTCAGAATCTGCATCTGCACTGCACAGGCCCTGAGGGATGGGGCAGGCGAGCATGCGGGTGGGGTGGGCAGCTGGGTGATGGGCAGACTCGGGCCTCCTGACTCTCGGGTGTTGGCCTCGCTTACCTCTGCCTCCACCAGGCCCCACTGCCCCCAGAGCACCACACCCCTCTTTGCCCGAGCTGAGCCCACATAGGAGGGCTGGGGTGGAGAGGCTGGTGTGGGACAGGACTCTTGGTTACCAAGGAGAGGCACCCACGTGAAGCTGGCTCGAGCAAAGCGGAACTCGTGGACTCACGTGGCTGAAGGGTCCTGGGAAGTGAGGGGAAGGGGCCTCTGGAGCCTGAGGCAGGGCTGAGGTGGTAATTCTGCTCTGCCCAGCTCTGCCTTGTGTCTGAGTGCCATGGGCTGCCGTCACAAACACCACAAAGTGGTGGCTTTAAAGAACAGAGCTTTATTGTCTCCCAGTCCTGGAGGCTGGGAGTCGGAATCAGGATACGCCTGACCATACTCTCCGAAGGCTCCTCCGGTTTCTGGGGGCACTGCACCCCACTCTCTGGGTTTGGAAGGTGCTCCCAGACCAGCGCTGGCTCCGTCCTTAAGGTCAGCTCTTAGCCAGCCCACCTGGCCACACCAATGCTTCAACCCACACTGCAGCCCCTCCCCTGTCACCCCCCAGGGGTCTGCCTCGCCCCTCACTCCAGGCTCCTCCTGAGGCCCCCCCTCTCTCCTCAGGGCCCGCCAGCTCCAGCTCCCACCCAAGAATTAGACCAACTGCCACTGCATCTTTCCTCTCTGGGTGCAAGTGGTGTGATTTGGGGGTGATAGCCGCAGGCGGCAGCCACTCAGCCATGTGCTTAGAGGCAGAGGTTCAGGCTCTGAGCCTCTGGAGGGGGACCCCAGGCCCTTGTGACAATGACATTCACCAGTCTGCCACCACTCTCCGCAGCCAGCAGCATGAACGCCAGACTTTGATGCATAATTGCTGGTTTCCTGCCTGGCGACCACTCAAAGGAGGAAAAGGAAAATCTCCTTCATTTTCTCAGGGGAGGGTGGCGGCGGTGGTGCACTCTCGGCCTCCCACGGGCTGCAGACTTTTCCAAGATCACAGTGCCGGCTCTGCAATTAGACCCTGGCCTGGAGGACCTGGCAGTTACTAAAACGTTTGTGCCGGCTGGCGCTGATGACTGCGCTTTTCAAGGCTGGAGCAAAGCCTCTCCAGCCGGGCCCTACCATTCCAGAGGTGGCATTCTGGAGGGCAGGGGATGGGCCAGATCCTCAGTGCAAGGGCCTGGCAGGAGGGGCCTTCAGGCCCTGGGAAGGGGCAGACACTCTGCTGGGCTGCAGCCCTGGTCCTCAGACTTCCCCCATCCTTGCCACTCCCGGGGTCTCATCCAGACTCGGGGCTTTGGATGCAGGCTATGGGCTGGAATCGACTCGATGGCAAGGGGTTTGTTTTTTTTTTAAAATGTGCCTGTTATGGTTGAATTGTGTCCCCACAAAAGATGTTGCAGTCCTACCCCTCGTACCTGGGCTTCCCAGAGAGGGTGACACCCACACGAGTCTTAGAAGGTGCAGCGGGGAGGGAACGCCAAGGCAGAAGCAGGTGGTTGGGTGCAGCAGGCTGGCATCAGTGAAAGGGTGATGGGCACCTGTCAGGGTGGGCTTTGAAAGTGGGCAAGTGCCGGTCATGGTGGGCCTCACGCATTGGCTTCCTGGCAGTGGCTAAACAATAAGTTCGGCCTCTTGTCAGAAGAGAAATGCAGACGTGTGAACAGAGCTGAAGCCACAGGCGTACTGAGCTCAGGTCCAGAATGGGGCAGCGGGGCCTGGTCACTCGTGCTCACAGGTGAATGGCAGCGAAAGTGCCCCACACACCCCGAGGCTGGAGCCAGACCTCAGTTTGAAGCCAGGCCTCCCTCACCCTGCTCCACCGTTACTAGTAAAATGCAGCAACAAACAAACAAACACAATCGGCTGTGGCCATGTGGATGAACTGAAGGAGGCAACAAGGAGAAAGAGGCAGGGAGGGACTCTCCTCCAGGACCTGAGCCAAGGATCGGATCTGTGATGAGGTCTGAGGACCGGAGCCCCCACTGTCATCTGTCCTGGCTATTGGCTCTGAATGGAGGCATAGAGGACTGGGAAGAGACACCCAGAAAACTAGACAGAGAGAAAGAGCAAAGAAAACAATAAAAAACAAGACCCCTGCTACTCAGCCTGAGCCTGCCAAGCAGAACTCCCAAACGTAGGAAGAACTGCAGTACTAGGGGAAGCAGCCAAGGAGCAAGAGGGGCTTTGGACAGATACAGACAACAGGTCCACAGTAGGAAACGCAGACACTAGGAAAGAGGCGATGGGAAATTGGAGTAGAGAGAGCACAGTGGGGGATTAGAGAGAGATTTGGGAGGCAGAATCAACGGAGCTTGGTGAGTGAGGAGAAAGGCAAAGTGGATGCTCACAGAGGACTCCTGGGTGGTTCTGCTTGCTGGTGAGAGAGAGCAGTGAAGGAGGACCGGGTTTGAGTGACGTCTGAGTTGTGTAGAGCTGTCATAACAGAAATACTACAAGTGGACGGCTTCCACAAACACAAGTTTATTCTCTCACAGTCTAGGAGGCTAGAAGTCCGAAGTTAGGGTGCCAGCTCCAGGGAAAGGCTTTCCGACTCTGTCGGCTGTGGGGAAAGTCCTTGTCATCAATCTTCCCATGGTCCAGGGGCTTCTCAGCACAGGGACCCCGGGTCGAAATGATGCGTTATTTTCCTGGCTCTTGTTTCTTGGTGGTATGAGGTCCCCCTGTCTCTTTGCTCACTTTTTTTTATATCTCAAAAGATGACTCAAGATACAACCTAATCTTGTAGATTGAGTCCTGGGTCATTACCTAACTGCCTCTAATCCTGCCTCATTAACTTCATAGAGGTAGGATTTACAACACATAGGAAAATCACATCAGATGACTAAATGGTGAACAGTCACACAATACCGGGAATCACTGCCTGCCAAGTTGACACACATTTTTGGGGAACGCAATTCAACCTATAAGAAGTGGGAGGGTTAGGTGATCTCCCTGAATTAAGCAGTCCCTGGGCAGAGTGCCAGAGAGGAGAAGCCTCACAGAAAGGGGAGTCTGGAGAACTGCAGAGGCCCCCTGAGGATTCAGCTAAGAACCGAATATCACAAACATATGAGGACACTAGCTGAGGCTGGAGAGAGAACCACCCGGAAAGATGAGATAGAGCAGTACCTGACATCCATGCAGGGCCAGGGGTAGTGCTTGTTGCTACAGGTTAGATTGGAAAACCTCCAGATTCGTGGGGCACCTGTAGAGCACACAGAAGGGTCTTGCTTTAAGAGTGGGGAGATGATTAGCCTTAGACTGAGGACTTCTCTGATCTTGCCTAATAAATTTTAAAATTAAGACCTAAAAGGATCAATCTGTTTCCAAGCAATTTAATTGCATTCCAGAACAAAGCTCAAAAATATTTACAGGGATGCAAAAATATCCACACCTAACAAAGTAAAATTCACAATGTCGGCATTAAAAAAAAAAAAAAAATTACCGAGCATGAAAAGAATCAGAAAAATACAACCCATAATGAGGCAAAAACTTAATTAAAATTGGTCTGGAACACAAATGTTAGGATTGGCATGCAAGGACACAAAAACATATGTTCAAAAAGTTAAGTAGAATTAGAACGAATAAATAGAAATTTTAAGAAAAGGAACATAAAAGTTAAGTAGAGACGCAGAACATATTTTAAGAGAAATCCCAAATCAAACTTCTACATGTGAAAACTACAACGCATGAGGTATAAATACGTAGGATGTGATTAATGGCAAATTTGTCATTGTCAAAGAAAAAATTAGTGAACTTGAAGACACAGCAACAGAAATCATGATGAAACAGAAAGAGAAAAGAGAATTTAAAAAGATGAACAGAACATAACTGGGCTGTTGAACAACTTAAAGTAACCTAATCTATGTGTAATCTATGGCCCAGAAGGGGGAAGGCAGGAAAAGTATTTGAAGAATTAATGGCCTCTCAAATTTCCAAACAGATGGAAACTATAAACCCACAGATCCAAGAAGCTCAGCAAACCCCAAGCATAAGAAACAAACACATCATAATCAATTTGCCCAAAACCAGTGAAAAAGAGAGCTCTCTACAGCCACCAGGGAGGGAGAAACAGACACATGACATAAGGATGAACAGTGATGGGGATGAGAGCTGAGAGCTCAGGGGAAAAGGACAATGGAGTAATATCTTAAAAGTACTGAAGGGGGAAAAAAAAGCTGTCCATCTGGTGTTCTCTAATCTATTCTATACTCTATAATTTTAGAGTGAATGAAGACTCTTTAGATATACAGAGGCTGAAAGTATTGATCCCCTGCAGACGTGCACTACAAAAAATGTTAAAGGAAGTCACTCAGGCAGAAGGAAAATGATGCCCCATGGAAATAATAATTTACACATGGGACTGAAGAGCTCGGGAAAAAATAAATGACGTAAATATATAAATAAGATGCTTTTTCTTATTGTTTATATACCCTTACAAGATAATTGACTATTTAAACAAAAATAACCCTGCAGTGTGGGCTTTATGACATGCCTAAAAGCAAAACATGTAACAACAATAGCCTAAAGGCTGGGAGGGATTGAAATCCACCGAGAGTAACCAAGGCAGCTTTCAGAAAGAATGGCTTTGGAGTACTAACCACATACGGTTGCAAGGCTCGTTAAAAAGTATAGTAGTCATGACAGTGTGCTATTGGAACAAAGACAGACAAATATAACAACGGATCAGAATAGACAGTCGAAAAATGTCCGCGCACACATTGACAAATAATTTTCAACAAAGGTGCAAGAGCAATTCAGGGGAGAAAGAACAGTCTTTTCAACATGTTGTTGGAAAAATTGGACCTGCATATGCATGCAGGCAAGAAAAAAAAGAGGAACTTTAACCCATTCCTTGTAACATATACATAATTAGCGTAAAATGCATCCTAGATCTAAATGCGAAACTAAAAACTATAAAATTTCTAGAAGAAAACATTTGTAACCTTGGGTTAGACAAAGATTTCTTAGATATGACACTAGAAGCATAATTAAAGAACATATTGATGAATTGGACTTCATCAAAATTTTAAGTGTCTGCTCTCTGAAAAACACTGTTAAGAGAATAAAGAGAGAAGCGATCAAGTGGAAAAAATATTTGCAAAGCATATGTTTTATAAAGGACTTCTATCCACAATATATAAAGTACCTCAAAAACTTACAATAAGAAAACAAAGAACTCAAATGGGCAAAGATTTGAGTAGATACATCATCAAAGATACATGGATGGCAAATAAACACATGGAAAGATGATTGATGACATCGGTCATTAGGAAAATGTAAATTAAATGAGATATCTCTATACGCATATTAACCAAAAAAAAGCCAAACCCAGTGCCGTTGAGTCGAGTCCGACTCATAGCGACCCTATAGGACAGGGCAGAGTTTCCAAGGAGCTCCTGGTGGATTCGAACTGCTGACCTTTTGGTTAGCAGCCATAGCACTTAACCACCATGCCACCAGGGTTTGTTTTATACACCTGTTAGAATGGCTAAAATTAAGAAGACTGACCATACCGAGTGTTGGCGAGGATGTAGAGGAACTAGAACCCTCATATGCTGCTGTTAGGAATGTTAAAATGATACAACCTTTGGAAAACAATTTGACAGTTTCTTAAAAGTTAACATACACTTACCATATGATTTAGCCATTCTCCTACTAGCTATTTCCCCAATAGAAAAGATAGTGTATGTCCACACAAAAACTTGTATGTGAATGTACACAGCAGCTTTATTTATAAAAGCCCAAAACTGAAAACAACCCAACTGTTCATCAACACGTGAATGAATGAACACGTTGCGGTACAACAATACAATGGGATACCTTTCAGCAATAAAGAAGGAAGGGACTATTGATACAAGCAAAAACACAGGTAAATCTCAAAATAATTACAACGAATGAAAGAAGCTAGACAAGAACAAATACTGGAACTCTCCTGTGCTCCTGATAGGAGAAGATGACTTTAATATGTACAATGGACAAAATATTAGTATCCAAAATATAAAGAGCATCTAGAAATCAATAAGAAACAGAAAAAATATTGCTGCTCCTCATTATTCATGAATTCTGAATATTTAAATTCACCTTCTCCTAATACTTGCTTGTAACCCCCCAAATCAATACTCCTGGTGCTTTCCTGGTCATTCTCAGACATGTGCAGAATGGTAAAAAAAAACTTGAGTCAACCGAAGCACCCATCCCCAGCTGAGTTTGAAGAAGGCTAGTTTGGTATTTGCTAACTAAGTATCATGATAACTTTATAGAACATAACTGCTGTGAATACTGAGAATCTACTGTACCTTATAGAAAAATGGGTGAAGGGTTTGAAAAGCCATTTCACAAAAGAGGAAACAAAATGGCAAATAAATATATAAGAAGACGATCGATCTCACTATTCCTTAGGGAAAATGGCAATTAATTCAAAGAAATACCATTTCTCACCCAGATTGGCGAAAGCTAAGGAGTTGGCCAGCTCATAAGAGAATGTTGGCTCCACGACTCTGGAAAACAGCCTGGCCATGTGTGTACCCGGGAAGGCACTGCTAGTGCCCAGCAACGTCACTTCCAGGGACCTATACCTAGACAGCTCCTCACCAGATGTCCAGAGAGGTGTGTGCAAGGACGACCATTGCAGTGTCATGGTACTAGCAAAAAAATGGGAACACCTCACCTGTCCTTCAACAGGAGGATGGGTAAGTATGTTGCCATGCTTTCATAAAACTGCCAGTGTGTTGTTCTTAGGGGCCTTCGAGTCCTTTCCAACTTACAGAGAACCCACTTACAACAGAACGAAACACTGCCCAGTCCTGCGCTATCCTTACGATCGTTGTTGTACTTGAGCCCATTGTTGCAGCCACCATGTCAATCCGTCTCCTTGAGGGTCTTCCTCTGTATCATTGATCCTCTGCCTTATCAACCATGATGGCCTTCTCCAGGGACTGATCCCTTGTGATCCAAACAAAAAAAAAAAACCAAACCAACTGCCGTCGAGTCGATTCCGACTCCTAGCGACCCTATAGGACAGAGTAGAACGGCCCCGAGTTTCCAAGGAGCACCTGGCGGGTTTGAACTGCCAACCTCTTGGTTAGCAGCTGTAGCACTTAACCACTACGCCACTGGGGTTCCCTTCTGATAACATGTCCAAAGTACATGAAATGAAGCCTCGCCATTCTTGTTTCTGAGGAGCATTCTGGCTGTACTTCTTCCAAGACAGATTTGTTTGTTCTTTTGGTAATCCCTGGTATACTCAATATTCTTTACCAACACCATAATTCAAAGGCATCAGCTCTTCTTTGGTGTTTCTTATTCATTGTGCAGATTTCACATGCATATGACATGACTGAAAACACCACGGCTTGGTCATGGACGCCTTAGTCTTCAAGGTGACATCTTTGCTTTTCAACACTTTGAAGAGGTCCTTTGCAGCAGATGTGCCCAATACAATAAGTTGTTTGATTTCTCGACTGCTGCTTCTATGAGTGTTGATTGTGGATTCAAGTAAAATGAAATCCTTGACAAATTCAATCTTTTCTCCGTTTGTCATGATGTTGCTCATTGGTCCAGTTGTGACGATTTTTGTTTTGAGGTATAATCCATACTGAAGGCTGTGGTCTTTGATTTTCATCAGTAAGTGCTTCAAGTTCTCTTCGCTCTCAGCAAGCAAGGTTGTGTCATCTGCATGTCGCAGGTTATTCATGGGTCTTCCTCCAATCCTGATGCCCCATTCTTCTCCATGTAGCCCAGCTTCTCTGATTATTTGTTCAGCATACAGATTGAATATGGTGAAAGTTTACAGCCCTGACACATAGCTTTCCTGATTTTAAAACCACACAGTATCACCTTGTTCTGTTTCAACAACTGCTTTTCGGCCGATGTACAGGTTCCTTAGGAGCACAATTAAGTGTTCTGGAATTCCCATTCTGTGCAGTGTTATCCATCATTTGTTATGATCCACACAGTCGAATGCCTTTGCATAGTCAGTAAAACACAGGTAAGCATCCTTCTGGTGTTCTCTGCTTTCAGCCAGGATCCATCTGACATCAGGAATGATTTTGTGTTCCATGTTCTCTTCTGAATTCAGCTTGAATTTTTGGCAGTTCCCCATCAATGTACTGCTGCAGCCATTTCTGAATTATCTTCTGCAAAATTTTACTCGTCTGTGATGTTAATGATATGTTTAGTGATTTCTGTATTCTGTTGGATCACCTTTCTGTAGAATGGGCACAAATACGGATCTCTTCCAGGCGGTTGGCAAGGTAGGTGTCTTCCAAATTTCTTGGCACAGATGAGTCAGTACTTCCAGCACTGCATCCGTTTGTTGAAACATCTTAATTGGTATTCCGTCAATTCCTGGAGCCTTGTTTTCGCCAATGCCCTCGGCGCAAGTTGGACTTCTGCCTTCAGTACCATAGATTCTTGATCATGTGCCACCTCCTGAAATGGTTGCATTCAATAAAACCGCCAGTGTAGGAGGGTTAAACGTCAGGATCAGGCCTACGTTTACCAACATGGGTGAATCTCAGAGCCTGAGTCTGAGCGGGGTCACCTGCTGCAGCGTGGTGCACACGGTGACACACTACTTCCGCAAAGTCGAAAACCCCTCGACAGGGCTGGGGTGCGTTGTTTATGGGAACGTAAAAATGTAGCAAAAGTAGAAAATTCCAGAGAATCTGTGCGGATCACCTGTGCTGGGACAAGGTCACCTCATGGTTTTCTGGGGGCAGGAACTCTAGCCTGGGGCCGGGGGTACCTCCCAGAGGAGGGAACACCAGCCTGAATTCTGTAGGAGAAGCTCGATAGGATCAGGAGAAGGAAGGGCATAGCCCGGAAAAGGGAAGCCCCCGGTGCAATGGCCCAGGTACAGGGGAGAATCAAGTCATCCTGTCTGACCACACGGCAGGCACGAGTCAGGAGCCAGGTGATCACTGAGGCAGGCGGCGGGCATGGGCAGGCCCACCAAGGGTGTTGGGTTCAGTCCTGAAGGCAGGTGAGCCAGGAGTTCTCTGAGGGGAGGCATACCCTAGCCTGGGTGGGGGCCTGAAAGGCTTGCTTCCTCCTACCAGAAGTTGCAGCTTGTGGATGCGCAGGTCCGCCCTCAGCTCCGTGATAAATGCAAACCGTATCTGACATACCCCGGGGCCTGCGGTGAGCGGCTCCTGAAGGCAGAGTTGATTCTCCTAATTTACCTGGTTTCAGGGCCTGCCCTGGGTGATGTGCCGAAGGCGGAGCCTGCTGTGCTGAGACAAACATTTCTCCCTCCCTCTGAAACCCTTCCCACCTCTGCGACAGACATGGGTCTGGGGCTCAGAGACCTGGGACAGACGTGGTTCTGGGGCGCATAGACCAGGGACAGACAAGGGCTTGGGCCACAGAGACCTGGGACTCACATGCACCTGGGGCACAGAGACCCAGATGACATGGGCCAGGGGAGCAGAGGTCCGGTTTGAATCCTGCTGGGCTCTGTGACAAGAGCATGTGGCTGCTCTGGGCCTTGGCCTCCTCACCTGCTGGGCGAGATTGGTAGGCCCTCCTGGTCCACTCTCTGAGTGGCCACACATCTCAGGTGTGATCATGGCTCTGAGAGCTCTCAGATCCTCCAGCATAGCCCAGGAGGTGGGAATCTCTGTCCTGATGATTTCCGAATTCTCCCACCAGCAAGAAGGCCCAGCCTCTTCCTCTTCACACACAGTACCCACCTCTTCCCTGCCTTGGCCCTGACCTGAGACACCAGAGCACCCCCTGTTCCCAGCGCAGTGAGGACTCATGGGTCTGGCCCTGGGCAGCTTCTCAGCCAACGTGGAGCTGAGAGACCGACTTACTTTCCTGCTAGAATTATTCAGCTGTGGAGAACCATAAGAGCGTGGGTTCTAGGGTCTAGAGTGTGAGGCCAGGAGCAGCCATAGATAGTAGCTGTTTCACTTTTGTCTCATCAGGGGGTGCAAGAAGGGTAGGTGCAAGTAACCTGACTCTCCACCTCTCGGCAGCTTTCACCCAGGCCGTCCAAGAACCTGCTCCAGTCTTATTTTTCTCCCCAGTGGTGGTTCTCGACTCCCATCCTGGCCTCCCAGGCACCTTGTCTAATAGGTTTGCTATATCCTTACTGTGCAAAACCAAAAGCACTCACTACCGCTGAGTGGGCTCTGACTCACAGTGACCCTATAGGACAGGGTAGCACCATGCCATAGGGTTCCCAAGGAGCACCTGGTGGATTCAAACTGCCGACCTTTTGGTTAGCAGAAGCAGCTCTTAACCACTGTGCCACCAGGGATCCCTTAATGTTCAAGAATCCTCAAAAATATGTCCTTGTGTAATTTCTGGTTTTAAATCCGTTTTCTGACCTCACCCAGTCACTGCTGTGTTCAGGCTCTCGGTGAGCTGTGACGGACACCCGGGTGCTTGCTCTGTGCTGCTTCTTGGTGTCCACTGTGAGCACCGTCCCCTGTCTTCATTTTACGTACGCATTCCTCCAGCGAGGGGCCGCCTCTGACTCTGGGGCAGAAGAAAGACGGCCTCACTCTTCCAGCTCTCTCTCTCTGACTCTGTGGTGACTTGCTTTGCACCGTGGGTGGCTTGCAGATGAGCCCTGAGAGGAGGCTGGGGAAACAAGCGTGTGTGGGGGGTGCCCACTCTTGCCCTCTTTGTCCCAGGAGGAAGGCCTCCCAGGAGGGGTAGGAGAAACTCAGAAGCTAGAGCCCAGCCCCCATCAACCGGACTGACACATCCTAGACCAGCCATCAGCCAGCTGCCCCCCAGACACGGGTCAAGACCAGCACAGCCGCCGAGCCACGCCACAGCTGACAGACACGGGGTCGAGCCCAGCTGAAACCTGTCCACCATAGTGACCCTGCTGGTATTTGAAATACTGGTGACATAGCTTCCAGCACCACAGCAGCATGCAAGCCACCACAGTGCGTCTTACTGACCGACAGGGTGGACTACAGATACCAGGTTGCTTCTGGAATGGTCTCCTGGTGCACAGAGCCCTGTCTCCCCCTCTTGCCGACACTCGGCATCCTCCGCCTTCCTCGTTATTGCCAGACGGAAGGGGCAAATGGTCGATTTAGTGTGTGTTTCTCAGGTTATCGATGAACTTGATAACGTCTTTACCTGCTCATCGGCCGTGGCGGCAGTAAACGCCCACATGGAGCCCTGGCCCCCTGTCTCAGTGTCTTAGTGTCTTTGTTTTACAGAAAGGGCAGCTCAGGCTCCCCGAGGGGCAGGGATGTGCCAGGGTCACACAGACAACAAAGTGCAGAGGTGGAGTGAGACCCGGACCCCGGACCCCGCTCCCTGCTGCCCCCAGCCTGGTCCCCCACGAGTGTCTAACAGGGGGTCATCCTGGAGTGCTGAGCTGGGCTGGGGGCCCACCTTCTCCGACCCTCCTGGTGGCCGAGGTGCGGCGGGACGTGCCGGATCCCCCTGTGAGCGTTTTCTGCTGAGCTGTCACTCACGGTGTTAT
Organism: Elephas maximus indicus; assembly: GCF_024166365.1. Taxonomy (NCBI): domain Eukaryota; kingdom Metazoa; phylum Chordata; class Mammalia; order Proboscidea; family Elephantidae; genus Elephas; species Elephas maximus. The sequence goes on along the minus strand of NC_064833.1, from coordinate 3,007,999 downwards.
CTGTTTTTGCAATACATTATTGTCACAGACACCCCAGCTTAGATCTCAGGGTCAGCAAAACGAGGAAAGGAAATTCATTTATTATTAACTTATGATAGATGTCAGACTGATTGCTTTCAGCCGTGGGCCCCCAGGAAGGGTGCGGGAGACATGGCTACATCCAAGGCCACCCTTTCCCGCCATGGGCCCTCGGGAGGGTCAGCTCCAGGAACAGGTATTGAGAAAATAAAATTCTTATGGTGTCCTCTGGCCTGCACAGCCTTGAGTGCCTGTCGTTTGGTTTCATGTTGATGGCAAGGCTGTGAGATGTTAACGATGATGATAACAGTAGTCCTGCCCTTCTCCAGAGCAGAGCTGGAGGTGCAGTGGTTAAGCGCTCGGCAGCTAGCTGAAAGTTTGGTGGTTCAAACCCGTCAGCCGCTCTACGGAGGGATGTGGCAGTCAGCTTCCGTAAAGGTTTCAGCCTTGGGAACCCAACGGGACAGTTACACTCTGTCTTACAGGGTGGCGATGAGTCGGAATCAACTTGACAGCACACGACAACAACCCTGGGGAGCAAGTGCTATCAGCATCCCATTTTACAGACCCTAGAAGTGGAGGTGGCCCAGCTTCTGGCCCAGGTCCCACATTGGTTAGTCCAGAGCTGAAATTCAAACCAGGACAGCTGGCTCCAAAGAGCACAGCCTTCTGCCCTTGTGACAGGTAACCTTCTTCTCATTGCTCTTCCACCCACTTCCCAGGTGAGGAAACTGAGGGTTGGAGATGTGCAGTGTCTCGCTCAGGGTCATGTAAGGAGGAACTGGGCATTCGTCTCCATGTCTGTCCCCTTCTCCCTAGCGGGCTCCTCTTCCAGCACAGTTTCAGACAATGTTCTGTTGTGATACAGGGTTTCCATTGGCTGATTTTTGGAAGTAGATGGCCAGGCCTTTCTTCCTAGTCTGTCTCAGTCTGGAAGCTCTGTTGAAACCTGACCACCATGAGTGACCTTGCTGGTGTTTGAAACCCGACAGGGCCGGGGTTAGGGTGAGGCAGGTGAGGCAGCTTACGTGGGTCGTAAAGTGCAGGGTCTGAGCCTACCTTTATTTAAAGTTCTGTTTCTCACCTCAGGGATGTATTTGCACTTCTATCGATTTTTTCAAAACATTCCTTGAAAATGTCATTTATCCTGATTACTGAGGGTTTTACTCCCCCTCTCCCAGGTGGTGAGCACCTCACTGGCTGCACCCTAATTCCGGCCCTACTGGTCTGGTCTTTATCTAAAACTTAGTATTGTGTTCATCTTGGGTATCTTTGCACTGACTTTGGTTTTTGTTATATATTGCATTAAAATAACATATATCTTGATGGCCGAGTATTTGGGGCCCCTTCTTAAGTCGTGGCCCTGAGGTGAGTGCCTCACACAGAACACCCTAGTCCTGGCCCTGAGAGGAGGGATCACTGGGGTCCTCTCAGCTCTGAGCTTCAGAGACGCACTTGGACAGACCAGCCCTGGAGAAGCCGGAGGTCCTGGCGAGTCCCTCCAGCGGGACGGGAGATCCAGCTCTGCCACCTCCCAGCTCCTTCCCATCCTGAGCCAGCCTTCATCTTCCTGACTCCATGCCATGTCTGGAATGAGCCAGGCCTCCCGGCTGCCCTGTCTCCGTGCCTTTGTCCCTTACAGGGCAGGTAACAGGCACTTATTGCCTGTAACTGCCTTTCAACCCCCTCACTCCTGTGCCCACGTCTCTACCACCTGGAGACCTGTTTGTCATTGCTGCCATCCCTGCCTTCAGGTTCTGAGCTCCAGCTGCTCTGTAGCCCTGCACCCCACCCCCAGACCCTCTGCTCTTGCCCCTGCAGCCCCCCTGTCCTATCTGCACCTGTAGAAGCCCCCGGTCCCAGCGGGAAGGCCACCCTGGCTCTCTGCTCTGCGCCTCCTAGGCCGATGAATTCATCTCCAAAACAGGTCTTACCAGAAGCTGACGAGCCTGATAGATACGCCTGACTGTCTAATCCTTGTCTAGAGATTTGGAGCTGAATTAAGCAGAGCAGATGAGTTAACCAGAAGGGGGCGGGGGCTCCATCTGCATTTGAGAAAAGGGGAAACTGAGGCTCTCAGCAAGCACAGGGGTGGCGCCTTGAGCCTGGTGGGGATCCTGGCCCAGGTCTAGGGCACACAGGAGGCCCTTGGCTGTACCTGCCTCTGGACCTGAGATGCAGGAGGGAAGGGGTTAATCAGCTGTGCCTTCCCCAGAGCAGTTAATTAGGGAATTGGAGAGGCGGGCCCTGGGTAACTGTGTCCCAGACAAAGGAGACAGAGGCGGGCGAGGGCAACAGCTCCAGAGAGCCTCGCACTGTGAGATTAATACGTGTTTGGCATTTCGGTGGCACGCCAAGGCTCTGGGCAGCTCTGCCATCGGGCCCCACTGATCGGCCCTCTGGGAAATTCCCGGGCACAGGTCAATGTTACTGTGGTTACCGGGGCCGCAGCGGTGGCCCGCACGCAGGCAGGATCAGGATGGCCAGTGGAGACTCCCAGGCCAGCCAACTGGGCTGGTGGCTCCTCCAGGAGGGGCCGTGGAGGTCTGGGGCTCTCTGAGACCTGGGCAGACCCAACCCCCACACCCCCCAACCAGGGCAGAAGGAGGATGTTTGCGGTGTATGGCCGAGGCTCGAGTCCCAGCTTTGATGACTGGTGATGGGGTGAACTAGACTCCTCCGTTCCTTTGCCGAGTGGGGCAGGATGTGTGCTGCCAGGGTGGGGCGTGTGGGAGGGTGTGGACAGCTCTCAGCAGGTGCCTGGAGCAGAGCAAGCCCCTGCACTTGCTGCTCCTTCCTTTCTTGCCCCACTGCCCCCCCAGCTGTTGCACCCTGCACCCCAGGGCCACCCCTTCACCAGCCATCCAGCATCGGGGTGTCATCTCAGCCTGGCCACCATGGCCCACCCCACGTGGTTACAGAGCTGCATCTGGGGCTCCCCCTCCCTGCTAGCCTGGTCTCTGGTAGATTGAGAAGTGTCCTCCCAAAATATGTGTTGAAGTCCTAACCCCTGTACCTGTGAATAGAACCCTGTTTGGAAACAGGGATTCTTTTCTGTTGTGTTAATGACAGATTATGCCAGAATAGTGTGGGTCCTACACCTAATCTCTTCTGAGTGGTGTCTTCTAAAAAGAACAGAACAGACACAGACACCATGAGATAGACAGACACCATGAGACAGACAGACGCCATGTGAAGATGAAGGCAGACCCATCTACAAGCCCAGGAAGGCCAAGGATTGCAGCAGCTACTAGGAGCTAAAGAAGACAGCGAAGGACCGCCCCCTAGAGTAAGACCCTGAATTCTAACCTCCAGACCTGGGAGACAAGAGATTCTGCTCTTTACAGCCACTCACTGTGGTATTTTTTTTACCACAGCCTCAGGAGTTTGAAGGCCCTCTCCCCGCCTTTCCCACCTTGGCCATTTAGAGCCAACCTCCTCCAGCCGCCCCTTCTGGGGAGTGCTCTTCTTCATCCTTTCAGAGTTCGGGGAATTCACACTGAGAAAGCTGCTCAGGTTTTCATGGAGTGGGTTAGGGGAGAGATGAACTCATTCATTCTCTCACTCACTCATTCGCTCACTCGTTCTCCTTTATTCACTCATTCATTCAGTCACTAATTCATCCATTCAATCACTTGCTTACTCATTCACTCTTTCAGTCATACACTCTCTCACTCTCACTCACTCATTCACTCATTCTCTCACTCACTCATTCTCATTCACTCTCTGTCACATACTCTCTCACTCTCACTCCTTCACTCACTCACTTTCTCATTCATTCATTCACTCATTTGTTCTCACTTATTCACTCATTCATTTAGTCACTCACTCACTCACAGCCTGTAGGGGTTTGTTCTATCAACGAGGATACCGGAGGACAAGTCTAGACATGCTCTTGCCTGCCTTCATGGAGCTTATGTTTGAGACAAAGGACAACTTAAACATTAACAAACACGCATTTTACTGGACTACGGATGAGGGGAAGTTTGGTGAGAAGCCTAAGCCAGGCCAGGGAGACTGGTGGGTGGGCTGCTTGGCCAAGAGTGGCCGAGACGGCCCCTGGGAGATGAGGTTTGTCCAGACCATGCTGGGATGAGGGAGGAGCACACAAAGAGGGTGGAAGAAAGGAGTCGGCAGGTGGGTTTGGGGCCCTAGGGGTGGGCAGAGGGAAAGGGGGATAGGAGATGAGGCCAGAGCCAACCCCGACTCACGGTGACCCTGTGTGTGTCAGAGTAGAACTGTGCTCCACAGGGTTTTCAGTGGCTCCTTTTTCGGAAGTAGATTGCCAGGCCATTCTTTGAGGCCCCGCTGACAGACTTGAACCTCCAGCCTTTGGTCAGCAGCCAAGCGCTTCACCGTTTGTGCCACCCAGGTACTCGAAGTGGGCTGTAGCGCTCTGAAAGGTGAAGTCATACCCTTGGGAATGGCCCCCTGTCTCAGGGGTTCCCGCGGGCCACCAGGTCTGGGCTGCTTGGCAGGGAGGGCCTGGCTGTCTCTTGCTAAGGTCCCCCCAGGGTTCCTGAGATCACTGGCCCCTGTTTTCACCTGTGGGGGGGAGGCCAACAACACAAGATGAGCCGTGCTTTTGCCGAGTGGCTTTGCCCTCAAATCCATGGCCTGCAGCCTCTCCAGGCCTTAGAGGAGCCCGCCATCTGTTCCCTGCACCCCCGACGGGCGGTGGGCAGGGCGAAATTGCAGCCTGCACCCCCACTCCTATCTCTGTGCCGCAGGCGCTCGGGCTTTACGACACTAAATGGGAAGGTTGGAAAGCTCGGCTTCTACGGCAAACGCTTTCAATTGTTAATTTTCTCTCCCTCCCTCTCTCTCGCTCTCTGGCCGTGCTCCTTGTTTAATTAGGGGAGAGAGAAAATTGTGACATCAACTCAAGGGCATCACCTCCGCTGTGGCGAGTGGGATTTAATCCAGGCCCAGCAGAGATTTGCACAGCCACAGATAAGGGGAATTCAATGGTGGGAGGGGCAGGCCGAGTGGGAGGGGGCCGCAGCTTCCAGCCAAACTGAAAGATGAAGGGGGCCTCAGCATGGAGCAGCTTTGCCTTCCAGGGCTCCTTTCCAGGCCTGAGTGAGGCTGGCAGAGCGAGGGAGAGTCAGTGGCCAGCCCAGCGGTCACAGGCGGTGGCCCGGCTCAGGGGTCTGGAGGGATGGGAGGAGAGCAGGGGGTTGGAGCCCAAGGTTCTGGAAATCTAAAAAGTGAGAACCAGCAGAGGGGCAGGGACAGCTGGGTGGATGAGGAGGTAGACTGGGAAGCTCAATCATTCATTCACTCACTTATTCATTCACTCACACACACCCACTACAGGCGAGGTGGTTTCAGGCCCTATTCTAGGAATGGGGTTTGACGTCGAGAAAGCCATACTTTGTCCCTGCCCACTGGTGTCACTGGTCCCCCAGGGACATATGCTCACGCAATGGCTGGAGCACACATGGACCGGTGCTTGCGGAGCCCAGGGTGTGTCTGGCCACCTTTTCTGTGGCTTGGGACCGTGACTGAGCCTCTCTTTTCCAATCTCTGCAATGGGGTCAAGATAGTGCTCCCTGGGGAGCAGCTAAAGTAGCATACACAGGAGCACCCTGGCCCCACCTGGACATGGGTAAATGTCACCTGTTATCCTGGCTCGGGGGCTGGGCCTCTCAGTGGTGGGGTTTGACAAATCAGGGGATCTTAGGAACTAAACTACCGTGAAGGGGTTTGAACCCTCTGTTTTCTGATGCCTAGCCATGGTGGCACAGGGTTAAGTGCTTGGCTGCTAACCAAAAGGTCGGCTTTTCAGGAGAAAGACCTGGCAATCTGCTCCCATAAAGATTGCGGCCTAGAAAACCCTATGGGGCAGTTCTACTCTGTTGCATGGGGTCACTATGAGTTGAAATTGCCTCGTCAGCATCCAACAACAACAGCAGGGACTACTAACCAAAAAGTTGGTAGTTCGAGTCCACCAGAGGCACCTTGGAAGAAAGGCCTGGCCGTCTGTTTTCTGAAAGGTCACAGCCTTGAACACTCTCTGGAGCACAGTCCTGTTCTGTGCACTGGGTCTCCACGAGTCGGGGTGGACTCAATGGCAGCGAGTTATTAGTAGGGGAACTTAGGGGCCCTGCAACTTCTCCCAGAGGCCTGTCTTTCAGGAACCCTGCACTCCCTCCAGGAGGCCTTGGAGTTGCTGAGGACCCAAGCCCCTTTCTCCCACATTCCACCCACCCCCTTGGTGGGCATTGAGGCAAGAGCATGGGAGGCCATGGAGGCGTGGGCCTGGCCTGGAGCCAGGGAGTGGCCTCCTTGCCCTGAGTATGTTTCCCTCTATAGGATGGGGTGGGCTGGGCTCTCAGGACATGTGGGGTGCTGACCCACAGTGTGTCCTCAGCACAGGTCCCTTCCCCATCCACCTGCCTAGGTGCCCCACGCCCCAGCCGCCGCCCCTGCTCCCGGCACTGTTGTCTCCACACCTGCTCACATTAGAAGCCGGAGGCCTTTCTTCTGATGCCTGCCAGAGCTGGGGCTCCCTCCTTTGCTCTCCCCAACACCTATGCCTTTGTTCCCTCCCTCACGACACCGGCTCTGGTATGTGCCAGCCACCAGGATCATGGCCCACAGCCCTGACCCACAACCCTGACCCCACAGCCCCGACCCCACAGCCCTGTCTGGGGGTAACTGCTCAGACAGGGCAGCACAGGGAGGAGTGGGCATGGGGTCATGGGGGCTGGACCGTCAGGCTTTCAGAAGAGAGAGATTTTTTGATCTGGGTCCCAAAGGGCAAGTCTCCATTGGACAGGTGGCGGGGGGGGGGGCGGGGGGGGGGGTCTGGTGAGCTGGAGAGCCCTGGGCAGATTAGCCTTAGACCCAGAGGCAGGAGGAGGCTTCAGGCTCCTGGAGGGGAAGCGCAGTCAGGGGATTCGCCCTTCAAATGCCCTTCCCAGCAGGAGGTCATAGTACAGAGAGGCAGTGGTCAAGGTCATGCTTTTTCCTCCCCAAAGCCGAGGAGGTTATACAGCCACTCCCATCGGAAGTGGGGGTGGGCGTAGCACCCTGAGGGGAGAAGGAACCCCCCCCCGCCCCTGCCCCCGAGGTGGCCCCTTGCAGTGTCTGCAGGGCAGACTGGGCCTGAGACCCCACAGGTGGCGCCACCCCCCGCCCCTGCCCCCGAGGTGGCCCCTTGCAGTGTCTGCAGGGTAGACGGGGCCTGAGACCCCTACAGGTGGTGCCACCCCCCGCCCCTGCCCCCGAGGTGGCCCCTTGCAGTGTCTGCAGGGCAGACGGGGCCTGAGACCCCTACAGGTGGTGCCACCCCCCGCCCCTGCCCCCGAGGTGGCCCCTTGCAGTGTCTGCAGGGCAGACGGGGCCTGAGACCCCACAGCTGGCGCCACCCCCCGCCCCTGCCCCCGAGGTGGCCCCTTGCAGTGTCTGCAGGGCAGACGGGGCCTGAGACCCCACAGGTGGCGCCACCCCCCGCCCCTGCCCCCGAGGTGGCCCCTTGCAGTGTCTGCAGGGCAGACGGGGCCTGAGACCCCACAGGTGGCGCCACCCCCGCCCCTGCCCCCGAGGTGGCCCCTTGCAGTGTCTGCAGGGCAGACGGGGCCTGAGACCCCACAGGTGGCGCCACCCCCCGCCCCTGCCCCCGAGGTGGCCCCTTGCAGTGTCTGCAGGGCAGACGGGGCCTGAGACCCCTACAGGTGGTGCCACCCCCCGCCCCTGCCCCCGAGGTGGCCCCTTGCAGTGTCTGCAGGGCAGACGGGGCCTGAGACCCCACAGGTGGTGCCACCCCCCGCCCCTGCCCCCGAGGTGGCCCCTTGCAGTGTCTGCAGGGCAGACGGGGCCTGAGACCCCACAGCTGGCGCCACCCCCCGCCCCTGCCCCCGAGGTGGCCCCTTGCAGTGTCTGCAGGGCAGACGGGGCCTGAGACCCCTACAGGTGGTGCCACCCCCCGCCCCTGCCCCCGAGGTGGCCCCTTGCAGTGTCTGCAGGGCAGACGGGGCCTGAGACCCCACAGGTGGTGCCACCCCCCGCCCCTGCCCCCGAGGTGGCCCCTTGCAGTGTCTGCAGGGCAGACGGGGCCTGAGACCCCACAGGTGGTGCCACCCCCCGCCCCTGCCCCCGAGGTGGCCCCTTGCAGTGTCTGCAGGGCAGACGGGGCCTGAGACCCCACAGCTGGCGCCACCCCCCGCCCCTGCCCCCGAGGTGGCCCCTTGCAGTGTCTGCAGGGCAGACGGGGCCTGAGACCCCTACAGGTGGTGCCACCCCCCGCCCCTGCCCCCGAGGTGGCCCCTTGCAGTGTCTGCAGGGCAGACGGGGCCTGAGACCCCTACAGGTGGTGCCACCCCCCACCCCTGCCCCCGAGGTGGCCCCTTGCAGTGTCTGCAGGGCAGACGGGGCCTGAGACCCCTACAGGTGGTGCCACCCCCCGCCCCTGCCCCCGAGGTGGCCCCTTGCAGTGTCTGCAGGGCAGACGGGGCCTGAGACCCCACAGGTGGTGCCACCCCCCCGCCCCTGCCCCCGAGGTGGCCCCTTGCAGTGTCTGCAGGGCAGACGGGGCCTGAGACCCCACAGCTGGCGCCACCCCCCGCCCCTGCCCCCGAGGTGGCCCCTTGCAGTGTCTGCAGGGCAGACGGGGCCTGAGACCCCTACAGGTGGTGCCACCCCCCGCCCCTGCCCCCGAGGTGGCCCCTTGCAGTGTCTGCAGGGCAGACGGGGCCTGAGACCCCACAGGTGGCGCCACCCCCCGCCCCTGCCCCCGAGGTGGCCCCTTGCAGTGTCTGCAGGGCAGACGGGGCCTGAGACCCCACAGGTGGTGCCACCCCCCGCCCCTGCCCCCGAGGTGGCCCCTTGCAGTGTCTGCAGGGCAGACGGGGCCTGAGACCCCACAGCTGGCGCCACCCCCCGCCCCTGCCCCCGAGGTGGCCCCTTGCAGTGTCTGCAGGGCAGACTGGGCCTGAGACCCCACAGGTGGCGCCACCCCCCCGCCCCTGCCCCCGAGGTGGCCCCTTGCAGTGTCTGCAGGGCAGACGGGGCCTGAGACCCCACAGCTGGCTCCAGCTTCTTTGTCAGTGGTTTAGATCCTGAAGCCTCATTTTCCTGATTTAAAACCAACCTCTTCAACTGCTAATTGTTGAAAGGAAAAAATAAGACAGCAACAGAGAATCAATTTGCACGGGAAGATGGAGCGTGCCACCGGGGGCCCACTGCCCTTTGCACACAGCCCTGCTCTTTCTGGGTGAAGACTGAAATCCTAGCTGCGGCCCGGGATGGGGCGGCCACTCTTATCAGTGCCACAAAGAAGCCCACGCACAGCCTCCCCCCTCACTGGGCTTCTGCAGACGAAGAGAGGGAGGAAGGTGGGTTCTTCTCACTTCTGAGGCCTCCCAGGCTGACAGGCTGCACCCTGGAGGGCAGTGAGCCAGGGCAGGGGCCGCCCGGTGGTCAAGCGCTCCCCAGATGGGCTGGGCGGGGGCGCAGGAGGGATCCTGCTTCCCTTCAGTGCCCTCCATCCCCGCTCCTCCTCGCTGGAACTGGAGGGTGTGTCTCCCCAGCAGGGCCAGGGAGAGCTGGCGTCTATTCAGTAGGGTGTGGATCCTTTTGGCCCCAGATGAGCCCATGGTCTCTGGCTGCATGCTGGCCTTTGTCCTGGTCCTGGGCTCCTGGCATGGGCTGAACCCTGCCTCTCCACGCCCCTCCCTGGCCTTGGGCATCGGGGGTCTCCACCTTATTAACTCCAGAGAACTCTGGGGACACCCCCCTCTGCCCTGCTTCTGGCAGTCATCCCAGGAACACCTGGTGCCCCCACCCTGAGGAGACCTTGGGGCCCTTGGGTCTGAACCAAGATTACGATGCTGGTCCCTGCCCCCTCCTTCCCCAGACCTCCTGCAGTGCCCCGGTGGGTGGGGCTGAGTAAAGAGGGTCAGCTATCCCTAGCTGCTCTCCTCTCCAGTCTCCACCCCAAACGCCTCCTCTGCTTAGAGCCCCCTGAGACATACTCACCAGGACCTGGGGTCCATAGCGCTCCCAGGCTGACAGGCCAAAGTTGCAGGAGGCAGTTTTTAGCTCACCGTGAAGACGCCCCTGAACTGAGCTGCCCAGGAAAGGAAAGGGGCTTTCTGAGAAAACAGTGAGCCTCCCTTCTCCTGAGGAAAGCGAGCAGGAGAAGACCACTTGGCAGGGATGCTGAGCAGGGAATCTGAGTGACACCTGTTTTTTTTTTTTTTTATCAAAGCAATTGTAATGGATTGAATGAAGCCCTCCTCTCTCCGGCAAAGAAATGTCCATGTTCTAACTCCCAAACCTGTGACTGTGACCTTATTTGGAAAAAGGGACTTTGCAGATGTGATTAAGTGAAGGGTCTGGAGATGACATCATCCTGGATTATCTGGGTGGTCCCTGAATCCAACAACAAGTGTCCTTATGAGAGACAGAGGAGAAGACAGGCAGACAGAATGGCCGTGTGAAGACGGAGGCAGAGACTGGAGGGAGGGGGCCACAAGCCCAGTAACATTTGGAGCCACCAGAAGCGGGGAGAGGCGGCGAAGGGATCCCCCCAGAGCCTTCAGAGGGAGCGTGGCCCTGCCGACATCCTGGCTTTCCACTCCTGGCCTTTGGAATTGTGAGAAGAATTTCTGTTATTTTAAGCCACGATGTCTATGCTGGCTTGTTACGGAGCCACGGAAGCTCGCACATTATATACGAACATGGGGTAGAGAGTCCAAGGTCTGTGACTTTCAAGTTCTGCAAGATTTGTCACAAAAACCAGGAGTCCCAGGCTGGCCCCCAACAGTCCTTGCTCCCCATAGCCTCGTATTTCATCTCCTTCACCTGAGAATTGTGATATTTTATCTGCATGTCTCTAAACGGCACACACAGGTTGCGTCTCAACTTTGCGTTTTTGGCTTTCTCTCTGGAGGTTCACCGTGCAGAATGGGGACCGTGCCCCTCCTCCAGGCCTGCCAGGTGCCCGCTGCGCCTGCGCCGCCCCGCACGATGATAATGCGTTTCCGCCAGATCGATATTGTCAACACGTCTCAAAGCAGAGGCCGCAATCCGTGATTTCTTTTCCTTTCCTACATCAACATTTTGTTTCCCCTGGACTTAATAACGTTCCTATTTCTCTCTTCACTTGGTTTCCTGTACACTTACCGCTAATTCCATCTCAAACTCTCCCCTGGCTGTGTAAATACATCCAACACTCTGCTCACTTCATCTTTTTTGGGGAAATCCCTTTAGGCCAGCTGGTCTGTCTGGAGGCCCGGGGCCCGGCTCTCATCTTAGGGGCCCTTCTCAGCCTCGTCAGGCACTCCCCCTTTTTTCTCCTTTTTGTTGGCTTCTAGGTCTTCCTCTTTATTGCTTACCTGTTCATTCTGGAGTAGATTCTTCTGGAAAGGGTGTGTGGGAGGTACCTTTGGGCCTTTGTACAATAGATACATTCATTCAGCACAGTGCATTGATGACTTAGCAGGACATGGGATTTTTGGTGGGGATTTATTTCGCTGAGAAGATCCAGGCACTATGTCCTTGCCTCCCGGAGTCCAGTGCCACTGTTGAGAAGGAACGTGCCATCCTGACTCTTGAGCCTATACATGGCGCCATGTTTGTTTGTTTGTTCTGTCTCCCTCTCTGGAATCTGGATAGGTTTCTTCTTTGTCCTTTGTGTTCTGACTGTGCTTTGTGGTGGGCTGATTTTCCTCTACCTTTTTGGGTTCTCAGTGGAGCCATGGAATCTCGAAATCCAGGCCCTCCTCCACTTGTTGTTGTTATTTGCCGTCCAGCCGGTTCCGACTCATAGCGACCCTGTGCACAACAGAACAAAACACTGCCTGGTCCTGCGCCATCCTCACAATCGTTGTTATGCTTGAGCTCATTGTTGCGGCCGCTGTGTCAGTCCACCTTGTTGAGGGTCTTCCTCTTTTCCGCTGACCCTGTCCTCTGCCGAGCACGATGTCCTTCTCCAGGGACTGACCCCTCCTGACAGTAGGCCCTCCACTTAGAGAATGTTTATTCAGTTGTTTCTTGGCTGTAGCTTTGCCTCGGCTCCATTGGCTATGTGATACCGTGGAAGGCCTGTCCACATAGCTCATGTTGTAGCGCAGAAAGGAGACACTCAGTGCAGCCAGAGCTAGAGGTGGACCAAGGTGTGTGCAGAGCACGTAGCAAGGGCAGGGCAGCTTGGTGGTGGGTGTCTGGGACCCCCTGGGTGGGCAGCGGGGGGCATGGGGCAATAGTCAATGGTAGAGAGAGGGGGACAGATTTGTGTCCTGGATGTATTTTTATGGCTGCAGGTGGATATTTGCGGAAAGAGAGGGAGGGAGGGCTTCCAGAAGTAGAGGAGGGTGTGGAGGCTGGGAAAAGCCCGTGGAGTGGACAGGGGCCTGGCCGGGCCATCAGTGGCACCTCCAGTGCTGATTTCACTGAGTCCAAGTTCAGTGCTCAGCAGGAACGGCGACATTACATTCACTTTCAAACACTCACAAAAGCAAGTTGAGAATAAGTGAGGCTGAAATGCAGCCAGCTGGGAAATGAGTGCTGGGAGCTATGGTGGAAGGAAAGGCAGGAACCACGGCCGGTGTAAAAAGGCACAGTAAATTACACGAAATGTAATTGTATGAAATATAATGAAATACCTAAAAGAGGTAAGTGCATAGAGATCAAAGTTTATTCATGGTTACCAGGGGCAGGTGAGAGGGAGGGAGGGAGAAAGGAAGAAGCACTCAGGGACACTGAGCTTCTGTTAAGGGCGGTGGAAAAGCTCCGAAAGGCTAACGGTGATGGCTGGGCAACACGAGGAACATGCTAATGTCACTGAACTGCACACGTGAAGATTGTGGAAATGGCAGATGTTCTGTTGCCTATATACTTACCACAATAAAAAGAATGTAATTAAATTAAAAAAAAAATTGAGGGAAAGAAACCTCAAAACAAATAAACAAACAAAGCCTTGACCCTACATCAAAGGATTGGAGGATAGATAGATAGCTAAATGGATGGATGGATGGACAGACGGACGGACGGGCGGACGGGCGGGCGGTGGGTGGGTGGGTGGATGAATGGGTAGATACTTAGATAGGTAGATAAACATGTGTATAAAAAAATGCAGTAAAAATATAATTATTTACCAAAGGCCTCTAGAAGCTGTCTGGGATCTAGAACTTCTCCGATGCTTTCGTGCCTGTTTTCCACACCCCCTCGGGACAACATTGTCATCCCCTTGTGACTACAGGATCACAGAGGGAGGCGGGCCAGGCCTGGGCAAAGTCCAAGTTCTGAGTATAGTGCCCAGAACACTGGAGGGGGCAGGGGGCCCCTACACAGTCTAACTCCTTTGGGGTTTGGATCTCTGCCATGAGTCCAGGGGGGATGGATGACTTGTCCAAGGTGGCACTGTGGGACAAAAATCCAGCTTCTCTTACCTGAGACTCCTTTTAAACCGTCTTCCTGTTGTCCTTCTATCAGGCCAGTCAGTTGGAGGCTGAGACAGTGACAGCTGGGAGCTTCGTACCTTTAACTTCTCTAGGGAGGGGGAATGACTCCCCGTCAACTCAACCACAAAACATCAGCATGTTTACCCCTCACCCCAGAGCTCCAGAGCCCAAAGAGCCAGGGAGGGGACAGAGTCCAGGATCTCGGGCACAGACATGGGAGTCGAGCAGTCCTCCCCTCCTCAGTGTGTGGTAGGGCCCCGACTTCAAGCCCCCTGCCTGACCAGCCACTGCATTCTCTGCCAGGCAGCCACAGGACCTCTCCTCTTGCTGCCCCCAGCTGTTTCTCCACACCTGTGAGCCGCCGTACTGATTCCTCAGCAGGGAGCTCAGGCGCCCACTGGTTCTCTGCCACTGTGCCAGGGTATGAGGTCTTTCTGACCCTTTGCAGTGTGAGTGTCTCCTCAAGCTGGGGGCAGGAATCCTCCCATAAGCTTCCCCCCGTTTCCACTGGGCAGCCATTTCTGACTCCCTGTCCCCCAAGGCCTTCTCTGCTCCGCTTTTCTGCAGCACAGTTCACTTGATGTCACTACGGTCTGCTTACACGACTGTTTTCCCCATTAGACCAGGAATTCTTAATTTCCGATGTGGTCAGTGCTATGCAGACAGCAGGTCCTTGTATTAGTCACCTATAGCTGTGCGACCAATAACCACAAGTTCAGTGGCTTGAAACAACATGCAGTTTCTTGGGTCAGGAGTCTGGGCACAGCTCAGTGGAGTCCTCTGCTCAGGGTCTCACAGGCTACAAGCAAAGTATCAGCCAGGACTGGGGTCTCATCTGAAGGCTTGGCTGGGGCAGGATCTGCTTCCAAGCTCATATGATTGTTAGCAGGACCCTGTTCCCTGTGGGCTGTGGGGCTGAGGCCTCAGTTCCTTGCCACCTGGGCCCCTCCAACATGGCAGCTTGCTCCATCAAAGCCAGTGAGGCAAGTCTCCTAGCATGACCAGTGTCACAATCATATGTCATGTAATTATGAAAATGACATTCCTGTCACCTGTGCCACACTCTATTGGTTAAGGAAAGCCCCACCTTCACTGAGAGGAGTGGATTGCACAGAGTGTGAGCACCAGGAGGCAGGGGACATCGGGGCCCTCTCAGAATGTGTCTACCATAGCCCTCAACCAATAGCCCTCAACCAATAATAGGATGCACAAATAAGCAAGTAGGTGAGGTGGCCTTGGAGAGACAGGCTGGGCTCACCCTGCAAATGGCAGGAGTGTCTGGGTGAAGGGCTGGGCTCAGGCCCTGGGGTGTATGTGGCAGATGTGAAGGCATGTACACTCTCCAGGGTAGAGCCCTCTTCCTCCTCTGCACCAGCCCAAAAGGAGGAAGAGTGAGCAATGACATGGGCGGGGGCCAGCGCCCTGGGGGGCCGCATTGCTGAGGATGAGGGGAGCACGATCCTCCCAGGACTGGGAAGGATGCTGTCGCTTCTGAATACGTGGCTGCCTGGTAGGCAGTGACACGACGGAGCAAGGCCTGGCAGGCCGTGTGGTGGAGTCTGGACCTTTTCCTAAGGCAGTAGCGGTTCCAAGAAGGGGCAAGGCAGGGTCAGAGCTACATTTTTAAAGCCAATTCTGGTTCAGCGTGACAAGCTGTGGGAAGGGGCCAAAACATACTCTGGACACTGGCTGGAGTCTCCACAATCGTGGGGGGGGGCGGTCAGAGGGGGCTTAGCTTGTTTGCATGCCAAGGAGGGGTGGCATGCTGGGGACCAGTGTTAATCTGGACCTGGGAAAGGTGCCATGGGGCCCCAAGCATGATTTGGGTTTTGGCCACTTTCTTCTGCCTAATTCAGAAAGTCTCCTTGGACCATGGCCGGTGTAGCCCTCCAGACTAGGATTTCTTCGTTTGGCTTCGGAGCCAATTCTTCTAGGCACGAGCGCAATCTTTTGGCCACAGGATCCTTTCTGTCCACACTTAGGGACAGGCGAGATGGCCGTCACCAGGGACGTGGGGTTGTGGGCTGGCCCCAGGCAATATCTTTGTGTGAGCAAGGGGGGGGCCCCAGTGGGGAGTGGAACGACGGAAACCAGGGAGAAGCAGATGGGCTTCAAATTCTGGTACCAGCGTCGAGGGTCAGCTGCTGACATCTTGGCCACACCACCCGGAGAAGGAGAAGGACTCATCTGGCCACGCTCCTGGCTGTGAGACCCCGTGACAGAGAGAGGGAGTCACCACGCCAAGGGGAATTGCTGCAAAGGACCTGCGAGGTGGCTTAGCAGCGGCTGCTGCGTTTGGTTGTGCGTGGAATGTTGGTTTTCTAACAAGAGAAGCAATGGCTCCGTTGTCCTGGCCGTCCCCAAATCCGTGGCGACTGGGAGGGCCCACTCTGCTCTTAGATGCCTGTGCTGGGTGCTGGGTCTTATCTCCTAGCAGAGTTTCCTCCGTGTTAAGCATGCATTTAAGCTCCCGTAAATGATCGTGACTTGGACGTGACAACTTGGCCTTCCGTGGCATTTATTTTTCCTTCCTGGCCAAATGCTGACATATAAAACTCAATTTCATTTTGCAGAACGTCAAGCAGCTGTGTGTTTGTTTTGACCCCTTCCAAAGGCAGAGGGTTGCTCCTCCCACCCTGGCCTCCTTCCAGCTGAGGGGAGAAAGTTCTTCAGGGCCGGTCCAGCCGGCAGCTGGCCCGAGAGCATCGGCTGGCGAGGCTGAATTAATGGGAGGGGAGGGTTCTACGTCCTGCAGACTCGGCCCCACCTGCCCTTGTGCACCTGGGTTAAGAGTCTGACAGTTCTGCTGCATTAGACAGGAGCCCTTAGGCGCTAAGCCGCAGGCTTCCACTCTGTGAAGCGGGCCATCTCACCAGAGTCACAGCCCCAGGCTTCTCTTGGTTCAGCTGTGACACAGGTCTGGCGCTCTGGTTGTGGAGACGGGGCATCTGCCCTGCTCCTCTTTGTACCAGGTCCGTGGCTGGCCTACGTCCTCCCCTGGGATCTCAGTTTTCCAATTTGCTAAGTGAAAAAGGGGCGAGACCACACTTTAAAGCAACACTCAAAACTATTGGTGTCGCTGTTGTTAGCTGCTGTCAAGTCAGCTCGGACTCACGACGGCCTCACGTAGAGCAGAACGACACGACGCCCGGTCCTGCCCCATCTGCGTGGTCACTGGCGTACTCGAGCCCATTGCTGGGGCACTGAAGTCCACCTTGTATCTGGAGCGCCTCTGAAGTGAGGGGGGCTCATCTTCCAGCTCTACAGCAGATAGGGTTCCGTTGTGATCCACAGGATTTTCATTGGCTGATTTTCAGAACTAGATTGCCAGACCTTTCTTCCTAGTCTGTCTTAGTCTGGAGGCTTCACTGAAACTTGTCCACCATGGGTGACCCTGCTGGTATTTGAAATACTGGTGGCAGAGCTTCCAGCATCACAGCAACACATGGGTCACCGCCGTATGACTGACTGACAGACAGGAGGTGGCCAGACAGTGTAGGTGTCCCCAGTTGGTGTGCACCTTTCATTTTCTTTCCTCACCCCTGGCCTTCCATGTCCTCTTGGCTGACCACCCAGGGTCTAATTAACAGGCCGCTCCCTGTGGAGTCTGCAGCTCTGTGGCAGTAGACGATGCTGGCACCACATGGCGCCCAGGTCCAGGGACCCAGTGAGTACCTGGAGGCAGTGGTGGGAAAGGACCCAGGCCCCACTTTACACACTGATTGGCTCCATCTCACCCCTGCTTTCCCATCTTCTCGGCATCTTACACATCTGAGACTTTGGTGTTTGTGCCCTGGTCACACGTTTTTGTATGGGATCGTTGTTCTCGGTTCCCTCCCTGGGTGGAAATCACCCCTTATGCCCTCTGCCATGTGACCTGGTAGTGCCTCCCACCCTGGGCAGAATGCGTAGCCCACCCACTGGCCCTGGGCTTGGACACTTGACGTGCCTTGGCCAATGGAATGCTCTGGAAGCCACATGGGCTACTTCTGAGCAGGGTCTCTAGGCATCGTGCATTTTCTCTCCCCCCTTTGGTGCTCTGGGCTCCATCACGAGGAGAGCCAGGGCCCAGAATGAGGCCTGGAAGCCCCCAGAATCCATCCAGAGCCTGTCCAAGCTAAGCCCGGGCCAGACCAGGCCAACCACAGCTGACCTGCACACCTGTGCACCTGTAAGCAGAGCCTGGCTGTGCCACTGAGGTGCTGAGGCTTTGTCTGCAGCAAGAGCTGGCTGACCACCCTCTGCAGACAGACAGGCCCCCCGAGGCAGGCGCTGTGGCTGCCCTGTTTCCTGGGGGGCTGAGCCTGGAGGAGTGCATGTGGAGAAGCCAGGCTGAGTATTTGATGAATGAAAGAATGAGAAAATGAGGCCCAGGCCAGAAAGGAGAATATTTTTTTCTGAAGTTACACAAATGATTAGATTTTGCCTGAGATGCTGGATTCCTTCTTGCTAGGTGTTTCTTTAGCACCATAAGAAGGCTCTATGAGGAGCAGGGGACAGTAATAACTGACCCAGTCCACGGCAGAACCCTAAGACGGGAAGCATTCAACCCTGACAGGCACTTCGGCTTTCAGCGGGTGGCTGGCCCACCCCTGGCTGTTAGGAGCCCCCCACTCCGATTCCCTCAGGTGATGTCTGAAGAGGCCAAACCCTCTCATGGAATGTCCATTTCTAATGAAGATGAGAAAGGTAAAACCTATTCGGGGTTATTTTTAAAGAGAATTTTTATCTAATATTTTGTAGTGCTGATTTATGATTCAAATTTCACCAGTTGGTGGATTTTTAGGTGCCGTCACCGAAGGAAGAACAACTTTGCATTGACCCATGTCAAACCCACACCTGGAAGTGGCCTGCTCATTTGTCAGCTGTGAAGGTGGCGGTGGTGATGATGATGATGAAGAAGGGGGTAGGAGGAGGATGGGAATGGCACCATGACAACGCTCACTCTGACCCCATCGTGTGAAGCCTTTCCCTCCTACCGTGAACACCACCTGGCCTTCGATCACAGCTGAGACGCCACCTTTCCCTGGCAGTAGTCATGGCTTCCTCGGTGTCTCTCTATCCCCTCTTGTCTATCGGCATTTAAAGGGCAGAGACAGTGCTTTGCTCCTCCTGAGAAGCAGTAGACTCTCAGGACAGAGAGCAGGGCCCAGACAGCCCAAGCTGGATGTGGACTGGGCTTCTCTACTCCACATCCTCTGCAGCTGTGTGATCCCAGGCTCCTCACTGATACCCTGGGCGCAGTAACAGTCCCACCTTTGCCAATTGTTGGAGCCCTGGTGGTGCAGTGGTTAAGAGCTTGGCTGCTAAGCAAAAGGTCGGCAGCTTGAATCCACCAGGCGCTCCTTGGAAACCCTAGGGGGCAGTTCTACCCTGTACTCTAGGGTCTCTCTGAGTTGGAACCGACTCAATGGCAACGGGTTTCAGATTACTGTGATGGGCAAATTAGACAACGTATTTAGAGCTGGTAGTGCAGTGCTTGGCAGAAAACAAACTCGTGTAAAATAAATTACCGTTGTGTTTATCATCAGGGTTGTTGTCAGTGTGGCTGGTCCTGCTAGGTGGTCACTGCTGTCAATAGAGTAGTTGTTAGTGTCGTCGGCGCTGATGTTGGCGTTGTCAGGATTGTCACTGGCAGTGTCCATGGAGGTCTTGGTGGCGCTAGGGTCGTCATCAGTGTTGGTGGTGTCAGCGTGGCTGCTTTCAGCGTTGTTGCTTGTGTGTTGTTACGAAGGGGCTGCTGTTAGAGTTGTCACAGTTGGTGTTAGTGTTACTAGTGATGGTGGTGGTGGTCTTGGTGTTGTTGGGGTTACCTATGTTGTTGTCAGTGTTGCTGACTTAAATGTTGTTGTTAGGTGCCATCGAGTCAGTTTCAACTCATAGTGACCCCAAGTACAACAGAACAAAACACTGCCCGGTCCTGTGCCCTCCTCACAATTGTTGTTATGCTTGAGCCCATCGTTGCAGACACTGTGTCAGTCCATCTCGTTGAGGGTCTTCCTCTTTTTCCCTGACCATCTACTTTACCAAGCATGATGTTCTTCTCCAGGGACTGGTCCCCCTGATGACATGTCCAAAGTATGTGGGACGCAGTCTCGCCATCCTCGCTTCTAAGGAGCACTCTGGCTGTTCTTCCGAGACAGATTCGTTTGTTCTTCCGCCGGTCCATGGTATATTCAACATTCCTCGTCGGCCTTCCTTATTCACTGTCCAGTTTTTGTTGTTGTTAGCTGCTACTATCAGTACTGGTGTTGTCAGTGTGGCTGCTTCCCATGCTGTTAGCGTGTTGGTAGTGTGCTGCCATCAGTGTGGCTGCTTCCCATGTTGTTAGCGTGTTGGTAGCGTGCTGCCATCAGAGTGGCTGCTTTCCATGTTGTTAGCGTGTTGTTAGCATGCTGCTGTCAGTGTTGGTGTCGTCCGTATGGCTTCTTCCCGTGTTGTTAGCGTGTTGTTATTTGTGCACTGTTGTCAGTGTTGTTGCTAGGGTAGTTGTGGTCAACAGTGATGGTGGTCTTGGTGTTGTTAGGGTTGCTGTCAGTGTGGCTGTTGTTAGCGTTTTCATCAGTGTTGTTTCAGTGTGCTGTTGGCAGTGTTGTTGTTATGAATGTACAAGCCCACCCCCAGAGCAGGTCCCAAGTGTTGAGTAAACCTCCTCTGGATTTCTTGGCCCTCACAAAGCCCTGTGTTCTGGCTTAAGCACCAGCTATCGTCCTCTTTCTACAGGTGAGGAAACAAAGACAGAGCAGGTTTCAATGGTCACCCAAGGCAACATAGCCAGTGGGTGCAGAGCTGGGCGTACAACATGGGTGCCTGTCTCCCAGCTTGACACTCGATCCAAGAGCAGGGGGGAGATAGTTGACTCCCTGCCCACCCAGCTGGTATCTTAATGAAACATATTTCATGGAAAACCGTAGATGGATGGCTTTGGCACTCTTCCCAGAGAAACCGTCAGTTCAGATTAGACTCCAAGGGGTGACCACGCAGTTGGTAGATGTCACTTAAAAATAATAATGTAGGTATTTCTGAAGTCATCCATAATGCCCAGGGAGAGACAGAAGAGGGCCTTTGCCATGGCGATGGCAGGATGGTGCTTCTCACACATCCTCCTTCCAACCAGCACTTGACAACCACACAGTGGAGCTGACTGTGAGGAAGAGCGGTTGTTCAGATCCTTCTGTGTACTGTCTCTGCCCTCCAGAGACTGGTATGGTGAGAAGGAGTTCAAAGTCCCTCTGCCCAGGATCCCTCTCCTGTGTTGCGCCCAGCTGGCTGGGTTGGAGCTCGTGGTAAAAGGATCTAAGCAAGGAAGGTGTGCTTCCAGGGGCTGAGGAATCAGCTTCTTGACCTCAGGGAGGACCTGTCTTATTGGTGCCTTTTGGCATCTCACAGGGGTGGACAGATTAAATCCCAAGCTGTTCTCAATGCCTGACCTATTGCACCTCCCACCTCCAGCCATATGGGCAGACTTCCCCTTTCGTTTTCCCAAAATAAAAGCGAAGCTCCAGCCTCCTTGTTTTTGAAGCAGGGATATATACAACCATATAGAAAAAGATGGTATTCATTCAACAAACGCTTGTTGACCCTTTGAATGGAAAGTATAACGTTTGCAGAGCATCGAGAAGGGAGACTTGGCCTGGTATGAAGGACTAGAGAAGGCTTCCCGGAGGAAGTGACCTTTAGGGAGTGTTGTGGATAGAATTGTGTAACCTAAAAAGATATGTTGAAGTCCTAACTCCTGGTACCTGTGAATGTGACCTGGTTTGACACAGAGTCTTTGAAGATCTTAAGGTAAATTAATGTGAGGCGACACTGGAGTAGGGTGGGTCCCAATGGCATCTAAGTGATGTCCTTATAAAAGAGGAGAAGAGACAAAGAGACAAGGACAGAGAGGGGAGACAGCCCTGTGAAGACGGAGGCAGACACGGTGGTGCTGCATCTACAAGGACAGAGAGGGGAGACGGCCCTGTGAAGACGGAGGCAGACACGGTGGTGCTGCATCTACAAGCCAAGGAACGCCAAGGGTTGCCAGGAACCACCAGAAGCTCGAAGAAACAAGGAAAGACCCTCCTCCGGGGCCTTCACAAAGAGCCTAGCCTGGCCGACTCCTTGATTTCAGAAGACTGGCCTCCTAAACTTTTAGGGAGTAAGTTCCTGTTGCTTTAAGCCCCCAGTTTGTACATCCTTATGGCAGCCTAGGAAACCTGCGGGGGGGGGGGGAGGGGCATGGAGTGTGAGGGAAGAGTGTTCCAGGCAGAGGGAAAAGCCCCACGGGGGCCTGAGGCTGAAGGTTTGTGGCTTCTTCCAGGAACTGAGAGATCTGTGAAGCAAGAAGTGGCATCCAGAGGGAGGAAGGTGGGGTGAAGACAAAGAAGGGTAGGGGCAGGCTCTCAATGGCTGTAGGGCCTGGGGCTTGGGGTGTGATGGGCTGAGACCAGGTGATGCTTCTAGTGGTCTGGCCTCCTAACCACACTCCAGATGCCCCTCTCTGTCCCTGCTCTGCAGATGCCCACATCCAGCCCACGGTCCTTCCCCAGAACGCAGACAGTGAATAATGGAGAGCTTGTGCACTGCCAGGAGAGCGTATGGAGACCTCAGGACCCAAAGGGAGCCTGTGGCTTCTTCAATGGTGGGCAAGCAGAGGGCACCATTGAGCACTTGGTGGATGCTGTGGTGCACCCTCAGCCCCTTCTGTGCTCATTCCCCTTCTGCAGGGGGTCTGGGCAGCTGGCCGGCCACTGCTGGGTCCCTCTCCAGGCTCTCTGCAATCACGAAGGCACCTCACTCATGGCCACACCCTCCTTGGGGCACCCACATCTGAGGTCTGGACCAGGTTCAAAGGCCCTTGGCTCTATTGGGAGCATAGGAACAGTTCTGCAAGGCCCTCTCAGCCCAGAGCTGCCAGAGCATGGGCTGAGGCCCCTGATGCACGTGTGCTGGGCTCCCCTTCTCCTCTGTCTGTCTTGTGCCCCTTACTCCCAGACAGGTGCTGTTCCAGGGCATAATCCACAATAAACCCCTGGACGTACATTTTTGTCTCAGAAAATGCTTCTGGGGAACCCAACTGAAGATAACCCGTTCATGGACGAGCCAACCAAGCAGCCATGACACCTGCTTGATTGGCATCAAGCAGGCAGGGTTTTTGCTGTCCATTTGTGCACAGCCAGCCAAGAGAATGGAGGGGGAAAGGCTGCACGGCAGGAAGGTGGGGCAGATGCCCAGGGATACAGTGGTCCATGTTAGTGGCCCATCAGATCGATCCTGGTGATGCTGATATGAAGATGGCAGTGGGGTGATGGGGGTAAAGGGGGGGTGATGGTGATGGTGATAATGGGGGTGAAAGTGGGGGTGTTAGTAGTGGTGACAGTGATGGGGACTGCGGGGTAATGGGGGGATGGTATAGTTGTTTTTGGTGGTGGCGATGGTTATAGTGATGATGGAGGCAACGGTGATGGTGGTGGGGATGATGGGGTGATGATGGGGGTGATGGTGGTGTTGATGCTGATGATAGTGTTGCTGTTGTGGGTGATGGTGGTATTGATGTTGTTGATAGTGGTGTTGTTGATATTGGTGGTGGTGATGGTAACAGTGGGATGATGATGGGGTAGGGGTGATGGTGGTGTTGATGTTGATTATGGAGTCATTGTTGGTGGTGGTAAGGTGATGGTGGTGGTGACAGTGGGTGTGATGGTGTTGGTGTTGGTGGTGATGGTGGGGTGATGGTGATGGTGACAGTGGGGGTGATGGTGGTGTTGATGTTGGTGGTGGTGATGGTGGGGTGATGGTGGGCATAGCAATAATAGCAGCAATGGTGAGATGGTGCTGGTGGCAGAGACTGTGTTGATGCCACACGTGTGTGCCTGAAGCTGAGCAGTCCTGGGACTTGTATTAGCTCCTAGCTCCTTTCCACCCCAGACTTTCACCAGAAGGAGTTTTCATTTCCTGAGAGGGCAGCTGCTCTGATTGCATCAGCGACAAATGGATGCTCAGAGAGTAGGAGGATGGAAATCCTTATCTGTTAATTGGTTTTCAGCCTCTCCCTCCCTCCTCCGGTAATGACCCTCCCAGTCTATGCTGTTATGACTGTGCCTCTTCATGTACTGCTAAGTTTAGCCTAATCGGGCCATTAGCCCAGGCCCAGGGTGGAGCCTCCCCAACAGGACCCATTTGGGAGATGTGTCAACATCTCAGCAGGAGAAGGCTTGTAGAGGGGAGGACAGAAGGTCTCCAGGAGACCCCTCACTAGTGCAGAGTAGAATCTGGTTCTGATAGTGGAGACTCAGCCCAGCTCACAGGCCCTGGGTGCCCAAGGGCTGCTCTCTGCAATGATCAGGTCTGAGTTAGGTCAATGCGTCCCATCACGGAGGAAACTGTGGACACCTGCCACAGTCTGAGTCTTGGGGGCCGGGGGACTGTCCCATGGGGGCAGATTTTAATTGAGGACGAGGCAAAGGTGAGGAGGAGCTGGCTGTTTGGGGCACGCAGCTGTTCACCAGAAGCTCAAGGTTGTCACTCGTGCAGTGGGTATACAAGTGACAACTGATAGAACTTCAGGGAAAGTTCCATGGGCTCAAGTCTGCACACTCTCACTGCAGAGCCTGGCCCATGGCTGCTGTGCAATGGATGTTCCTCCCTCATCACCGACTGCAGCTCTGCAAGGGAATCTTCCTGATGAATGATGAACTTGTTGGTGGCGATGCCCCTACCCAGTGAGAGGGGTGGATGATGGTGGCATTTCAGCAGCAGGTGGAAGGTGTGGGTGCAGTGGGGATGAGGTGTAGGGTACCCACTCAAAGCATATCGCAGAGGCAGCCCTATACACACTCCTCCACCCAAAGGTGCCTGGTGGATGTGAAGGCAGCCCCCTGTCCCTGTTAGAGGGCTAGCTGGAGAGTGGCCGCCATCACAGAGGGGCAGCGAGCTTTGCCTTGTAATAAGCCTAAGGACCGACATCTAGCCTGATGAATGGGAGCTCATTATCTCCACGGGCCCTGGTGTCCCTCTGCTACCTGTCCCCTGCCACCTCATTAGTCTTCTCTCCTCTCCCTTCCACTTTCACCAAATCTTCTTCAGCTGCCCCGAGGAAAACCTTCACGAACTTGTTGTCCATGAATAAGGCATTGATGATGCTGGGAAGGAGAACCGCAAGGCTTCAAGTGTACCTGTAAATGCCACCAGGGGCTGGGCTGCGGGCCATTGCTCAGCTCACTGAAGCTGCAACCTCTGCAGGGCCCACAGTCTTTGGCCCGAAAGCGAGGTTCAGCAGGGAGAGCTGGGACAGAGCCATTGGCAGTGCTGGGCTGGGAGGCTGGAGATGGAACAAAAGGGCCTGTTTGATTCCAGCCACTGCTCCAGGATGGGGGAGGGGGGTAGATTGCCATTTGTTTGGGCAGGGCCAGGGGCAGCCCTTCCTGCAGAAAATGGGTGGCCAAGAAAAATGACCATTACTTCATAATGGTTCTGTTCCGTTGTCATGAGCAGAGGCAATGGGGCCTGGCAAAGACGAGCTAGACGTGTGGCTACATGGCAGCAAGCAACAGCACCAACATCTTCACCTTCATCATCACTGCAGCACCGTGCCGGCCACCCAATAGCCCCTACACGGTCACCATCACCATGGCAGCCAGCTGCAGCAATGCTGTCAGTATTGCCATCCTCCTCATCAACCCTTTTCTTTCATTCATTTGTTCATTCATTCTTTTCACCAGATCACCCCTACCTTATCACCACAACAGCTGCCACCAGCAATGCTCTCATTATTACCATCTTCACCAACATCGACACTTTCCGTTTATTCATTCAGTCATGTCACCAAATCACCCTACACTGTCACCATCGTGACAGCCAGCTGCAGCAACACTGTCAGTACTGCCATCCTAACCATTGTAATACTTTTCATTCGTTCGTTCATTACGTCACCAAATAACCTCTACAGTGTCACCATCACAGCAGCCACCATTAGCCATGCTGCCATGATCGTCCTCACCATCAGGACCATTCATTTATTCTTCATTCAACCAAACCCTTTTTGTGCTCTAACTCTATATATCCTGTACTGTTATAGGTGCTGGGTTACACTGTGAGCAAACAATGCCCCCCAGCCCTGGTGGGCTCGCAATCCCCTGGGGTGTGGTCAGACAGAGAAGAAACAAGGAGAGATACAGACAAGGTGACTTGAGCTGGCAATAAGTGCTGTGGAAAACCCAGAAGGTAGGCTGTGATAGAAGGTGGTGTGGGGCTGGCTTAGGTTGGGTGGTCTGGGAAGGCTTCTCTGAGGAGGTGGCCTTTGAGCTAAGACCTGAATAGTAAGAAGATTTGGGGGATGAGCCTTGAAGGGGGCAGGAACAGCAAGAAGAGACCCTAAGGAGGAACAAAGCAACGTGGAGCCTGAGGCCCAGACAGACCAGTGGGGCTGAAGCCTGTGAGTGAGAGGAGAGCAGTGGCTGAGGGCATGGTACAGGCCGGAGGGCTAGGGGGCCTGGGGCTGGGGGCTGTGGGCTGTGGGCAGTGAAGGTGGGCCTTGTGGTCCATGGGGCGGGACTGAGTACTTCTAATGTGACGGGCACCTCTGGGGATCTTTGTGAAGGATTGCATAAAATAAAAATATCCACAACAATAAATCCCAGAAAAGTAGAAAGGTTTTTTATCACAAATTCTCATGTCCCCGCCACCCCAAGAGAAAAATCCCCCCAGAGGCAGCCAGCTATCAAGAACTGGGTGGTAATTAGCTCATGTTTTATACCTTTACTACATATGAGTATCATAAACAATATGTTCCATTGTTTTTTGTGTTTAAACATTTACATAAATGAGATTATGGTGTAACTAATGTTCTACAATTTCTCTTCTTACTCAACAGTTTACTTTAAAGATCCATCCATGTTGATAATATAGGTCTATTTTATATGTTTTTCTAAGTGTGATGGTGTATTCCATCAATGCGACAACATTTAAATGTCTGTATCCATTCCCACGCTGATGGGCACTTGGCTTGTTTCCAGTGTTTTCTGTTGCAAACAAGGTTGCAATAAAAAGAGCTGTTGTTTATTAAGCTCATTCTGTATCACACAGTGTTCTAATAATTTTATGCACATCTTCTCAGGAATTGGTTCAAGGACACTAGGAGGAGAACAGCTCATTTTTCAGGTAAGGGAAACGAGGAAGGGGAAGGGGTACAGCTCGCCTAGAGCTACACAGCCAGGAAAAGCCCAGGAAGCCCTCCCAGGTCTGGGCTCTGAGCTACAGTATCACGCCATCTTGCATCCTTGATTTCTGCAGGGCCTTAGAACTGCCCGTATTCAACTGTACTAGATGTCACCAGACTGCTCCCCAAGTGACCGTATTATAAATTGCTCACACCGACACACCCAGTCTCCCTGGAATTGTCAGACTTTTAGATTTTTTGTGAATTGCCTGTTCATATGCTTTGCCTAGTTTTCCACTGGGTTGTCTTCTCGTTGATTTGTAGATGTTCTTTATCTATTCTGAATATTGATCCATGATCTATCTACTGTATATTGCAAATGTGTTTTTTCTCAGGAAGTCTCTAATCTATTAACAATGTTTATGGTCCTTTTTCGTACAGACGTTTGATATATTCTAATTAGTCATTTTTTCCCGTTTCATGAGTCTCCAGTTTTGTCTTATTTTTGAAACTCTTCTCTACCCTGAGATGATAGTGTATTTTCCTATATTTTTCTCTAATGGTTTTAAAGTTTTGTTTATCACCTTTAGATCTTTACTTCACCTGGATTTTTATTTACCTGTAAAAGGTGAGTTTCTAGCACCTTTTACAGTTCGTGTTCTGTAATGTGGATGGTCATGGGCTTGCTCTCTTCACTCTTCACCGTAATGGAAATGCTTCGAAGGTTCATTGTGAGGATGATGCGTCCTGTAGGTTAAAGTGCAAGTTCTAAGTACCAGCATCACCAAGAGCTTCATCAGGTGTCCATGTGGCCTGGATGCCTGGAGCCCTGAGCTTGGGGTTTGGGGAGGGGTCTAGAGCCAGGTAAGACCCTATAGGAAGACTTCCTGCCTGAAGCCCACAGGACAGGGAGAGACAGCAACCCAGGCCAAGGGAGTGGTACAAAAGGGATGGGTGTAGGGGTCTAAAGGGCGAGAAACCCATGAGATTACTTGGGATGGGCTTAGCAGAGTGAAGACCCCATGTCCATGCTGGGAGGGTGGTGGGAGAAGACCCATCAGAATAGACACACAATGAGGATACATGGAGGGACAAATGACGGTTGGTGAAGAACATGGGCTTTGGAGGTTGTATGAGATTCTTGTGGCTGCTTTAACAAATTACCACAAACTGGGGGTCGGGGGGGCTTACAACAACAGAAGCTTGTTCTCTCACAGTTCTGAAGGCTGGGAGTCTGAAATCAGGTTGTCAGCAGGGCTGTGTTCTCTCTCTGAAGGCTCTAGAGAAGGGTCCTGTCTCGTCTCTTCCAGCTTCTGGAGGCTGCTGGTGATCCTTGGCATACCTCGGCTTGCAGCTGCATCACCCCAGTCTCTGCCGCCACCATCGTGTGGCCTTCTCCTCTCCATGTCTGAGTCCAAATTTCTCTCTTCTTATGAAGACAGCAGTCATTAGATTTAGGACCCACCCAGTCCTGTATGAACGCATCTTAATTAACTTGGTTACATCTGCAAAGACCCTATTTCCAAACAAAGTCACTTTCACAGGTACGGGGGGTTAGGACTTGAACAGATCTTTTTGGGGACACAACTCTACCTGCACAGGTGTCGGGGCCTGGGTGAGCATCCTGTCCCTGCCACTGATAAGCAGTGCAACCCTGCACACTTTGCTTTACCTCTTGGAGGCTCAGTTTCCTCGCCTGTAAAACAGGGCCCACCGTAGCTCCTCACAGCATCCTTTGAGGGCTTGATTAAGACTCGTGTGCATAGCACCTGGCCATGGGAGCTCAAGGCAAAGGCAGATGTTGTCACAGGTGTTGACAACGCTGCTGCGCTGGCCAGGTGCTGCTGTTGTCGATGTCGTGGTGGTGGCTGTGGTGTCGTCTGTCTGGCCTCTGTCCAGCCACAGGCCCTGGATGGAGCAGCGCTCTATTAAGAGGAGAGCTGAACAGACCTGGCCTTCTAAGCCTGCCCTCCTGCACACAGTGTAGGGTCCACAGGGACCGGGGACACAGGCGTGTTTGAAAATCTCTGATGAGTGAGGGCGTTTGTGTCCATGGGGGAGGGGCATTGGGGTCCAGGCTCTGGTGGGGCAGACAGGCTGAGGAGTTTTGATTCTGAATCCACCCACCCCATCTGTTCTGGAATGGATCCATCCCCTCCCGAATTCCCATCTGTGATGAAGGAAGCCCCATTGCCTTCAAGTTGATTCAGACTCATAGGGACCCTATAGGGCAGAGTAGAACTGCCCCATAGGGTTTCCGAGCAGCAGCTGGTGATTTTGAGCTGTCGATCTTTTGATTAGCAGCTGACTGCATAACCATTGCACCACCAGGGCTCCTTGGTGAGGGGAGAGGGCCCAGCAAACGACCTTGGGGATCAGGTTGCCAGATAAAATATGAAATGTCCAGTTCAACTTAGGTTTCAACTAAACTGAATTTTTTTTTTTTTTAAATTATCAGTGTTCCTGGGGAGGAGCCTGGTGACGAGGTGGTTAAGAATTTGGCCGCTAACAGAAAGATCGACGGTTTGAACCCACAAGCCACTCCTAGTGAGAGAGATGTGGCCGTCTGCTTCCGTAAAGATTACAGCCTAGGAAACCCTGTGGGGCAGTTCTACTCTGTCCTATAGGGTCGCTAGCAGTCGGAATCAACTCATTGGCAATGGCTTTTTTTTGTTTAATTTTTGGTTATGCCTGGCAGGCGGTGGTGGTGGGGTGGGAGTGCTTCCTGGTGGCAGTGACATTTGAGCTGGGACTTGCAGACTGAGCCAGAGGTCACAGGCAAAGTTGGAGAGGCAGAAATTTTCCTGTGGCCCCTGTGTCCCCACCCCATCACCCACCAGCTCAGATGTCTGCTGACTCCATGTGGGAGCAATCTGAACAATATAAACCATTTTCTCCTCCTGGTTGTGGGTGGGCGGCCTTGGCCTGAAGGTGGAAGGCTCCACAGACTGGGGAGGCAGCCAGAGGAGTTGAGGTTAGTCACATTCACAATAACCCCGCAGCGGGCTGCTTCCCGCCTCATTTGATCTGTGAATGCCTAGGCTTTTCAGCCAGCGACTGGCCCTCCCCAGAGCCTGTGAGGAGGGGAAAGGAGGGGCAGGAAGTGATCAGCCAGCCCTCGTGGTGCCCCTCATTACAGTACAGCGGCTCTCTCTGTGCTCCCTTGGAGAAGCCAGAGGCCCGAGGCCCAGGGAGGGCTGGCTGTCCCCTGGAGCCGGCTCTCCTTGGCAGGGCCCAGGCCTGGCGCCACCACAGCTGGGGGCCTCTGGGCTTTGAGTCATCTTTGCCACAGGGAAGGGCTCCCTCCCAGGAGCCTCTGAAACAGCCGTTCTGCTGGATCTGCTCTCAGAGCAGTGACTGTGAACGCCACGGTGGAGGGGGTGTGGGGTGCACAGAGGCCAGGGGGAGGGCCGCGGGCATCAGCCCCCTCATGCTGCAGGGGGTGACAGGCTTACTCAAGGTCCCTGGCCAGCAGGGGGCAGAGGGCAGCCCAGGGCCCAGGTTTGCAGGCTGTGCTGGCCGCGGGGGACAGAGCCAGTCTTGGCCTCATGGTCAGGGTCCTCAGGCTTTGACCTTTGTGTCCTGTTCACCCCATGCCAGCTGGGCACCTGTCTCAGACCCCGGTCTGCGAAGGTGAAGAAGCACCATGGTCCTACACTGCAGCTTCAGGTTGTCCCGGAGGTCAGGTAATGGCCCCCAGGTTACTGCCACCCTGTTCTGCTCACTCAGGGGCGGCTCCTCTCCAACACCCAGCTGCCTCCACCCGCCTGTGCTTCCTCCCTCCGTGGGCTTGGCGTCGTCCACCCACACCCAAGGATTGCTCTGCCTGGGTCTCAGCCCGCTCTGACCACCACGCTTGGCTGTCACCGAACAAACATCCTGCCTGGCTCAGCAGAGCTCCAACCAGGATCCAGGCTGGGCCTTGGGCTCCGACCTGGGATCCAGGCCACAGAAGCGGGGTGCACACTGCAGCGGTTTCTCCGAGGCTTGCCCCCCTCCTTTTGCTCCTCCCGCTGAGCCCACGGAAGCTGCTCGGCACATCATCACCATCATCGTCATTGTCATCGGCCGAATGTGGCTGGCCTGACTCAGCTCCAAGCCACCCCCTCCCCAGCTCAGGCCCGCAGCACCCCTGGAGGCTGACTCACACGACCCTGCTGAGTGCCACGATGAGCTGGTCACGCCTCGGCCCCAGGCAGGGATATGGCAGACAGCATTCCTGCTCAGAAAGTGCAGACGCCGCCTTCCGAAAGGAACAGCTGTTTGTCATTAGCAGCAAGCGGGTCTGACGCTGCCAGCCTGCACAGCTGGACACCTGTGTGGCAACTTCAGGTGCCAGACCATGGTCTGGGGAGTGGCCAGCTGGACAGTTCTCAGGGCGTGTCCTGCATCGGTCGTGGCCAGAGGCTGAGTGCCAAGACACGCCGGGGCAGCAGGGCTGTGGCAAGAGGTTCTTGTCACCTCGCCTTCCTGCACTGCTATCCTCCCCTACTTTGGCTGCAGCCTTCTCCGGTGGGCCTGACCCCTTCTTCAGGAACTGGGGAGAGGACAGGGCATGGGATTTGGAGCATGTTTTTCAAAAGGGCTCTTTGGTTTTAGGTGATGGAAACCCATCTCAATCAGTTCCAGCCAAAGGGGAGTCCTGGCCCCCAGCACCGTGTCTATCTTCCAGCTCCTCCCTCCTGGCGTGCCCGCCACACTGCCTTCAATCTCAGCCTCTTAGTCTGCTCACGGCAGGAGGTTCCCCTTTCCCAGGACTTCAGGGAACCTCCCAGCATCGAGGCTCACCAGCCTACCTGAGTCCTCTGGTCATTCCCAAACCAACCCCTGAGTCCAGAAGGACAGTGAGCTGCTGTCAAGGCAGCTGTGACTCATGGTGACCTTGTGTGCAACAGAACAAAATGCTGCCTGGTCCCGTGGCACCTTCACAATTGTTGGTATGTTTGAGTTCATTGTTGTGGCCAGTGTGTCAATCCATCTCATTGAGGGTTTCTCTCGTTTTCACCAGCCCTCCATACCCTCTACCAAGCATGAAGTCCTTTCTAGCGATTGGTCTTTCCTGATGACACATCTGTCTTAGGCTGGGTTCTCTAGGGAAGCAAAACCAGTGAAGGGTGTGTGTGTGTGTGTGTGTGTGTGTGTGTACAGAGAGAGAGAAAGGGAGATTTATCTCAAGGAAATGGCTCACGCAGTTGCACAGGCTGGCAAGTCAAGTATCGTGCTGGAGGCTTCTCCTGACTCACACGGCGCAGGGGCTAACGAACCCAAGACTGGCAGGTCAGACGGGAGGCTGCTGGCTCAACTTCCAAAAACTGGAGGTCAGACGATGACGAGCCAGATGCAGGATCCAGAGCAAGTGCACTAGCCTTGCCAGCAGGTCCATGTATATCGGACACAGGCCACACCCCTGAGGAAACTCCCCTTACAGCTGACTGGTTGATCTCATCAGATCACACCGTGGCGATTATAACGTTGTATCACAGAGTGGAGGATAACTACAGCGTTATGTAACTGCCAAATCACTGAGGTCACAGCCCAGCCAAGCTGACATCCAACTTTAATCACTACAGCGTCCAAAGTAAGTCAGCCGAAGTCTCGTCATCCTTGCTTCTAAGGATGGATATTTCTTCTCAGGCTGATTTGTTCGTTTTTCTGGCAGTTCACTGCATTTTCAGTATTCTTCACCAACACCACAGTTCAAATGTGTCAGAAGGACAGACTCTGCTGACTGGCCAGGCCTGGGTCCTGTGCTCGCTCCCAGGCTGGGCTAGGGGGTGACCATGGCCTGTACCTTCACGGGGACCAAGAGTTGGGAAAGGGATATTGCCCCAGGGAAATGCTGGGGGCCACCATCAGAAGGGAGCAGATGCTGGGCAGGCAAACGCCAGAGACCTCCACCACCAGGCTCCTATTCTGGTCTGACTTTAATTAGCTGCTCTGAGCAGTGTCCTTAAGGAGCCCTTGTGGTGCAGTGGTTAAAGCACTCAGCTGCCCACTGAAGGGCCTGTGGTTCGAGCCTACCAGCTGCTCCTTAGCAGAAAGATGTGGCAGCCTGCTTCTGTAAAGACTTACAGCCTTGGAAGCCCTATGGGGCAGTTCTACTCTGTCCCACAGGGTCATTTTGAGTCAGAATCAACTCAATGGCAATGGGTTTGGGTGAGCAGCCTCCTTGAGGCATTGCTTCCTGAGGACCAGGGTCTCCTTTGAAAACTGTAGCACATAACAGCCTTTCCTGACACTACTGCTGCAAAGAACACGGTGCGAATATTTACTACGTGAGCTTTGTCAGCTGTAGCACGCAAAAGTTACAGCGAGATCCTGGGAAGCAATGACAGGCATAAAGTAATCCCGGTGTCTCTGCAGCAATTCCGAAATTTAAAATTGTGTTAATTTGGCAAAGGTAATTGCCTGCAATTCTATCAGCAGATGAAAAATCACTCTTGCACACACAGCACACAACAACTGGTCAATAGAGGCAGCATGAATAACCAACCTCCCTGATGCAGAGGAAGAGACAGAGGGTCAGAGAAGCCCTAAGAAGTGGGTCTGAATCCTGCTCTAGCTCCTGTTGAAAGTGTCTTTGCTGAGCTCTGTGTGGGGCGTTTCATACAGCGTATCTCGTTTAATTCCCACATCAACCCTACCAGGTAGATGGGGAAATCAGCCCATTTTACAGATGGGGAAACTGAGGTTCCACAGCTAGTGTGTACCCCTGCTTTGCCGCATCAGCCATTCCCCATGAGCACAGCCAACAGCCTTCTTTAGGCACGGACTCCAGAGGCCACAGAAAGGCACAGCCGGGCGTTTGACCCCCAAGCTCTGTGGCCTTACCTGAGTTATCTGACCTCTCTGAACCTTCAGTTCCTCATTGCCATAGGTGGGCGATGCCCTGACATCTCGGAGGGGAATCAGGTCCCCTTGAAAGTGCCTGGCAAATAACAGGCTCACTGTCCATGAGAGGGCAGAGGGCAGCGGGCTGTTCTAACGCAGGGTGTCCCATGGGTGCAGAGAGCACAGGCAGAGGGCGGGGCCGTAGGGGCCACACTCAGCACAGAGCCGGTGGTCCGGTGGTTCAGGGAGGGGCCGCATGTGCAGAGACCCAGAGGCCAGGAAATCCAGGAAACCCAGTGGTGGGGGGGGGGGAGGTGCAGGGCTGCCTGGCGTCTGAGAAACCTCAGGCCATGGTGCATGTGGATATGCGCGGTTGGGGGCATGGGAGGCTGGGGACCAATGGACTTCCTTGTCACCGGGACACACAGCTCAGCTCTGCCTCTGCCTGATCAGTTTGAGCTCTAACACAGGGCACGCTCTATGCTGCTTCTTTCCGACACGTGGCCCCAGGCTAAGCAGGCTTTGGGTGCCGCAGGGTGGGGGTGTCTGGGGCCTCCAGGAGCAGTGGGTGGTTAGGCTTTGGGGGCCGGAAGCTGGAGCCATCCTGGGAAAAACCTACAAGCCTGGTGGGTGTCTGTGGTCATCGATTACACTAGCCTGGGAGGGTGCTCCCCTCTCTGGGCCTATGTGGACCTGGGGCCACCAAGACCGACCCCCAACCATCAGCTCTGCTCTCACAGTGAGAGGCCAGGCTTGGAGAGGGGTTCCATACCATGAGTGGGGTTTGGGCTGTGGGGTCTTCCTTCCCCCCAAGCTCCCATAGGATCTGATTTCCGGGTCCAGAGATGTTGAAATTCTGGGCTTTCAGCAAGCTAAGTTTCCAGGCATCTAGAGACTGTCAAAGACGAGCATTACCCATTCTATCCCAAACCTAATCGGAATAAAATTTGAGGTGGCTTCTAAGAGTCTAAGCTTCTGAAAGGACGCATCCTTTACATTCTAACACCCGAAGCTAGTTTTTTTCTTAAGATTTGCTGATTCCATGCTTCTGAAAGCCCTTGCCTCTGAGATCCGTGCTTCTGAGAGTCCAATACACTTCTCTCACTCTGTGCGCCGTGGGCCGAGCAGCCAGGCCTGGGCAGAGGCGAGCAGTACAATGCCATGCCGATGGGGAGCCGCTGCTAATCTCCCCTTTGGGGGGCTCTGATGAGCTCCCAAGGCAGGCGGCTGCACAGCTGCTGCAGTCGGAGGGGAATTGGCTGGGCACCGGGAATCTGAGGCTCCGAGGAGAAGCTAAAAGCAGCTGGTTCTGGAGGGTGATTGGAATCTGGAGGAGGAGAGCAAGGCGTTAGTAATGCAAGGTGTAAAAACCCAGAAGTAGGCCCACCCCCAGAAAAACCGGTGAGTTTAAAAGCGTGGCTTTGTCCTCCCCCCGCACATCCTACAGTATCTCCCAAGCCCCCTCTCGGATGACCCTTCCTGAGACCTGGAGACCTCCCTCGAAGAGCTAAGCCCACGCCCTCCACAGTGACAGTCCCTAGATGGGGCACGGTGGCCCCTGCAGACATACCCTGGCAGGGGGACAGCTGGGGGACCAGGCAGGGCTTGTGGACATGACCCTCTGTCTGATCTCAGAGAGGAGTGGGGGTAGGGGTGTGTGAGGGGGAATGGGGCCACCTCCAGCTGTGGATGAGCCCTGATCGAGAGGCCAGGTTGTAAACGGGAAGTGTCCGAGCTGGACAGCTGCCTGCTTTTCACACATGGGTGCATTCATTCATTCATGCAGGTGTTTGTTTATTCATTCATGCACGCATGCATTCGTCCTTTCATTCGTGCATGCAGACATTTGTTCATGCACGCATGTGTTCATTCATTCATTCATTTTTTCTCTTCATTCATGCGTGCACACATTCATTCATTCATATATGTGTTCATTCATTCAGGCACCCATTCATTCATTCATTCACTCATGAAAAGCACTTGCTTACCACTTGCTGGGTCACAGACAGCTGCACTAGACCTGGTGAGACTAGAACATGTCAGTGTGACCCAAGTCTGGAGTGCAGGTGCGAGGAGGGGAGCCAGGAGTCCTGCTGAGTGGAGCCCAGCGTTGGGGAGGGGAGGAGCCCTGGGACTGCGCTGCTCCATCTATCCCTGCACCCAGCAGTGCCCCAATGGTTAGGAGAGAGGGAAGCAGTCCATGGCCGCCTGGGGCTCATCTGCCTGGCCATGACCCCCAGCCTTTGTCCCTCCTCTCCTGAGCTGGGGCCTCATGGCCTAACCCTGACCTTATACAGGAGGTTTTAAGGATTTGAGGGCCATCCTGTGAACCCCCAAGGCTGAGGGTTACAGTTACCAGGAAATGTCAAATGTGGGTGTGGTGGCCCTTTCCTGCCAGGTGGCCGAGCTCCATGGCTGGAGAGGGGACTTGGGCCTCCCGCCGTCCCTGAGGCTCAGCCCTCATCCTCTGGCTGTCAACCTGACCTGGCCTTGTAACCCTGAGTGTAGGCTTCCATCTTGGGGGGCACCTGTCATGTGAGTGCAGCCACCTCCTGGATCCTGTCCCAGCTCTGAGTCTCTGGGTACCACCTCTGTCTTTCCCACGGCCTGCCCCTGCCGAGACCCCTGCTGGCCTCTCTTCCCTGATGGATGTACTCAGCCTCTGAAGCTCTGTCTGGCCATTTCCCAGAGTCAGGTACCAGGTGGGGACACTGCCCCATCACCTTCTCCCTCTGCATGCCTGTTTTCCAGCTAGACAAAGCAAAGTCCTGGAATTGGCTCTCTTTATTTTCTCTCTCCCCGTTTCCAGCCCCCTTCTGTTGTGAGGTTAGGCATGAGAAAGCTGCGTGCCAGCAGGGTCCTCTTGGAAGAGGTGTGTCTCGGCCACCACAATGGTGCTGAGGCTCCCCTGGGCATGTGGCCACCAGCTCCTGGACCCTCGGTGTGGGGAGAGATGAGGTCATTCTGCCTCTCCTGCTGTGTCTGGGGGCCAAGGCCACACTCAGCCTGCAGGACTGTCCTGGCCACAGTGGACAGCTTTGATGGAGGGCGTCTGGTGTGCATGGCACTGACCTTCCACTGCCCCGTGCAGCCTTTGTGGGTGTGCACCTAGCATGAGTACCCTATAGGGTCATGGGCAACACAGTGTCACACTCCACACCCCACAGTGCTTCCTTCACAGTGACCGTCCACACCTGGGAGGTCACGATCACCCTGCAACCACCACAGTGAGAAGGGCAAAACGAATCACCTTTGGAGGGAGGCAAAGACAGAGGGGAAGGGTCCAGGGGTTGGGTCTGAGCAGGGGCAGTTTGATGGCAGAGCCAGCCAGGGAGGAGCTGCCTGGGTTTACTGGCTCGAGTCTGAGAGGGACCCGGGCCCCCAGTCCTCAACCCCGTTCTCCCACCCAAGGCAGCGTAAAGGAGAAATTAGGGGGTTGGGTGCCTAGGTTAGCTCGAGCTCTGCCCCTGGAGAACGCTGGAGATCGGGGCCCGGAACCCACCCCATCTCGCCCTATCTGCTGCTTGAGCACTCCCAGCGACAGGGAGCTCATTCCTGAAGATTTTTTCCATGTGCAGCTAAGGTGGCTTCCCACCAGGCACGGTGCCTTGGCCTTATCCTGCAGAGGAGTCTGCCCCTTCTAGAAAAAAACAGCCACCCTTCCCTGCCCTGTCTAGTTCTTCTCCTCACTGGAGACCCGGCCCTGGGCAGGCACAGCGGCTGACAGCCTGGGCACAGAGAAGAGGCTGCTCAAGGAGCACTAGCCTGCGGCTCTGTCCATTCCCTGGGGTGGGCTGCAGGGAAGTGCAGGTGTTTCCCAATAAACGGGCCCTCGGACTTTCTCCCTGGGCTCTGCCTCAGCGCTCCGCGTGCTCCTTCAGTGCCCTGCCCTTGCTTCTGCAGAATTTCCCTCATGGGCTGCAGAACCCTGCATTCTAGAACATTCCTCCTGCCCCCCCACCACCTGACCTCCCCCACGGGTCCACAGTGCACGGGGGCTCTGGCAGAGGTGCAGTATCCAAATGTGGCTTTAACAGTGGCCTGGCATATAGATGGCACTGGACAGCAGAGGAGGTGGTGACCAGCCAAGAAGGTGGCTGAGCCTGGACCCTGGAGGGAAGAGGGGAGAGAGGATAGATGCGGTGGGGTGGGGTGGGATCAGAGGTCAAAGACCAAGGGCCCATGGTGGGGACTGGTCTGGGGACTTGTGACTGGCATGTGGTGAGCCCTGGTGGAACCCAGACAACCAAGGACGCAGCATTTCACACGTGTTAGCACCCCAGTGCCCCATGAGGCAGGTAACGCTGCCCGTCCCCTTGTTCTCAGGGACTTTGAGACCGTGGAAGGTGAGTAACTTGTCCGGGTCACACAACTCCGTAGTGGGGGAACTTCCTTGTTGATGTCCCTGCAACCCTGTCGTCCACACAGCAGCCAGGCAATCTTCCTGAACCCCATGTCACGTCCTGGGCCACCAGTGCTCCAGGTGCTCCGCCTTATCCATCCTCCGACCTCGGCCTTCCTCCTCCTGGCCTTGGCACCTGGGCACTTGCTGGAACCCTGTCCCTGGGCTCTGGGCTCAGACAATGCCCCGTTGGGAGGCCTGCCCGACGCTGCGCACCAGCCTGGGTGAAGGGTTGTCCTCAGAACACTGTCGCATGGGTTCTCACGGCCATCACTGTTTCTCTATCTTCCTGTTAGAGGGTGGGGCCCCTGAGGACAGGAATGCCATCTCTCTCCTCCGCTGCTGTCCCTGTGCACCAGGCACACGGGACAAGCTCACAGAGTATTTGCCGAAGGAGTGAGTGAATGGAAAGTTAGACAAAGATAGAGAGGCAGAGAGAGACAGAGAGACCAAGAGAGATTCATAGAGAGAGACAGAGAAAGAGAGACCAAGAAAGATACAGAGAGAGAGAGAGAGTGACAGAGGCAGAGAGAGACACACAGAGACAGAGAAAGACAGAGATGGAGAGAGACAGAGATATAGAGACAGAGAGGTAGAGAGTTATACAGAGACTGGGCACCCTGAGTCTAGACCACCCTTCAGCAAGCTGGGGTGGGGGAAGGAGAGGAGGGAGTAGCAGAGGAGCGTGGAGTCACGCCCGCCTCTCACCCTCACCTCACCTCAGAGGTGGAGGCTGCATGGTGGGGTGAAGGACGCCGAGACACGGGCACTCTGGCCTGCAGGCTCAGTCCCAGCGGTCGAGTGGGCAGGGGGTGAACTTGGGGTCCAGGAGTGCAACAGGAGCCCTGATAGACGGGATCTACAGAGCCAGAGGAGAGAGGGCAGCTCAAATACCCTCTCAGGATGGTTTGCAGGGTCATTCCTGGGTGGTCTTCCTCTGGTCTGCCTGCAGCAGGGATTTGTCCCAAAGGTAAGGATTGGCGGCGTGCTCTGACAGGCAGCACCTCACACCCCATAGCCGTGAGCACAGCCACCATCAGCAGCCCCCCAGCTCATCCCTGTCCTCACCATCACTGGTCGCAACACCCATAGCGTTGTGAGGCTGTCACTCCGTCACCTGACCACAGACATCCGTGCTCCCAGACGAACAGACGGCAGATGCTAGAGGTGGACGCGGCAAAGGCTCCGGAGCCGGCACGCCAGCAGGGACACGGGACATGGACGTGCCTGGGAGCCATGCAGATGGCCCCCCACCCGCCTCCTGGAGCGGTGCCCCTCAGGACCACGCTCGGGAGACACGAAGCTCCTCGAATCTGCCATCGTCATCAGCTCTCCTGCAGACTCTCGGGAGGGGCTGTAAAGGGACCCACGCACAGCACCCGTTAGCACCAAGGATGGGCAGAGCATATGTTGTGCTATTTCTGTTTTTCAATAAAATCAACATTAAAAAATTTTTAACAAAGCACCAGGCACCACTGAGAGCAATTAGTACTGCATCATGGACCAAATGGTGGCTTTGCAGAGGCATGCAGACACAGCTGCCGTTTGCTCATGCCCTGACACGTATCCCGATTCATTTCCCTACCAAGGGGGAGCCTGGCGGGGGCAGGAGACTGCAGGGCTTCGCCATCACTGGACAGCTCTGCTTTCAGGGGCACCATGGCAGAGGCCAGGAGGTTGGGGAGAATTTCTACTTCAGAGCCAGCTACAGTCACTGCTCTGGGCTTTGCCTGCAGAAGCCAGCATTTTATAGCCAGGACAAGTGAGGGCTCAGTATGTGACCAAGACTCAGGGCTCAGGAATAAATCTGTGAGATCAGAGATCAGGGCTCAGTCTGTGACCAGGGATCAGGGCTCAGTATGCAACCAGTATCAAGGCTCAGCCCATAACTAAGGATCAGGGGCAAGTCTGAGACCAAGATAAGGGCTACTCTATGACCAGGAATCAGAGTTTGTGACCAGGATGAGGGCTCAACATGTAACCAGGGTCAGGCTCAATCTGAGACTGGGTCAGAGCTCAGTGTTTGAAGGATCAGGGCTCAG
This sequence comes from Elephas maximus indicus, assembly GCF_024166365.1. Taxonomy (NCBI): domain Eukaryota; kingdom Metazoa; phylum Chordata; class Mammalia; order Proboscidea; family Elephantidae; genus Elephas; species Elephas maximus. Next base: position 2,968,153 of record NC_064833.1, on the reverse strand, counting down.
TCAATGATCAGGACTAGGGCTCAGTCTGTGCTTTCAACTACTTTATCTCCACCCCCTCCCACCCTGAGTATATCACCACACTGGCCGCCTCTGTGATCCTTGAGGTGACCAAACTCCTTCCTGACTCAGGGGCCTTTGGAGTTTTCCTTTTCTCTGAATGAAAAAAAACAACAACAAAAGAAGGATCATTTCCCCAAGTTACTGGATGTTCCTGTTCTTCAGCTCAGTGCAAACATCAGGTCTCAGAGAGACCTACTCTGTCCAGCCCCACGATTATTTTCTACCACAGCACCCTCTTTATTTCCTTTTGGACACTTATCACGATCGGATGACAGGAATTCCTTCTAAAAATTCAGGGAAATCCAGAGCAGTGGGGAGCAAACCCTGGGAAGTGGAGTGGAGAGGAGTGGGCTGGGCGGAAGGGCCCTGCTCCCGTTTCCTGCTGCTTCTCTTCTGGCTGACCTGGGCTGGGTCTGAGACCCTGGGAGCCCGGCTGAGCTTTGCTCGTTGGGCCCCCCAGCGGGGCCACCTCCTCCTACTGTGGCCGGCCACCCCCCCGTGGGCTGGGGCTGAGCCCTGCTCCCCAGGTCCAGTCTGCCTGGGGGCCCTCTGTGCGCTGATACATTCTGACCCTGGCTGTGTTACGTGGGGGCAGAGAGGAGTGAAGCCCAGCTACTTCAGCCACCATTTATAGCTTTTACAGAATTTTTAAATGTGAAATAGTTTCAGTATGCAGAGAAGTACAGAGTAAAACAAAATCCACACTGAAATTCCCGTCCCCCACTGCCCTCCGCCCCCCAGGGTGAGCGCTGTCCCGTGTGACCCTCCGCCCCCCAGGGTGGAGCTGTCCCGTGTGACCCTCCGTCCCCCAGGGTGAGCGCTGTCCCGTGTGACCCTCCGTCCCCCAGGGTGAGCGCTGTCCCGTGTGACCCTCCGTCCCCCAGGGTGAGCGCTGTCCCGTGTGACCCTCCGTCCCCCAGGGTGAGCGCTGTCCCGTGTGACCCTCCGTCCCCCAGGGTGAGCGCTGTCCCGTGTGACCCTCCGACCCCCAGGGTGGCGCTGTCCCGTGTGACCCTCCGCCCCCCAGGGTGAGCGCTGTCCCGTGTGACCCTCCGCCCCCCAGGGTGAGCGCTGTCCCGTGTGACCCTCCGCCCCCCAGGGTGAGCGCTGTCCCGTGTGACCCTCCGCCCCCCAGGGTGAGCGCTGTCCCGTGTGACCCTCCGCCCCCCAGGGTGAGCGCTGTCCCGTGTGACCCTCCGCCCCCCAGGGTGAGCGCTGTCCCGTGTGACCCTCCGCCCCCCAGGGTGAGCGCTGTCCCGTGTGACCCTCCGCCCCCCAGGGTGAGCGCTGTCCCGTGTGACCCTCCGCCCCCCAGGGTGAGCGCTGTCCCGTGTGACCCTCCGCCCCCCAGGGTGAGCGCTGTCCCGTGTGACCCTCCGCCCCCCAGGGTGAGCGCTGTCCCGTGTGACCCTCCGCCCCCCAGGGTGAGCGCTGTCCCGTGTGACCCTCCGCCCCCCAGGGTGAGCGCTGTCCCGTGTGACCCTCCGCCCCCCAGGGTGAGCGCTGTCCCGTGTGACCCTCCGCCCCCCAGGGTGAGCGCTGTCCCGTGTGACCCTCCGCCCCCCAGGGTGAGCGCTGTCCCGTGTGACCCTCCGACCCCCAGGGTGGAGCTGTCCCGTGTGACCCTCCGCCCCCCAGGGTGAGCGCTGTCCCGTGTGACCCTCCGCCCCCCAGGGTGAGCGCTGTCCCGTGTGACCCTCCGCCCCCCAGGGTGGAGCTGTCCCGTGTGACCCTCCGCCCCCCAGGGTGAGCGCTGTCCCGTGTGACCCTCCGCCCCCCAGGGTGGAGCTGTCCCGTGTGACCCTCCGCCCCCCAGGGTGAGCGCTGTCCCGTGTGACCCTCCGCCCCCCAGGGTGAGCGCTGTCCCGTGTGACCCTCCGACCCCCAGGGTGGAGCTGTCCCGTGTGACCCTCCGCCCCCCAGGGTGAGCGCTGTCCCGTGTGACCCTCCGCCCCCCAGGGTGAGCGCTGTCCCGTGTGACCCTCCGCCCCCCAGGGTGAGCGCTGTCCCGTGTGACCCTCCGCCCCCCAGGGTGAGCGCTGTCCCGTGTGACCCTCCGCCCCCCAGGGTGAGCGCTGTCCCGTGTGACCCTCCGCCCCCCAGGGTGAGCGCTGTCCCGTGTGACCCTCCGCCCCCCAGGGTGAGCGCTGTCCCGTGTGACCCTCCGCCCCCCAGGGTGAGCGCTGTCCCGTGTGACCCTCCGCCCCCCAGGGTGGAGCTGTCCCGTGTGACCCTCCGCCCCCCAGGGTGAGCGCTGTCCCGTGTGACCCTCCGCCCCCCAGGGTGAGCGCTGTCCCGTGTGACCCTCCGCCCCCCAGGGTGAGCGCTGTCCCGTGTGACCCTCCGCCCCCCAGGGTGAGCGCTGTCCCGTGTGACCCTCCGCCCCCCAGGGTGGAGCTGTCCCGTGTGACCCTCCGCCCCCCAGGGTGAGCGCTGTCCCGTGTGACCCTCCGCCCCCCAGGGTGAGCGCTGTCCCGTGTGACCCTCCGCCCCCCAGGGTGAGCGCTGTCCCGTGTGACCCTCCGCCCCCCAGGGTGAGCGCTGTCCCGTGTGACCCTCCGCCCCCCAGGGTGAGCGCTGTCCTGTGTGAGTTCAGGAGCGAAGCATGGCTCCATCTTGTGCGTTTACAAACATTCACATACTCCATATTATCCTGTCTCTTTTTGTTACCTGTTTGTTTTCTTTTCCACTCAATGTTATGTTTTGGAGATTTCTTTACTCATGCTGGTTTACGTACATTGAGTTCACTCATTTTAACTGTGGTTCAGTACTTCCTCGAAGGGATAGCCGATGTTTATCCATTTCCCCAGTCGGAGAGTTTTCTCTCGATGTTTTTTCCTTGTAAATGATACTCAGCGAACAAGCTTGAACGTGTGAGCCTGTGTAAGAATATCTGTAGGGTATTTTTTTTTATCACCTAGAGGTGGGATTGCCGAGCCGTTTACAGAGTATGAGCAATTTCAACTTTTGTAGGAATTGCTCTCCGAAGTGGTTGTAGCAATTTACCCGCCCACTAGCAACGTACCAGAGTTCCTGTTTCTCTACATTCTTGCCAACATTCGGCGTTATCAGGCTCATCGGCTTTTGTCGATTGATGGACTTGACGTGGCATCTCATTGTGGCTTCACTTTGCGTCTCCCTGATGGTGGATGTGGGAGAGAGAGCACCTTGCCAAGCCTTTATCTCGATGTGGGTTTCCATGCCCGGGAACTGTCTGTTCTTACCTTTTGTCCTCTTTTCTATGGGGCCATTTAGCTTTTCCTTATTTGTGCATTTATTTTCTTGTCTCTAGCAAGATGCCATAAAAACATTCTCTTCTGTTTTCTTTCACATTTTACAGTTTTGCATTTCACATTTGGGTCTTCTATCCATCTGGCTTTTATTTTTATGTTTGCGATGAGGTAGACATCTAACTTTGTCTTTGTGGTCATTTGTTCTTTCCTGTGAGTGACAGATGCCAGGACAAAGTTTTGCTTTTTTAAAACCATGGTTCCATGGGGTTTGATTTGGGGTGGGGTGGGGCTATGGTTTCAGAAATCATAGGAATCATAAGCAAAACTGTGTGTGTGTGTGTGTGTGTGTGTGTGTATTTCTCTGGAGAGAGTCTTTTCTTTAGCATCCTCATCTTATTCTCCAAGCTATTTGTCACCCAAAATAAGTTTAAGTAGCCACTGGGCCAGGGAGCTGAGGGTGGAGAGGATTTTTATGGGTCTTTTCTGAGGCTTGTTCTTTTGACGTCTTCCCATTTGGAGTCTCTGTCACTGAGGATCCACCTGAAGCCTCATGGCAGACCCTGGCTGGCTCCAGCCCAGGTAGCAATGACGGCTCCCCTTGCCCCGCCCATACACAGGGACTGGTAGGTAGGCAGGGTGACCAGAATCCTAGCCAGCAGGGATGAGGCAGTGAGCTCCATGCCTCCCGCCTTGGAGAGAGCAGCAGAACAAACTCTGAATGTGTTTCCTCAGTGAGGCCGACATGGAGCGGTGTGGTAGGCGGTAGGCTTATACGTGTTCCTTTTGTGTGCCGTCAGGTCGATTCCAACTCATAGCGACCCTATGGACAGAGCAGAACTGCTCCACAGGGTTTCCCAGGTTGCAGTCTTTAGGGAAGCAGACTGCCACATCTTTCTCCCACGGAGTGGCTGGTGGGTTCAAACAACTGACCTTTCATTTAGCAGTCGGCTCTAAGGGAAAGCTGTCTCTTTTTGTAGGCTCTGGGGAAAGGTCCTTGTCTCTTTCCAGCCTCTGTTTCCAGTTCTTTGATGACCTTCACGTGGCATGGCATCTGTCTGTGCTTTGTTCTCTGTCCTAATCTGCTCCTTTTATATCTCAAAAGTGATTGGCTTAAAACACATCCTATACTGATACGGCCTCCCGAACGTAACAAAGAAAACAATTCCCAAATGGGACTACAGCCACAGGTATAACCTGTTGTTGTGGAGTCGATTGTGACTCACATCGACCCCGTAGGACAGAATAGAACTGCCCCCATAGGGTTCTCTAGGCTGTAATCTTTATGAGAAGGAGCCCTGGTGCCTGAAGTGATTGGCTGCTAACCAAAAGTTTGGCAGTTCAAACCCAGGAGAAACTTGAGGAAGGAGAGTCAGGAATAGGAGGAGGGTATGGAATGTGTGGCTAATTGCCTCCATGAACAACTGCCTCCTTTGTCATGAGAAGAACTGGATGGCGCCTGGCTACTATTACTGAACATTTTGATCAAAGATTCTATAGAAGAATTTGGATCAAAAGGGGGGAAAAAGGAAAACAGAATTTAAAAGTTTCATGGACTCCAGACTTTCCCTAAAACTATTTCCCTGAGATAATGTTTAACCTTAAATCTTAAACCAAAAATATCCCCTGAAATCTTGTTAAAACCAAATAATAGTTTAGCTTAACTCGTAAAAAATGTCTGCCTTGAGCACTATACTCTTTTAAGAACTATCTATAGGGGATTAAAGTGACAACAGCAACTCGAAAGATTAGGTAGATTAGGGGCAATGAGTTTATGTTGCTGGGGGAGGAAGAACTCAGAAAAGAGGGTGAGAACTGTTGCACGGCTTGAAGAATGCAATCAGTGACACTGAATTTTACGTGTAGAAACGGTTGAATTGGTTTATGTTTCGCTGTGTATATTCTCAGGAATGAGAACAAAACAAAACTAAAAACAACAGCAACAATCGACTCCATGGCAATGGGTTTTGTTTTGTTTTTTTAATCTTTATGGGAGCAGGTTTGAACTGCTGATCTTTCAGTTAGCAGTTGAGTGCTTACGCACAGTGCCACCAGGGCTCCTTCCATAGGTATAAACCAAAACCTGTTGCTGCCGACTTGATTCCAACTCGTAGCAACCCTACAGGACAGAGAAGAAGTGCCCTGTACGGTTTCCAAGGAGCAGCTGGTGGATTCAAACCGCCAACCTTTTAATTAGCAGCTGAGCTCTTAACCACTCTGCCACCAGGGCACAGTGTTTTGGGGACACAATTCAATCCATAACAGTGCAAAAAAAAAAAGTCAAACTCATGTTAAAAAGCAACCTATCACCATTGCACCATGTTTAACAGCCACTGGCCGGGAGAGTTTGAGTAGTTGCTTTAGGGTCTGACTATGAGGAAGAATTGTCTCCAATTTTGTGCCTCGGTTGAAGGAAGGCTCTTGTCAATAAAAATGTTATGTGTATATTCAAGGTAGTGATTCCCTTTTGCCCTTGACAAGCTGTTATTAAATCAATGTGTATCTCACAACCCGGCAAACATCAGACTCAAAAACACACCGAATTCGTCCACAAAATCGAATGTAGCAAATCTTCTTCTGCCCCTAAGTTGAAATCACCCCAAACTGGACCACAGCGTCCTCCCTTCAGCTTCCTGCTGTTTTCTGCTCAGCGCCCCATATAAGGGTGTAAGCAGCCATCATATGGAAATACGGGACTTTTCTTTCACATCCTCAGCCTAGAGAACCATCCCAGGGAGCTGCTGCAAAACTTTATGACCACGAATCCTGGCTCTCACATGGCCTATATTTCCTAAGTACCTTGCAGCTATCAGCACAGGAAAGAACATGTCACCCCCAGCCCACAGCCACAGCTAATAGAAACGCACCCATGCGTCTAAGGCAAATGGGACCCTGCGGCAATGCCTTCCTTACCTCATCGAGTAACAAAATCGCAAGGGGGCTGCCCTTTTCTGTGACGGTTGGCAAGTCTCAGCCCGCATCCCCCTAGAAAGCAGAGCCTGAGTCCGTGGCAGGAATGCGGAGGGTTTTCTGAGGCATCATCCTAAGCACAAGGACAGGGAAGCAGGGAACACCAGTACAGGGAACACATTGAACTCGCTTCTACCGCGGACAGCTGAGGTTCAAACTGGCCGCTGATTTGTCCACCTGAGGGACGGCCAAGGGGACACTTGTCCACCAGCTCCCATTCCCCACTGGTCAGGTGCCCTGTAGGGTGTTAGTTCCTTTGCTCTTCCACTCTTGCACTCGTGGTGCCTGGCAGGAGCCTGTACGGGTCCAGGATTCAGAGAAGCCCAGGAAGAAAGGCACGGACCATCGGTGCAGCTGCGGCCAGGTGCTGGGAAGTTCACCTGCGTCACACTGGCTGAAGTTAAACGTGATGAGAGGAAGTGAGGCCAGCCCAAGAGGGGGGCAAGACAGGCCTCTTTGTCTCAGTAGCTCCAGCCCGGGATCATATTTTTTCCACATGACCATCAATACAAGTGTGCATCCAAGAGCGGACTGAATCCTTCCAGCGCAGGGAACCCTCTCAACTGTAGGCTGCCTCTTTCAGGCTGTGAGAAGCTCGGAGAAACGTGGAGCAGTTGACAGGTAGACAGTTAACAGGCTCACCTCTTGGCGTGAATTTGCATAGCTCAGAACTCTGGAAGTTGCACCGCATAGCAGGGAAGCTATGAGGTCCCCAGCCTTCTCCAGCATCTCTCTGAGAATGCACCTCTTTTCTTCCCAGCCCCTGAGTGTCCTTGTTGGCCCTCAGGATGCAGGGAGACTGCAGCAAACACCCAGATGTGTGAAGCAGCTGCTGGAGAATCCTCAGCTCAGCCCCAGCTGGGCCTCGCCTAATGCTCTTCAATTCCAGGAGCGTTGTCTTAACTGCTTGGTAATTTCCAACAAGCCATTATCCTTCGCCTGTGGTTAGAGGGGTTGGAAGGCACGTGTGTGTGCGTGAGTGTGTTGGGTAGGGCGGGTAGGGAAGACAGAGGAGGAGGATGGAAAATCTGTTTACAGTTAGTCAACTCTCCATCTTGGTCCTTTCCTAATTAGATGATTAGATGCCATTTGAAGAGGAGAGTTTAGCTTATTTGTGGCCATTAATCCCCTGATGGGTTCTTGCTCCTTCAGGAGGTCTCCAAGGATGTTAACATACGGGCTTTCCAGAAGTGTAAGCAAGGCCCGGAACTGTAAGCATAGCAGCTGCTGCGTTTTATCATCTCCATCACCACCACCATCCCCGCCACCACCACCATCATCTCCATCATCACAACCACCATCATCTCCATCACCATCACCACCATCTCCATTATCGTCACTGATATCATCTTCTACCTCATCATTCTCGTCAATGTAGCCACACCCACTTTGTAACAAGAGGGGGTGCAGAATTCTGGAAAGCCACTTGAGGTGCCACCCACATAAAACCTCTGGCTTTTTGGGGTGGCTGTTGAAAGACTAAGATTCTTGAGGGCAGAGATGTGGGAGGTGGAGTGTTCCTCGTGGATGGAGCTGAACAAGCAGAGGCCGAGCCAGGAAAGCCCAGGGCTTGTTGAGAGAACAGTGATGTGGAATTCAGCTGGCTGGGGACTTACGGGGGGGAGAACAGGCACGGAAAGATGCAAGGAATACCGGACAGAGCCTTGGGTTGAGAAATGACTTCCCCAAGCCCACAACAACCGAGAGCAGATCTGCAGTGCCAACTCTTTGGATGCCTTGCCAAGTCTTGTTTCCAACACACCACACTGGGGACACAACAGGCCAGTAAAGACTGAGGTAGAAAAAGCAGCCAGGGGAGGTCAGGAGGGATGTGGACATACTGGGGGAACCCTGGCCCAGGGAGCTGGAGCTGAGAATAGAAGGGGCAGGGTGGTATTCAGGTTTCTCTTGAGTATGTCTTTATCTTCCAAATAAACCAGGCTCCTTTAGGAGGCAGTTCACAGACCTTTCCAAGGAGCGACAAGTTGGGAAACTAGGGCAGCTGCCCAGCATAGTGAGGTGAACAGATGAGGCTGCTCTTAGCTGGCGTCAACGAGCCTAACGAACCAAGTGAAGGGCTGAGGTCTCACCATGCCAGGTACCTCAGCCCTCCTGTTGGGGAGCTCTACTTTAGGACACGGCTGGTTCACTTCTGTCCCCAGAGCCTGGCATGGTGACAGGCACAGAACAGGTACCTACTCAACACTTGTTGAAATAAAGTGGGCGTCATCCATCCTCAGTGGGTTCTTCGGGAGTGGGAGAAGGTGGAATCAAAAGTAATTTCAGACTTTGCAGACTAGCTGGTGCCACCTTTCTCAGGGAGACCTGAGGCATTCGTTGGTGTTTTGGTTGCTCTGAGTGACATCTGCATGTGTGAGAAAGGTAAGAGCATAGACGAAGGTCAGGGATGGGCACAAGGCAGTAGTTAAAGACACAGGTGTGGATGAGATTCCCCAGGGAAGCTGCAGGGCCGGGGCTGTGGGATCTCAGAAGGTGACAAAGGCAGGTAGAGGAAGAGAAGCTCCAGGTGAGTGGGTCAGGCAAGAAGGTTCCTGGGGAGAAGTAGGGAGGTGCCTCAGGATGGAGCGATCAATGATCTAAGCACGGTGTGGGCCGAAGGGGCCTGGGGACTGTGGAGTCTCGAGCTGGCCCACAGCAGTCTCATAGAAGTGACAGGGACAGAATCCAGAAGGCTGGGGACGAGGCTACAGATTGTATTCTATAAACTGACTCAACCCATAACTGCTGTAAGGGGAATTGAGTCTTTAAGGGAAGCATATGGACATGTCTTTTGTGAATAATACTGCCCAACCTCCCCTGAACTTTGCAGCCACATTTCCTTACCCTTTATCAGAGTGTGCCCATAACAGTTCTGCTGGGAGGCAAGGCAGGCCTCATTATGTCCATATTGAAACTGAGAGAGGTGGCTTCTGGAAGCTTCCAGAGCTTGTCCTATAGGGACATTTCCACTCTTGCTGGCTCCTGGATTACGTCCTATTTGTTCTCAGCTCTTCTACAATCATTCATTGGTCTTCTCTTCCCCTCGCTATGTTCTATTTTGGAAACCTCACCCTTTCTCCCAACTTCAAGAGTTTTATGCAAAAAGGGTACTTTCATACCTGTCTCTGCCCCAAACCTCTCCAGAGGTGCTTCCACCAGTCACAACCCATCCTCAGCAGGATGTCCCATAGGCTTTTTGCTTAATATTTAACATATAGTGTGAGAAACAGGCCTCCTACTTCCATAACTGGTACAAGGCAGCCCTTCCCCCAAGTGACGTTCTAGAAATCTCTGTCCACAGGCACTCGAGGTCCACCCCTCTTGAGCTGAACTCTTCATACCTCCCATGAGGGCCCTTCTCCTCTCATCACTGGTAGCAGATCAGCCCTCATTAACTCGATCCAAGATTTACTGCAATGGTGGGGGTTACTGACTAAAGAACAGGGACGATGAAGTATGGGCTGTATTCAAGGGCGGATATGATCTAGTAGGAGGATGGTAGGAGGGATAGAAAGAAGGGACTGTCAGGTGAACAGTGACCAAAAAGACACGATGTGGTAAGGGGCAGTGAGCAAATCAGATGACCCTCCCAGAGATGGACAGTAGTTCCTAGGGAAGATGGAACACAATGTGGGATTAAGGGAGAGAAGGTTTGAAGGACAGTGTGAGCCCTTGGATTTAATATGGGCAATAGCAGGAGCCCCTTGTCCATTCTTTATCTTTACTGGATGTGGTGGTGATGAACTGAGTCTTTGAGCTCCTGCCAGTTGCACTCAGTATTGGCCAAAGAAGCTATGAGTAAGGGCGGCTGGGGGAGCCAAGGGTGGAGAGGCTGACCTAGACTGTGTTGTACAAGAGGACCTGGCAGCGCCCTTGGAGGCTCTGAGGTGGGGGGTAGGGGCAGGGGAGGGACCATTTGTATACACCGCTTTTGTGATATTAACTGGTAAATAATGCATGAGTCTGGATGGCATTTGGCAGAGGGAGCTCTTTCGGTGCAAAATGTTATAGGCAACAAAGTTTAATAAAACAAGGCGCTGCATCTCAGAGGAACAAAGGCCCAGTCTCTGCAGTAATTCATGCCCTGCTCAGCCCAATTGCTCCCGAAAAGTTGGCATCTGAAGGGCAAGGGGAAAAAAACCAAAAAAAAAAAAAAAAAACAAACACAACAAAGACCCAATTGCAGCTCTGAGCAGGCTGTATGGGCAGCATTTGCCAAGCTACTTCAATCTCTCTGACCCTAAGCACCCGCATCTATAAGATGGAGTTGTATGGGAACCTTCCTCCCAGATGACGGTGGAGATTAAATGGGGGAATTTACAGGACTGTGTTCTGCAAACAGTGGGCTGCCGTAAAACGCCTGGTTCTCCTTTAGCAGTTTGGCAGAGGAGAAAAGCAAGCTTGGGCTTTGAACTTTGGAGTTGAGACCTTTCCTTCAGTTATTTTTGGGTTATTAGTTTCCCCAGGCCCACAACTGCTTTCAAGGTGAGCTGGGGATGAGGCAAGAATGTTTCTCCCCTCAGTATCTGGGAGGGATTTGTTTCAGGATCCCCCTCTCGAATACCAAAATGCTCAAGTCCTTTATATAAAATTGGGTAGTATTTGCATATAACCTACACAAGTCCTCTTGTATACTTTAAATCATCTCTAGATTACGTATAATACCTAATATAATGTAAATGCTATGTAAATAGTTGTAAAGTGCTATGTAAGTAGCACTTTAGACTCCCTCTTAGCCTTGGAGGAATTGCTTTGACCATTTTGCTTTTTAGGAGCCTTTTTTTTTCACAGAAACAAAGGATGCAAACAACACAAGTAGCAACCGAATGAGAGGCAAGGTGAACAATGCTCAAACAATGAGTGCTGGTGAGAGACAGAGGATCTGGGTGATGACAGGAGGCTACAGCAGGGGACGCTGCACATCACTTCATTTGCGTGGAGTCAGCAGAGTGCTCGGCATGTGGCAAATTCAAGGTTGGCTTTTTTGAAAAAAATTTTTTTCCGTATATTTTCAACCTAGAGTTGGTTGAATCAGATGCAGAACCTGTAGATACAGAGGTCCAACTGTATGTTACATTCTTTTCGATCTTTTTCCTCTTTACATTTCAGTTTGTGAAGTTTTTATGGACAAATCTTCAAGCGCACTGACTCTTTCCTTGTCTGTGTTGAGTCTACTGAGCTCATTGAAGGCATTCCTCACTTCTGCTACGATGTTTTTGATTTCTAGCATTTCATTTTGATTCTTTCTTGGAGTTTCCCTCTCTCTGCTTACATTACCTATTGTTGTCACCTGATGGCTACTTTTTTCCATTAGAACCCTTAATGTATTAATCATAGTTATTTTAAAATCCCTGTCTGATAGTTTGAATACTTGCGTTGTATCTGAATCTGGTTCTGAAGATTGCTTTGTCTCATCAGGCTGTGCTTTTTTTCTTGTCTTTTGGCACACCTTGTAATTTTTTGCTGAAAACCTGGCATGTTGTATCAGAGTAGTAGGTACTGAGGTCAATATATTGTGAGGATTGGTGTTAGTCAGGAATTGGGCTGTGTTTAATGTTTGCTATAGCTGTAAGTGCCAGAGGCTGGGTAGGTGTTAGTTCCTTGTCTTAGCTCCTTTTCCTGTCAGACTTCAGTCAAGGAAAAAAAAAAAATCATTCAACAAACATATTCTGAGGTCAGGAAGTACTCTTAAAAAACAAAACAAAAACAAACAAACAAAAAAAACAAACACCAATTGCTGTCAAATCAATTCTGACTTGTAGCGACCTTACAGGGCAGAGTAGAACAGCCTCACAGTGTTTCCGAGGCTGTAATCTTTATGGAAGTAGACTGCCATTTTATCTTTTTCCTACAGAGCAGCTGGTAGTTTTAATGGCTGACCTTTAAGTTAGCAGCTGAGCACTTGACCACTGTGCCACCCGGAATCCTCGGAAGTAGTTAAGGTCTGGTAATTCAGCAACAATGAACAAGTCATGTCCTTGTTCGATCCAAAGGATCCAGAGTCAATTGGAAAAGATGTTGGTCACACTGTGCTGGAAATCTGAATGGTGTGCTGTGGGGCAGGATGGGAAAAACATCCATTTCCTGAATGGGAGTGGAGGAAGTGGGTACAAGGGGTGGAAACCCTTGAAGAAAAGAGTGAAGCTTATGTAGAAATTGTTAAGGAAGAAACTCAAGGCATGGCAGATCTTTTAAGCATTATACTCAAAACAGTTAAACTTGAAAGGGAATTGGGGTATGAATCAAGAGAACTGGCCTGAGATGGAGCTTAATTGGGTTGGAGGAAGGTCCTCACACCCACAGCACAATGTCTCCTATGAACCCTGGCAAGCAGGGTCACACCTGTCCTGTTCCCTGCTGCATCCTTGGAGCCTAGCACACAGCCGGGCACAGAGCAAAACCAAACTTGTTGCTGTCGAGTTGATTAAAACTGATGACGACCCTTGTGTTAAAAAGTAGAACTTCTCCATAATGCTATCTTGGCTGTAATCTTTACGAACACAGATCACCAGGCCAATGTTTGAGTTTGAACCATGGATCTTAGGGTTAGCAGTTGATCGCAGACTGTTTTGCCCCACCCAGTGACCTGGGCACTAAGAAAGGGCTACATAAATACCTGTGAAGTCACAGAATGGATTGAAATCGGATTGACCTGAAATAAGGCAAGGTTAAAGAATCAGAAGAGTGTTTGGGCTGTCCCGCATCACATGCCATAACATGGCTTCCAGAGCTTCAGGCAGGTTCTACCAGGAGAACAGGGCTTCCCCCACTGGACAACAACAGTCTCTTCAAGCTCATTCATTCATGCCTCATCCACTCATTGCTTCATATTTCTCTCTAATAAAACTTTCCTCTGGGGAGAATATTAAGTACTACTAGAAATCTTTCTACCGGGGTGGACCCAAATCCAAGGCCCTCGTTCTACAGATATGAAAACTTAGATCCAGAGAAGATATGTGACTGGTCCTTTGGCCTTAGAGTTGGGCTCAGCAGGGTATATTGACCGCTAGGCAAATGCCCTCTCCAGTATTCCAGAGACGTGATTCCCAGGCTTGAATGTCAGATCTGTGGATGGAGGCATCCAGTTCAGGGTCTTTGGTGTCTTGCCCTCCTTTGAGAGTCAGGAGGCCTGTCTTCCACTTCTGCCCCCACCCTAAAGCCTTGAAAAAGCACTTTGCTCCTCTAGGCCACCATTTCCTCCCCCACCAAACAGAGGTAACCATCTCCACCATGCAGACTTGCTGTGTTGTCGTAGTGACAGATTAGATACTCCTGGTTTCAAAGGTGTGAGGTATAAATTTATACCGAAAGACGACTCTAAGAATGGGGTTTTTGCAGAGGGTCATCATGGGAGAGGTGAGAGGGCCGAGAAGAAGGAAGACTTCGAAAGGCATGGATATCTTCTACCTGAGGGAAATCAAAACCAAACCCATTGCCGTCGAGTCAATGCCAACTCATGGCAACCCTATAGGACAGGGTACAACTGCCCCATAGGGTTTCCAAGGCTGTAAATATTTATGGAAGCAGACTGCCACTTCTTTTTTATGCAGAGCGGCTGGTGGGTTTCAACCACCAACCTCTCGGTTAGCAGCCAAGCACTTTAACCACTGCACCAGCAGGACTCCTACCTGAGGGAAGGTCTACCCAAAGGTGCCAAGGAGCAGAGTTGGGCTTTGGAAGTGGAGACGGGAGCTTTCTCAGGTAGATGATCAAAGAGCCTCCCGCATCCCGGCATGCGCCTCCCGGTCCCTCTCTCTAGGACTGTCCTGGGAACAACTGAGGGGCATTCATGCTCTAATCCGTCTCTTTTTCCCAACAGTGCTGCTCTCCTGCCACTATATCAACATTTACGAAGTCTGCTGGGCTTTGGAACATGCGTGAGGGGTTCAGTCAATTCAGCCACGATCCAAGTACTGCTTTGCATTTCGAGCAGCTTTAATATGTCCGCCTGTGTTTGGGCGCTTTCTCTCGTTACCAATTCAGGGAGTGTCTGCTGGAATTAGTAAATCCCTTTCATTTACTTACGTAGGAGAAAATGTTTAATAGCTGCCACATGAAATTTGCAAATTGTGCTCCATCTAAGGCTGATTAATAAAACACCATGGAAAATACATCAGTCATTTCAGGATTTAAATTAGTACCGCATTCTACTTCAATCATCCTCTTTTCCAAAACTGATACAGCCTTACATGTCTCCCCCGGCTCTTTCTTCTTCATTCCTAGTTTTATTCTTCCCTTCCAATCTCTGCAGTCCAGTTGCTCTGATGGGGAAGCCAAGTGGGAAAATGATGAGGTTATTTGTGGTTGTCACTTATCTCCCTTCGTAGACTTGTGGCGGGTCTGGGGACTCATTCATCTCCACGTCCGCAGAGTGCCAGCACATAGTAGGAGAAGGAGGACCGAAAGGGTAAATCATGGAGTCATGGGGCTTCTCTTATACGGCGCGTGGAGCACCTTGCTTGCAGGCTAACAGCAGCACGCGTGCATTGTTCTGTGTTATCACCCAATCGCGCAATTCAAGGGGGCTTACTTATGCTCTCTCAATTTTTCGGTAAGGGGGAGCTGAGATTTAAGGATGTTAGGTAACCTGCCTAAGCTAACCCAGCAATAAGCAGAGGGGTAGGAATATGAACTCATGTCTTTCTAAAATGCTGCAGACAGGGGGCATTTTCTTGGGTCCTCTAATTCCACATCCCTGTTTTACAGATGCAGGGCCAATGGTGGTTCAGTAGAGTTCTCACCTTCCATGAGGGAGATCCGGGTTTGACTCCCAGCCAGTGTACCTTATGCATAGCCACCTTCCATCCCTCAGTGGAGACTTGCGTGTTGCTGTGAGGCCAAACAGGTTTTAGTGGAGCTTCCAGACTGAGATGCACTAGGAAGAAAGGCCTAGAGATCTACTTCCAAAAATCAGCCAGTGAAACTATGAACAACGGTTCAATCCAAGGCTGATCATGAGGATGGCGTAGGAGCAGGTAACATTTCATTCCCCTGTGCATGGGGTCTCCATGGGTTGGGAGCTGACTCAACAGCAGCAGCTAACAACAACAATTGTATTTTGCAGATTGGGGAATTGAGGCAGAGTGGGGGGCTCCACCCATAGCCACATACCGGTCAGAGGGAGCCCTGGGGCTAGATTCTGGGTCTCCCTGCTCCTGGGAGCTCCATTCATGCTGCAGATGGTTATGGAATACCTCTTGAGTTCCAGCTGTGTGCTGATGTGCAGAGATGCCCACGACGGTCAGAGCTCCTACCACGACAGAGCCTGTTGTTGCTGTTAGGTGCAATTGAGTTGGTTCTGACTCATAGCGACCCCATGTACAACAGAACAAAACATTGCCCGTCCTGCGCCACCCTCACTATTATTGATATGCTTGAGCACGTTGTTGCAGCCACTGTGTCAATCAAGCTTCTTGAGGAGCTTCCTTTTTTTCACTGACCCTCTACTAAGCATACTGTCCTTCTCCAGGGACTGGTCCCTCCTGACAAAATGTCCAAAGTATGTGGGACAAAGTCTCACCATGGTTCTAAGGAGAATTTTGGTTGTACTTCTTCCAAGTCCGATTTGTTCATTCTTTTGGTAGTCCATGGCATATTCAATATTCTTCGCCAACACCATAAATCAAAAGCATCAATTCTGCTTCAGTCTTCCTTAACATAGAGTCTAGTATCTACAAAACCCAAAGCCAAGCCAGATGCCGTCCAGTTGATTCCGGCTTAGAGGGTCCCAAGTATGCAGAGTAGAACTGCATTCCATGGGTTTTCATGGCTGTGACCATTCAGAAGCAGATCGACAGGCCTTTCTCCCATAGAGCCTATGGGCAGGTTTGAACTGTCAACCTTTTGGTTAGTAGCTGGGTGCTTAACTGTGTGTATCACCCAGGGCCACCTAGCATCCAAAAGAATTGTTAAATAAGCAATTCCATGTATCTGCTTAAATGTCCTGTTAGGAGAAGTTCAGGTCCCCTGAACTCAGTTGCCGCCTGATACAGAGAATGATGACCTGAACTGTCAAACAGGAGAAAAGAAATCTTGTCCAGCCCTCCTCATTCTGGCCAAGTTCCTTTACCTTTCCCAGCCTCAGTCGCATCATCCTTAAAATGGGAATAATAATGCATGGCCTGTCTATCTAAGAGAGCTTTGTGAGGGTGACAGCTGCGTTTGACAGAGTTAAACCTGCAAGTATGTGAAGGGGACTTAACACAAATGCAAGGGTGATTATGATTTGAGGGCAGGCATGCTTCAGATCCCCAGTGCAGCCCAGCTTCTGGTGCAGGCCAGCCTCTGGTGCAGCCCACCCTTTCAGCTGGTAGTGCACCCATAGCCCTAACTGTTAGCAGATTTTGCATTATCTCCCAAATTACACACCCATTAGCAGCCGAGTCTAGTCATGATGGAGGCGTTAAGCCGTGACATTCCTAAAGTGGTGGGAATTAGAATTGGGTCCCAGAGGCAGTGAGGGGCTGGTTTAATGAGCGAGTGAGTGGGAACTCAGGTCCCTCTCTCTTTTTTTTACCCCCACCCCTGACTGAGTGCTGTCTTTGGAATCTCCTCAAAAGAGGAGGCCACTTTGGGGGGTTTCCTATCTGGTTAGAGGCAGATATTACAAAAATAAGTCAAAACCCTGCACCCCTAAAGGAGCCCAGATTCTCCCCAAGAACCTGAAGCCCTCTGATGGACAAGAGCTGTGGAGGGATGCTGCATCACTCACTGGCCCAGCCTCAGCATCTTGTCGGTCCTCCGAGGGCTTCTCCAACCTTGGATGGGACTCGAGCTTGGCGTGGTAAGGGTCTGCCACACCCTTTGTCTTTCCTGTTGGTCATAACTATTCCTGTTCCTCACCTGGGGGCATTCTCTGTGAAAGGACAGAGTATGGCAAACTTGTTTATCTCAGCGTTCCTGGACCTGGCA
Organism: Elephas maximus indicus; assembly: GCF_024166365.1. NCBI lineage: Eukaryota > Metazoa > Chordata > Mammalia > Proboscidea > Elephantidae > Elephas > Elephas maximus. The sequence goes on along the minus strand of NC_064833.1, from coordinate 2,950,982 downwards.
TAGGATTCAATCTTAGCAAGTTTTCACTGAAGATTTGTTGAAGTATTAAATGAATCTTTTCTCTACCCTAAGAGCTACACTTGCCATAAGCATTGACTGTGCTCATGGCAAGACAAGACCATACGGGAAAGATGGCTCAGGGAGCCCTGTTCCTACTGACAGATACATGCTAGAGGGCTGGGTACCTAGGTCTTCCATTGAAGGCAACACTTCCGTTCCAGGAGGATCAGACCCCAAGCCCCTCCTGGGACCAGAACCCTCTCTAAGGGGTTAGATGGTTCTATCAACCATTGGCCTCCACTGGCATTGGGATCATCTCTTATTGGCCTCACAGATTCCAGATTCCTTCCGGCATTCCACAGGGACCCCATTAAGAACCAGCCTTCTCAGCCATAATGTTATTTTTGTAAACTAGTTTTCCTTGTCCAGGCTCTCATTCCACAAATGTTCCCTGGGACCATTTGCATCCCAGTACTGGCAGGGTAAACGGAGATGAATCAGTTGGAGTTCCTGCCCTGGAGGTGCTCACAGTTTAGTGTGGAAGAAAGAAATATGCCCGAATAATTAGAGTGTAGTGTGATGAATGTGATAACTGAGGTAAGAACAAAGCTGTGTGGAAGTACAGAGGAGGAAGTTAAAGTCTGCCCGTTCAACTGGTAAGAGCTTCATGGAGGATGTGTCTTTGGAGGCAAGTTTTGGTTGTGATTCAGAGCTCATCTGACATCAACCCAAGTCAAGGGAAGGGTGTGAGAGCGTTTGAGAGCATTCCCGGCAGAGAGAACCACTTACACAGAGAGCCAGAGTGACAGAAGTGATTTCTTGTGGAACAGTAACTAATTTCCTGGAATTGAAGCCAAGCTGCTTGAGATGGAGTGGCAGGTGCTATAGCTAGAGAGGTAGGTTGGGGTCAGACTTTGAAGGGCTTTGAACATCTTACTAAGATTATTTGGCTTTATCCATGGGCCGTGGGGAGCCCTTAGAGGGCTTTAAGCCAGAGGAGTGACACGATGAAATTTGTGTTTTAGAAAGATACCTCTGGCAGCAGCTTTCCATGATTAATGCAAAACTCCGCACCCTGAAAGCTCAGAAGGCAGTGATGCCATAAACCAGCTTCCCCACCAGCTACACCTCTGGCCTCTCATCATTTTATGAGAGGAAGCATGGTGTGGAAGCCCTGAGCTCTGAATCTGGTCCTGCCTCTGATTTCCTGATGACCTTGGACAAGAACGTGAGCCCCAGGCTCCTCATCGCTAAAACAAATACTGGCCCCACCCATCTGACAGTTCCAATGCTGGGGTCTGATGACAGAACGAATGCAAAGAGTGTTCTCAGTTGTAATTGGCTTTATAAATTATAAATTCATGATTTTTATTTTATGAAAATGGAGGCGTCTGCCAAGGCAAAGGCAAGTGGGCATTTGAGCAGGGCATAATATTTTGGACAGTAATGGGGCTTGCAAATCATCTTTTCCAACACCCCTCACTCTATGTAGCAGACCACCAGTCCAGAGAACATGTCTCCCACAAACTCCCACAGTTACTTGAGTGCTTTGTAGCAGAAAATTGCCCTATCTACTCCAGTCCTTAGGCTTCATATTCAGGGTGATTACCCTAATTTACCACTAGGAGAATGTGGTATTGACCTAGGACCCACACCCAAAGCCGGCTCTCTGGTTGACCAGGGAGGATCTGTCCACGGTGCCAACATCTTGATTTTATCTCCCCATGCATTCAAAGAGAGTTTGCTATGAGCCCAAATGGTAGAATTACTCCATTTCCAAGCACATTAACTAGAGAAAGTACTACAGCCGTCTGTTGCTCTGAACTTGCTTTTCCCCGGTAGATTTACAAGTCATAAACCCAGTCATCAGAGCCAAGTAAATAAAGCTGAGGATCCAGTGCACTTCAGAATTAACCACGAACGAGGAAGAGGGCTTCGAGCATCTTGTATCCTAATTCCCATCCATTTATGAACTTGCCTTTCCCAGTGAGTCATTTATCAGTCCCACCCCCACTCTCCCTCATTCTGCACTTCACTGCAGCTCTCACAAAGGAAGGGAACAAATACGCTGCTTCAATGGCAGCAGCTGCTGCCTAGAATGAATCTCTAATAGCCAGTGTGTGAAGAGAAGGGTGGGGTACTGGCTTTGGCTTTGACCATGCATGGTGAGGTTTTAGATCTGGGTGGAGCTGGCACTGTATGTTGTTTTGTTAAAAAAAAAAAAGAAAAAAGAAAAAAAACTAGGTGCCCTCAAATCAGTTTCAACTCATAGGGACCCTATGTACAACAGAACGAAACTCTGCCTGGTCTTGCACCATCCTTATAATCGTTGCTATGATTGAGCCCATTGTTGCAGCCACTGTGTCAATCCATCTCATTGAGGGTCTTCCTCTTTTTTGCTGACCTTCTGCTTTACCAAGCATGATATCCTTCTCCAGGGACTGGTTCCTCCTGATAGCATACATGTCCAAAGCACGTGAGATGAAGTCTCACCATCCTCGTTTCCAAGGAGCACTCTGACTGTACTTCTTCCAAGACAGACTTGTTTGTTCTTCTGGCAGTCCGTGGTATATTCAATATTCTTCCCCAACACCATAATTCAAATGCATCAATTTTCCTTTTGTGGTCTTTATTCATTGTCCAGCACTCTCATGCACATGAGATGATTGAAAATACCATGGCTTGGGTCATGCACCCCTTAGTCCTCATAATTGCTTTCAATCACTGAGATTCTCTGATTCTGCAATCTCCGTCCCTTTAAGAACTTTGTTGTTGTTGTTGTCAGGTGCCAGTGAGTTGGTTCTGACTCATAATGACCCTATGTACAACAGAACGAAAAACTGCCTGGTCCTGCAACATCGGTACAATCGTTCCTGTGCTTGAGGCCATGGTTGTGGTCACTTTGTCAATCCACGTAGTTAAGAGTCTCCCCAAAACTGCTCCCAAGCCCTGATTACAATACAGAACCTATTGTGATTCTGGAAATCTTTTCTGTTCCATCTCCTCTCATTAAGATGTTGCTTCCCTGTGTTCCGTATCTTTAGGACGTGTCCTTTTCTGAGATTTCTAACCCAGAAACATGCCTGGGGTGAATTCCAGCTCTGCAGATCAGTAGTTTTGACACTGAGCAAGTCACTTCAACTTTCTGTAGCCCAATTTTCTCTTTGGTAAAATGAGTCATTGGTATCCACCTTCTAGAACAGAGATGAGATATTCTGTGTAACCCATCTTCCTCGGCACCTGGCTTATACCGGGTACTCAAGGAAATTTTTTCTTCGCCCTTTCCTTCCAAGTCAGTGAGTTCATGGCATGACCGCTATTAATGTATTAATGTCAGTAACACATATTTTCATGTCCCCCTGGGTCTTTTGTGTTTTATACTAGAGAAAGTGGATGTTTGTACATTGGTACCCTTGCCAAATCCTAGAAATAACTCAATGTGAAAACTTAATTTCTTTGCCATGGTACTGCATGTAGAACTTTGCAAATAGTTTGTTTTCTTCTGGCTGGTGGTTTCCCTCAGTCTGAGAGAGAGTTTCTTTTTCTTCTCCAACATTAGAGAAGATGTGAGCTGAGAAAAGCCAGCTTGTCCAGCTGGAATGGAACTAAAGTCACTGATTTATGAGCCTGGGCTCTTCTCTGGGTTGGAGTCTCTGTCTCTGAAGATTTCAAACTGTAATGAAGTTAGGTTTCCAGCACCCATCAACACTCATCATTTTGGTGCTGCTGGGACACAATGAAGCAGATAGTTTGGTTCTTCCCTAGCAATGGGGAAATGAAAAGATCTCTTGATGTGGTGGACTCAGCTGGCAGTCTCCTAAATTAGGTCTTGTAATAATTCTAGGTTTGACCTTGAGCAAGTTACTTCTTTTTTCTCGGACCACACTCAGTCTCAACTCTCCTCACTTCCCAAATACTCCAGTAATGCCCCACTTACACTCCAGATACTATCCTTATCAAGTCCCATTTCTGCCTATACTTATCTCTCTACCCTCTGCAAACTTTCCTCTCTCACAACATAGCTACTGCCTGAATTTAAGTCTGGATCATCACTCATCTGGACCACTGAAATTCTCCCAGGTGGCTTCCATCTGTCCCAGCTCCCTCACTTCTAATTTATACTCCACACCAATGCCCAGGCACTAATTTATAAAGTGCAGATCTGGCCATGATCCTTTACTGCTTCAAGTATTTCAACGACTCCTTGTTGCCTAAGAATGAACTCAGAGCTCTTTATCTTGACATTCAGGGACCTTCACGCTTTGCCCCAGACTTCTGCTGTGTCTCCAGTTTATTTCCACTCTATCCCTTTGTGCTCTGTACTCCAGGAACCTTGAAAATTGCCTTTTCCCATGCTAGCTTTCCAGCCTGTTTCTTGACACACTCTATTTCTTCTTTCCTTCCTCCCTTGTGCTTTTCCAAACTCCCCTCCGCGATAATACCTATTCATCCTCCAAAATAGAGCAGAAGTGCTTCTATTTCTTCAAAGTCTTTCCTGATGGCCCTAGACCAGTCTCCACACTCTTTCCAGAAAACTTATCCTCTCAAGAAATATTCCCATGTGATCCTGAAAAGCCTGACCCAAAGAGCAAGCCCTCTGGTAAGAACAGTCAGCCAGAGCCCTTCACACCCACAGTGAGCTGCCATGCCCAGTGTCCCTAGTTTGAATCTCTGGAACCACCAAGCCTGTATTGGCCATAGATAGAGCCATTTTCTCTTCATGCCAGCACCGTGGGAGAAATCTACTCCTTGGCACAATTTGCCTTTAGCATATGTTGCTCAGGGTGGTTAAGTACACATTGCAGCTACAGAGCGCTGCAACAGCTGCGAACATTGACTCAGCCCTGCTCTGCTGCTGTGAACAATTATCGCTTCTCACCTAGAGGGTTGCCACACCCTCGTCACTTGTCTTCCTGCCTTCTACCTGTGTACCTCCAATCTTCCGTAATGCTGATAGAATAAACTTCCCGAAATCCAGATCTGACCTTACCCAAGTCCATCCCTCACCCAACTCCAGATACACACATTACCAAAAGGATAAAATCCAAGCTCCTCAGCATGTCCAGCATCATGGTCCTTCCTGACCTGGTTCCAGCTTCCTCCAGCCCCATCTCTTGTCTTCCTGCTTCCCATCCCTCCCAGGAACCATGCAGTCCAGTCACACTCCCTTTCCGGGTGCACCATGCCTAACAGACCATGCACTTCAGGACTCTGTGCCCTGGCACAGGCTCTCCAAAGAAAAGGGAATAGCCTTCCCTACATCCTGGCCTCTAGGGTCCTGCTCATTCCACAAACTAGCTGATGTTTTACTCCATTTTTAAAACTTTTCTCCAAACCAATCGTCAGCATTTTATTCTTATCAAAGTAATGCATGAACACAGTTTTATAAAGCTTATGGTGGACACAGTGACACCTGTCCCAATCCCAGATCCTGGTAGGGGGGATACCTGCTCCCCACTTCTGTGGTTTCCAGGGGAAAGATTCTTCCTCAAAGCTCCTGGCCCTTACTCTACCCTAAGCAGTTGAGATGAGGCACCTGGTTCTTGGCAACAGACATCAGCCCATCCTCTTGTATGATCAAGTCACTCCATTAAAGACCCTTCGTGTGAAGGACTTTGGTCTTATACCCCTTCCTTCTCTTGGACCAGTGGGAGAGGGTGACCTGGGAAGGATCTTGTTGTATAGACTCAAAATCACCCTCTGACGATTGGCCCGAAGTCTGGACTGGTGAGAGGGGTTGGGGAAGGGGGAGTTAGCAGAACCATTTTAGCTCTCACACCAAGATGGCCCTATCTATGGTCAATACGGGCATGGTGGTTCCGGAGATTCAAACCAGAGACACTGGGCATGGCAGGTCATTGTGGGTGTGGCGGGCTCTGGCTGACTGTTCCTACCCGAGGGCTTGCTCCTTGGGTCAGACTTTTGGGGATCGCATGGGAATATTTCTTGAAAGGATAAGTTTTCTGGAAAGGTGAGGAGAGTGGTCTAGGGACATTAGGAAAGACTTTGAAGAAATGGAAGCACTTCAACTCCATTTTGGAGAATGAGTAGGTATTATCGCGGAGGGAAGAAGGGAAGAAGGAACAGAGTGTGTCCAGAAGGAGGTTGGGAAGCTAGTGTGGGAACAGGCAATTAGCACGGTCCGCTTTATCAGTAACAAAGTGCACTGTTTTCCACCTGCCACCTCCCTTGTCATGTCCCTCAAGTGATCCAGAACTTCATCCAGGAAGAGGATCATGGTTTATTGGTCGCCTTCAAAAGTCTTAACAATTTCCCACTTCCCCAAAGAAAGCACTTTTCTCCCCGTTAGCTATTTCTTCTGGCGCTTAAGTCCGTGTTTCCTAACCACACGCTTACTCTGCTACCTCGTGATTTTGCCACTTTAGACACAGTCTATGGACTTCCTGCACTAACAGGTAAGGGTGTAGCTCTTTTGACTCCTACACTCCTCACATACTTTCCCTTCTCCATCCTTCTGGTCGAATTAATCAATATTCAAGGTTGAATTCTGAGGACTGAGCCGCCGCTGAGTCATGTGGTATGCAATGATTTTATTTCTATTCTTGTGCATTTTTTTGTCTTTCCTGGAGTGAATTGTTACCGAATCTATTCATTTCCTTGTGTGCTAATCCACCAGATATTCCGGCAGAAGGAATCTCCTGTCATCTGTTTGAACCATGTTGAAAATGCATCCGTTTGTTCTCTCTCTTGGAGACCTTCTTTCTCATCCCTTCCATCCCCCTGCTTCCACCTGGATATACTGTGTCCTAGGCTGTCCTCCCGGGGCCCCTTTATCTGCTTCCCACATAGGACCTCCTGAAGTGTGGTTTGTTTCTTGCTTCCCCACTCTCAGACTCTTGAGCTCATCTGTCTCCAGGCAGTTCATTCGACTACTCTCCCACCTCGTCCATCTGGTTCCAGAATGCTGACATTTTGCTATTTTGCCCCTACACTCTCTTTGTGCTTATGGGTTTGTGTCCTCTCACCCCCTTTCTTTTTATTTCAAAGAGACTCTCTTTGAGGATGACTTAGACTTGTGGTTCACACTGCCATGTTTACCCAAAGCCCCTAGAACACATCCGAGGTGCCATGGTGCTGTGGGGGATCTGACGCATTGCAGTTGTCCAGCAAGCTGTGGCAGTCCCACGCGCCCCCCACTAAATCAAGAGCAACATGAAGACCAAGTTCACCTCTCACTCCACCTCCTTATTCCCTGAGTACTTAGCGATGTGTCATTAACATTCGTTAAATTGAATCGAGCCCCGCCTACACCCCACAAGCTCCTCTTTTATGGAGCTGGAAGCCATGGAAAACGGACAAACGGGATCCCACCTTCTACCCACTGGTCTCTGAGTCCACCCACAGCACCGTTGTCTGCTTGGGGAGTGGGCAGGGTACCCTGCAATGGTAATGACCTGGGAACTGCATCCCGGCCTGGCCTGTAACGCCCCGAGTCTTGGTGTCCTTGCCCGCAAAGGTGGGCGGGAGGCCTAGCTCGTGAACTTGCTTTGAAGATCAGGTAGGGCTACAGATGTAAAGGACTCCGCCACACAGTAAGTCTCACCTCCTTTCCTGTGATCACCATCCTGCACGAGTCGGAGCCCCAGAACTGTCAGGACCTCACCAGGAGTGACAATAGGAGCCATTAAAGGTAGAGGTGCTTGAGCTGGGTGCCCGCCGCTTCGTGCAGGCTCCTTGCAGAAACCGTAGACTCACGAGAGTCGGCTCCCTCTAAGTGAAAGCCCAGTCGAATACCTCTCTTTCAGAGTAATTTCCTTGGAGACATTTAATAGCCACTAGAAAGGGGGGAAAAGTTCAATCTCAAAGACAATCCCAGTTTATAGCTTTATGGCTGTGGTGATAGCCGAGCGCCCTGGATTGTACAATTTCCTTCACGTCTTCTCTATTAAAGACCCATCTTCACAACGCTCTGTGCACTCGGCTGGTGTCTCCCTCCCAGAAACCTCCCCATGCTCATTTGCAAGCTCGTTAACTTATATTTTCCTTGTTAAGAGGAGAGGAGGCAAGTATCTGCTGGAGCCCAGCGTGCCACAGAGAAACTCAAGCACTATGCTGGGGCCAGAGGAGGGCACGACCTTCCTGCAATAGGACAGTCTGCAAATAATGTATGACAGTGTCAGTGACAATAACAATAACAAAGAAATGCTAATGTTGCCCCTCGTAGTTTTCAAGGTGTAATCACACTGTTATCTAATCCAACGCTCCTCAAGGTCCAATAAAGACGGCAGATACCATAATACAGGAGCGCCCATAATATCAGGGGAGAGTGACAAGGGATGGAAAGAAAGCTAGACTTGGAGCCCAAAAACCTGGGTTCGAGTCCTGGAAGCTCCATAGGAATCAGTCTGAAATTTGAGTTTCAAGATCATTCGTTCGTTGGTTGGGCTTAGGTCTCAAGGTCGACGAGAAGCAAGAGAACAAGAAACCACCATTTCCAATTCCAAACCCTCTGCAATCTGCACTGCGCAGTGCTGGCTCCCACGTGGGGAAAATGCTGACCTAAGCATTGTGGATTACAGAGCCCGTTCGTGCGAAACCACATACGCCATCGTGTATCTTCGTTAAAATTAAGTCTCATGGATGGACGTGGCTTCTTGGGAGGGCAGGGTGAGGGGGTGTAACAGGAGCCTGTTGTACGGGGCTCACTATTGACATGGATTCAGAAGGAAGCCTACCACAAGGCCACCATGGGTGAGATGAGAAAGGCTGAGAGTTTGCCCGGTGACCCATGAACTGAGGCTTGGCAGGATCAGCGGCCTGTGTTTCTCACACTGTTTCCCCTGCGTGGGTATATGGCAGGACTACATTTCCCATCCTGCCTTGCAGGTGGATTAGGTGCCATGTGACAGAGTCAAGGCCAATGGGACGTGGGGACAGTGATGTAAGTCCCTTCCAGTCCTGGCTGTAAGCCTGTCTCCTGAGATTCAGCCCTCTGTCGGTCACCTGGGAAGCCAGGACTGCCTGGCGGCAGAGTTACCCGATGGGAACAGCCTCAGCTTAAGGGAAAGCTGCTGAGCAGACCACACACACCCTGGTCTGTGACAGGAGTGAGGTACCCTGTGGGTGTGAACTTTCAGACGTGGTGGTGTGTTTGGTACCGCAGCATCTTCTAGCCTCTCCTGACTCATCCACAAGAGCAGAGGTGAAGAAATGAAGGCATTCTCCAGGCAGAGGACTCTGCTGACCAGAGAAGTGGAACTCTTTGCCACATTCTCCTCCCAGCCTCTTCCTCACCTTCATCCTTCAGGTCGCTTTCAAAATGCTGTCTTCAGAGAATTTCTTCCTGAGGCTGCCTGCTGCATACCTCTGTCTTAACTCTGCAGACTCTTTTCAAGTTTTTCAAGTAATTACACAGTTATTTGTTAAGTATTGTTAAAATACCTGACTCTGTTATTAGAATGGAACCTTTGTGATATCAGGGACCTTGTCCTGTTGACCTCTTTATCCCCAGTGCCCAGCAAAGGGCCAGGGACCCAATGATCATGACAGCTCCCCTAAACCAGTTGCCATGAGTTGGCTCCAACTCATGGCAACTCCACACATGTAGAGCTGTGTTCCATGGGGTTTTCAACGGCTGGTTTTTCAGAAGTAGATTGCCAGGTCTTTCTCCTGAGGTGCCTCTGTGTGGACTCAAACCTCCAAGCTTTTGGTTAGCAGCCGAGCACTTAGCCATTTGCACCACCCAGGGGTTCCCTCGAAGTCCCCGTAGCAGAGTAGCACTGTCTCCCAAACAAGAGCCACATTATCTCTAATAAATACATTGAGCATACGTTCACATGCTTCTTAGATTAGATGTTTATAAACAAGTGTATTTATTCACAGGCGAAAGAAATTTGGTTCTTTTTTAAAGCCAACTGTATCGAGGTGTACCTTACATATGACAAAATACATCAATTTTAGGTGTACTTTTGGGTGAGCTTGTCAAATGTATACATCTGTGCGACCAGCACCACAATCATGATAAAGAACATTTCCATCAGTCCCCAAATTTCCCCTGTCCTCTGTTCCAATCAACCCTCCCCAAACCCAGCCCCAGGCCACCTTCGCCCTGCTTTCTGTCATGATGATTAGAGTCGTCTTCGAGACTCATGTAAACGGAATTCTAAGCTATGCAGTCTTCTCGTCTGCGTGCTTAAGCTCAGCAGAATATTTTTGAGATTCATCCATGCTTTCATATATTTCAGTTTATTGGTTTTATTGTTGAGTATTATTTCCATAGTGTGAATATCCTACAGTGTGTTTATCCATTCACCCTTTCCTCCTTTTTTTTTTTACAACAGCTTTAGTGAAATATCATTCATAGACCACAAAATTCACCTGTTAAAAGTGTACAATTAAGCCGTTTTCACAGATTCAAAGAGTTGTGTGACCAAAACCTATCTAATTTTGGAATTTTTTTATCACTCCAGAGAGAACCCCCATACCCATTAGCAGAGGCACCCTAGTGTCTCCTTCAGCCCCTTGAAATCATTCATCTATTTTCTGTCTCTGAATTTTCCTGTGCTGGAAACTTCATGTAAGCGGAATCACACAGTATACAGCCTTTTGTGACTAGCTTACTTCATTTAGCACAATATTTTCAAGCTCCCCCCAGTTTCCAGAAACCGTGGTGGTATAGTGGTTAAGTGCTACAGCTGCTAACCAAGAGGCTGGCAGTTCGAATCTGCCAGGCGATCCTTGGAAACTCTATGGGGCAGTTCTACTCTGTCCTATAGGGTCGCTGTGAGTCGGAATCGACTCGACGGCAGCGGGTTTGATTTTTTGTTTTCTCCAGTTCCCAGCAGGTATCAGAACGTTGCTTCTCTGTGTGGCTGAATAATATCCCATTGCATGGAGATGCCACATTTTCTTCACCACTTGATAGACATTTGGGTTCTTTCCACTTTGGGGGTTTTATGGATAATGCTGTTAAGAAGGTTTATGTACAAGCTTTTGTGTGAACATATTTTCCCCCCGCTTAGGTATCTAGGAGTGGAATAGTGGGCCACGTGGTGACTCTGTGTTTTTCTTCAGTGGCCGTTGAAGTGGCATCTTGGGGCTCTGATTTTCGTTTCCCTTATGACTGAGGACAAAGGGCACGTTTCATGTGACCCTTAGCCATTTGTGGATCTTCTTGGGAGAAATGTCTGTTCAAATCCTTTGCCCATTTTAAAATTGGATTATTCGTATTTTTTGTTTTTGAGTTCTGAGAGTTCTTTGGAAACCCTGGTGGAGTAGTGGTTAAGAGCCATGGCTGCTAACCAAAAGGGCAGCAGTTCAAATCCACCAGGTGCTCCTTGGAAATGGCATGGGTTTGAGTTGGAATCGACTCGACAGCAACGGGTTTGGTTAAGAGTTCTTTATTTATTTTATCTCTAGGCTGTTATAGGATACACTTTGCAAAAATTTTCTCCCTTCTGTGTGTTGTCTTTTCATTTCTTGATAGTGTCCTTTGAAACACAAAAGTTTTTAATTTGGATAAAGTCCAATTATCTATTTTATTTTTCCCTTTGGTTTCTTATGCACATCCATTCACCAGTTAATGGGTATTTGGGTTGTTTCCAGCTTCTGGCTATTATAAATAAAGCCACTATTATAAATAAAGCCACTATAAATATTGGGGTATGGGTTTTCATGTGGATACATGTTTGCATTTATCTTCTGCAAATATCTAGTGAAATTTCTGAATCATATTATTAGTGTATGTTTAACTTGTAAGAAGTTGCAGAACCGTATTCCAAAGTGATAGTAGTATCTTACGTTCTCAGCGGTTATGTGTGGGCGTTCCAACCTGTTGTTGTTGAGCTGGTTACGACTCATAGCGACCCTACAGGACAGAGTGGAACTGCGCCGTAGGGAATGACTGGTGAATTAAAACTGCTGACCTTTTGGTTAGCAGCCAGGCTCTTAAGCCACTGCACCAGCAGGCTCTAGTTGCTCCAAACCTTCACTCAAACTTCATATTGTCAGTCTCTTCAAGTTTAACCGTTCTGGTGGTTGGCCTGAGTGGCCCAAATGATTTTCCCTTGACTACTTACCTAACGGAAACACTGGCGGCGTAGTGGTTAAGTGCTACAGCTGCTAGCCAAAGGGTCGGCAGTTCGAGTCCACCAGGCGCTCCTTGGAAACTCCGTGGGGCAGTTCTACTCTGTCCTACAGTGTCGCTATGAGTCGGAATCGACTCGATGGCACTGGCTTTGGTTTTGGTTTTGGTACTTACCTAACGGTTGGCAATTCAAACCCACCCAGTGGTGCTGCAAAAGAAAGACCTGGCAATCTGCTTCCGTAAAGATTATAGCCAAGAAAACCCTGTGGATCTCAGTTCCACTCTGACACACACAGGATTGCCATGAGGCAGCGCTGGCTCAATGGGAACTAGGATATCTTTATTAATTTGTGTCTACTTGTTCTAGCAATTGCCGAGGGGAGTACTGAGGTATGTGGATATATTTTGGGGTTGTTCTGTGTTTTCTTTACGTCCTCAGTTTCTCTTCATGATCATCGGAACCCTGGTGTTGTGTATGTATGCACTGAGTATTACTGTGTCTTCTTGGGGAATCCGTCCCCACGAGCGTTCTCTTCCCTGATAATAGGATTTTTTTTCTTTGTGGTATTAATACAGCCACTCCAGCTTTCTTTCTTTCTTTTTTTTTTTAGTTAGCATTTTATCGATTTTGGCAAGGGCTGTCATTGGTGCTTCTGTTTTACGTGTTTTTCTTAATTTATTTTATTATTTTTGTTGTTGAGAATATTCACAGCAGAGCATACACTAATTCAACAATTTCTACAAGTACAATTCAGTGACACTGATGTCACTCTTCGAGTTGTGCAGCCGTCCTCGCCCCCCCTTTTCCGATTTAGTCTCCCCTGATTGACGTGAACTCACTGCCTCCTAAGTTTTCTGTCTAATCTTTCAAGTTGCTGTTGTCAGTTTGATCCCATATAGACAGTTCTTGGAAGAGCACAATGCTCATGGCAGGCGTTCTTTACTAATTAAGCTAAATTGTTGTTTAGTTTAAAGAGGACTTCAGGGGACATTTTTGGGTTAAGGTTTAAAGATTCTCTCAGGACAATTGTTTCCTGGGTTCATCCAGCTTCCATGGTTCCCGAAAATCTGGAGTCCATGGTAATTTGAAATCTGTCCTGCATTTTCCCCCTTTTGATTGGAATTCTTCTATAGAATCTTGGACTAAAACATTCAGTAATGGTAGCCGGGCACCATCCAGTTTTTTGGTCTCATGACAAAGGAAGCAGTTGATCACGGAGACAATTAGCCACGCATTTCATTTCCTCCTCTTATTTCTCGCTCTCCTTCTTCCTCTGTTGCTCCAGGCAAATAGAGACCAATTATTGTGCTTGGATTGCCACTAGCAAGCTTGTAAGAGCCCATGTGCTACGTAATGAACAGAAGCGTTAAACATGATATTAGGCCAATGGACTGGGATGTCTGATGAAACCACGACTCTAATCCTCCAAACCAAGAAATCAAATCCCATGAGGTGTTCGGTTGCATATAAGCAGACTCAGCAGCTGCTCTTTTTGTTGTTGTTGTAAATATATCTATCACACATTTCCAGCTTTCTTTTGATTAGAGTTGCATGGCAGAGATATTTCCATTCTTTACTTCTAATTATCTAATTGTCCTTATATTTAAAGATGATTTCTTATATACAGCATATAGTTGAATCTTGCCTTTTCATTCCATCTGACCATTTTCTTCTTTTAATTGGAGTGTTTATACCATTTACATTTAATGTAGTCATTCATATAGTTGGACTTAATTCTACCATCTTGCTATTTGTTTCGTGTTTGTTCCATCTGTCCTTTGTTCCAATTTCCTATTTCTGGCCTTCTTTTGATGAATTTTTTTTGGGATTTCATTTTATCTCTACCACTTTGTTTTTTCTTCTGGTGATTGCTGTAGCGTTTACAATATGTGTGCTTAATTTATCACAATATACCTTCAATTAATACTATAGTACTTCACTTACAATGTAAAAACTTTACAAATTATATTTCCCCACCTCATCCTTCTAGTTATTGTTATACATTCTACTTTAGCATTGCATTGTTATTACTTTTACTTTAAAAGTCAATTATCTTTTAAATAAATTTAAAAATGAGAAAAAAGTGTTTTTTCTTTACCCGCATATTTGCCGTCTCCAGCACTTCTCACTCCTGTGCAGACTGGAGTTTCCATATGGTATCATTTTCCTTCTGCCTGTAGGATTTCCTTTAGCAATTTTTATAGCGCCATTCTGCTGGCAATGTATTCTCTCAGCTTCTGTTTGTCTGAACAAGTTTTATGTTGATTTTGTATTTGAAGGATATTTTTACTGCATATAGAGTTGTAGATTGACAGTTTATTTTTCCCCAGCACTTGAAAGATATCATGCTATTGTCTTCTGGCTTGCATAAATTCTGACAAGAAGTTTGTGAGCATATGAGTCACGTTTGCATGTTTATGACAATTTTTAATGTCTTGTCTGATAATCTCACTATCTGCCGTTTCTAGGCCTGTTTCTTTGGTTGCTTTTTCTTCTAGTTAGGGAAATAAATTTCCTACTTCTTTGCAAGTTTACTTTTTTTTCTTTTTTGATTTGAGTCAAGGTGTAATGAATTTTACATTGTGGAGTATTGCATTGTGTTATATTCTTTTAAAGAGTTTTGGACTTTCTCTGACAGCCAGCCAGTTACGTTACCTGTGGATTACTTTGATTCTTTTGACTCTTTTTTTTTGGCTCTTTTAGGGTAGGTCTAGAATAATCTTTAATTTGGGATTAAATTAGCCCACTTCTAAGGCATGATCCTTCTTGGCATTCTACCAAATGTCCTGTGTGTTCAGTGACGTCTCTCCATTCCAGATGGAGGGAAATCTGGGTTCTGTGTGAGCTCTGGGCATTGTTTAGCTTACAGCTCCCTGCTCTACACATGTGCAAGTTGGTATTTAGCCAAACTCAAGAGGACTCAATGAAATTTCTATACATTTTTATCTGCATAGGCTCCCTTCTCTCTGTAACTCTGCCTTACAAATTCTAGCAGTTTTGACCTTCCTAAAGTCTGATCTCCTTCTAATCAACATAGAAAAATTGCCAAGCTCTGATGGTTCCCTCCCTGTGCTACAGTCCCAAAACTGTCTCCAGGCACAAATCCTGTACAATGGCGAGTCCCACCTTATTCATTTTCCTTTCCTTGGGACCCCAGTCCTTCCTGCATGCCCAACATTCTGTATCTGTAAAGAGTTCTTTTCTTTATTCTGTGCTCTTTTCTGGTTCGTTTGTTTATTTTTAATGTTACGAGAGTAACTTCAGACCTTGTTATCCCCTCATGACTGAAAGTGGCTAGGGGACTTTTGTCCTTCGTCTTTCTTTTTGCCCTTTGAAGACCTGGATTGCCATCACTCTCTGAGTTCTGATTAGTTTTTTTTTTACCTGCACTAGGTGGATCCATCAGTGTTGGGCAGGCTTGGGTATAAAGATTTCCAAATCTCTTACTATCTTAGTTTCTTAGTGCTGCTATAACAGAAATAATACAAGTGGGTGGCTTTAACAAACAGAAATTTATTTTCTCACAGCTTAAGAGTTAGAAGCCCAAATTTAGGGCATCAGTTCTAGGGGGAGCTTTCTCCCTTTCGGTTCTTGGGGAAGGTCCTTGACTCTTTTCAGCTTCTGCTCCTGGATTCCTTGGCAATCTTCATGTGGCGTGGCATCTATCTTCCTCCACCTGTCCTTCCTGGCTCCTGTGCCTCATCTGCTCTTTTTTATATCTCAAAAGTCATTGGCTCAAGGCACATCCTACCCTGATAAGGCCTCATCATCACAACAAAGAAAGCCACTCTCAAAGGAGATCACACCACAAGCATAGGGGTTGGGATTTACAACACATATCTTTGGGGGACACAATTCAATCTGTGACATGTACCCGCACCGGCCACTGTTTGTTAGCTCAGGCATATTCATCCTGGTGCCCAAGCAAAGTTGAGTTCTATCAGAGGGTGCCGTTCATTATAGAAGTTTGTGGCTCAAACGGGGGTTTACTACATTGCTCATGGCCATTGGAAGATTGCCAAAGTTCTTTAAAATATCAACGAATCGACACAGGAAATGCCAGTTTCCAGTGTACCTGTGTGGACCCAACCGGAACGTGACCCCAACAGCATCCTGTGCTCAACGTCCCTTTTTGGTCTTCACAGCCTGTGAACTTAGCGTGGCCTTTGAGTTTCCTCTCGTGGCTGCCTCTCTGGTTCAGAGACTCTCAGTCTATAAAACACCTGGTGCTGTCATGCCTGTGGCGCTGCCCAAGGTCTGCCCCTCCACTAAGACCTACCTCAAAAGTTTTCTGCTCTATAAATCCATGATCCTGGCTTTTCAATTAAAATTATTATACTCCTCTTCAATATTCTCAAAGAATTTAAAAAATCTGCCATCAATAAAATAATGATTCACATTCACTAAGCACCTGCTGTGAGCCCTGAAGCATGTTGTTGTTGTTGTTTACTGCCACTGAGTGGATTCTGACTCATAGTGACCTCATGTGACAGAGTAGAACTGCCCATAGGGTTTCCTAAACTGTAATGTTTATGGGAGCAGATCGCCAGGTCTTTCTCACGTGAAGCCATTCGGTGGGTTCCAACTCCTAGTCTTTCAGTTAGCAGCCGAGGGCTTAATGCCACCAGGGCTCCTAGACACATTCATATTTGATGGACCATCAAATTTCAAAAAAATCCTGAGAAGTAGGTTTTACTCCAGGTGATAGTGACAGAAAGCTTTCTCCTAGAGTCTCTGGACTTCTAACTCTGAGAAGTAGGTTTTACTCCAGGCATTTAGCCAATGAAGATTAAACACTTAGAAGGCCAAGTGACTTGTCTTACGTAAATGGCTTTGATACTTATCACTTCCCGCCTGATCTATGGTTTTTTCAGTGCTCATCTACGGGGAGACAATTCTTAGTCTGCGTGACCTTGGACAAATTCCTGAAGTTCCTGAACTTCAATATCTTCTAGAAAACAGCTAAGGTTACCTGTGTTGATGTGTTGCAGGGAGAATGAAATGAATTGTTGTATGTTAGAATGCTGGTGACCCTCCTGGCTCACAGTGGGTGCATAGCGGGTGCTGGCCTCCTTTCTCCTCAGCTCCTCCCCCACTGCACGCTAAACTCCTGGAGGAAGGGGTGATGCCTTAATTATCTGTTTTCCTTGCAAACCCTAGTACTGGCTTGAAATGTAGTGAGGACACAGAAAAACTGGTGGCATGAATTGCCCAGATGACTCCATTTTATAGAGTGAGAAGCAATGCCAACGCTGCTTGGGGCCACTGAAGGTCCACGCCCCCTCCCCAGGAAACAGGAGCTTAACAGAACTGCTGCAGCCGGCCGGCCTGGCCGTTCTCTGGCCAGACCTTCTCTAAGTGCCTCAGAAGCAGTCTTGCTTAAAGGATCGCAGCAGCCCCGCACAGTAGACAGTAGTCTTTCCATTTTAGGGACGAGCAAATGGAGGGTGAGAGTTTAAGTGACTTTCCCAGGGTCACAGGGCCGTGGAGCATCAAACCCTGTCCACGCAGCTCTCAGTTCCTGCTTGAAACTTGTGGTTCCACCCGCGGGCTTTCCCCGGGGGAGTCTGGTGTACGACATCCTTGTGAACAGACTCACGTCTCTGGGAGCACACGGGGGAGTCCACCGCTAGATCCCACCACCAGAGGGGGTGCTGGGAAGGCAGGGTTCATATTGATTGAGCACCCTAGGTATAACTTTTACATTTATTGTAATCAAGCAAAGTAGAGATTATTAGTACAGTACCTTTTGTTCATTATCTTTTTTTTAATCATGCTTTAGATGAAGGTTTACAGAGTAAACTGGTTTCTTATTCAACAATTAATACACATATTGGTTTGTGACATTGGTTGCCAACCCCACAACATGTCAACACTCTCCTCTTCTCATCCTTGGGTTCCCCATTACCAGCTTGCCTGTCCCCTCCTGCCTTCTTGTCCTTGTCCCCGGGCTGGTGTGCCCCTTTAGTCTCGTTTTGTTTTATGGGCCTGTCTAATCTTTGGCTGAAGGGAGAACCTCAGGAGTGACTTCAGTACTGAGTTAAAAGGGTATCCAGGGGCCATACTCTCAGGGTTTCTCCAGTCTCTGTAGACTAGTAAGTCTGGCCTTTTTTTTGTGAGTTGGAATTTTCTTCTACATTTTTCTCCAGCTCTGTCTGGGACCCTCTACTGCGATCCTTGTTAGAGCAGCCGTTGGTGGTAGCGAGGCACCATCTAGTTGTGCTAGACTCAGTCTGGTGGAGGCTGTGGAGTACCCTTTCATTTTTTTGTTTTTAGTAGCCTTGGTGGCACAATGGTTAAGTGCTTGGCTGCTAACTGAAAGACTGGCAATTTGAACCCAGCAGCCCCACAGGAGAAAGACCTGGAAACCTGATTCTGTAAAAATTACAGTCCAGGAAACTCTGTGGGCTGTTCTATTCTGAGCCAGAATCCACTAAATGGCACACAACAACAGCAACAACCCGGGTTTTGAATGAGGAGGCTGAGTTCATCCACTATAGACAGCACCCCTTGCCTCACCACCTAAATGCTGGTAGTGTCCCCAGTCATGGACCAAGCAGATGCCTTTGCCCACCAGCCCAGTCTGTCTGAAGCCCCACCCTTCCTTCATGGCCTGGCTTAAATGCCCCCACCTCCAGGAAGTTTTCCATGAGCCCCTAAACTGAAATTCTCTTTCTTCCAGGAATGCTATAGCAGGTTGTGTCTTTCCTCTGACCCAATTCCTAAAGCAAGGCCAAGTCCCTTGATCCCAAAGCAAAATGGGCAGGTGAAGCCTCATCACAGGTTCTCTTGCAAGGTCGGAAGGATGGGCCGGTGTGCCTGGAAGTGCTGTGCAGACACCATGAGCTAGCAGAAGGGCAACTGTTGTTACCAGTACTGCCTGCATCTTTGTCTTTCTGAGTGTGGCTTCCTTGAGGAAGAGGCCTGACCATCTTGGGGAAATCACTTAACCAACTGTGATAATAATTGCTAACATTTATCCAGCTCTCTTTATGTGCCAGGTACTGTAATATGTGCTTTGCATACATAATTGCATTTTAATCCTCACAACAATGACTAAGAGATTTTAATAAATTTCCAGAAGACAGAAAGCAGAGGGGTGTGAGCTGACCTATAAAACAGGAGGAAGCTGTAGCCCAGATCCTGGCAGGAAGCTGCTGCCAAGATTCCGCCCACTGCAATACTGGCGGCACTGGGCCCGGAGGCAGCCGGCGTGGGCAGGGTGGGGACAGGAGTCAGGCTGGAAATGGACAGCCCACCGGGCAGCCTGGCCTGCTCTCCCACCCCAGGAGCAGAGAACAGGAAGTGCCAACCTACAGGCACAGTCCTGATGGGTTATCACTGAAGATGTGGAATCAACCCCACAGGGATACCCAGAATGAGACCCTTTCCATTCCCACACCAGGAGCCCAAGCCCCTCACTCTATCTTGCCAGTGGACACATCTCTTCCTGCTCCCCACAAAACCAAAAAAAAAACCCACTGCCATCAAGTCGATTCCATCTCACAGTGACCCTACAGGACAGAGTAGAACTGCCCCCACAGGGTTTCCAAGGCTGCCAAAGAGTCGGTAGTTTGAATCCGCCAGGCGCTCCTTGGAAACTCTGTGGGGGAGTTCTACTCTGTCCTATAGGGTCGCTATGAGTCGGAATTGACTCGACGGCACTGGGTTTGGTTTGGTTTTTGGTTAATATTTACAGAAGCAGACTGCCACATCTTTCTCCCTTGGAGCGGCTGGTGGGTTCGAACCACCAACCTTTCAGTTAGCAGCTAAGAACTTAACCACTGAGTCACCAGGGCTCTGCAAACCCCAAAGTCAGAATTATAGGCCAGGGAAGAGGCTGAGCACGAAGGGCAAGCCTCACTACCCAACAACAGAAGAAACATGCACCAGTGCCCTTGTTTCATTTTTATTATGTGACCAGACAACCACAGTCACCAGGCTTCTGAGGGAAATCAGAGCTCGGAAGAGAAAGATGAAGATTCAAGCACTGAGAAAAAATAAAAACAAACCAAACAACAGCAACAGACTAAGACCAGAGGGAGCAGAGGGAATTAAGTGAAAAGCACTCTAAAAATACTCCAATTAGCTCATGTAGATATATTTGAGGGGATGGTGCTTCCATAAAATTCAGAAAATAAAAAACAGCATGCTTTAGAAAAGGGACAGCCAGACATCGAAAATAAGCACTTAGGTCCTAAAATATGATTGCAGCTCCTATACGAAAAAAGAAAAACAAGAAAGGAGGATGAAGAAATAAAGTTCAGTAAGTCTCCAAGAACACCAAGCAAAAAGACAAGGGGATTGAAATCACAAGCAAATAGGTAAGGAACAGGGAAGACACTCTCCAGGAAGTCAATGTCCAGAAACAAAAACAGAGGAAATGGAGGAAGGAAATGATCAAATAAACAACGCCGGAGAATTTCTGAACACTGAGGAGAAACATAAGCCTTAACGCTGGAAGGGCCTCCTACAAGTGCCAAGTATAAGGAATAAAAAAAAAAAAAGATTCACAGTAAGGCAAATTATCATAAAATTGCATAACATCTAAGATCAAAAACAATCGTAATCTTTCAGAGAGAGGGAAATAAGTTATCTACAAAGAAATGAGAAATGAACTGGCATCTGTCTGCTTATCAGCAATTGCTTTAAAAAATATCTAAACATGTCCCTGCCATTCTGATGGAATTCTCTTCACAGCCAAACTAGTAATCGAACGTGAAGGTGGAATAAAAACTGCTGGGGGCAGTGGGTGCAGAGGGCCCGCCCTTGCAGCCTGGCTCCCAGGGCGGCCCCTCTGCACCCACTGCCCCCAGCAAAAAGCCTTTGGTCATACTTACAAGGTTTACCTTTCGCTTGACTTCTCCCAAGAAATGACTTGAGGATACATTCCAGAAAAATGAGGGAGTAAGTTAAAAAGCCTAAGAGGACATGGGATCTAAGCCAGGAGTGTAGGGGTGTGATGATAAAGGCAAGGAGCCCAAGATAAAGCAGAAGACAATTAGAAATCCATACAGAAAAAAATAAATAAAAATAGAAGAATGCTGTCGTCCAAAATAGAGATAATCCAATATGGGATGGACTAAGAGAAAGAGGACCCTGGATGATCTGAACTTTCTCCCAGTGATCTGCTGGTAAGGAGATTGCATCCATAGGCAAGGGAAGAATATCTTAGAATTCTATGCAGCCCTCTTTTTCTCCCCCTTAGTATTTATAGAGTTGTCCTTCTCTGGGTTCTTTAGAGAAGCAAAACCGGTAAAGCGTATATATAAATATTTAGAGAGATTTATTTCAAGGAAATGGCTCACACAGTTGTGGAGGCTGGCAAGTCCCAAAACCATGGGTCAGGTGGCAGGCTGGAGGCTCCTCCTAACTTAGGTGGTTGCAGGGGCTGACGAACCCAAAATTTGCAGGCCAAGAGGCAAGTTGCTGGCTCACGCGGGGTTGCGGGAGCTGGGGAATCCAAAAATCTGCAGGGGAAAGAGAGCTTTGCAGAACATCCATTTATATCGTGGATGCAGGCCACACCCACAAAGAAACTGCGTTTCCAACTGATTGGCTGCTCGCATCAAATCACTGAATGGGAGGTGTTACTTAGTATCTGCCCAGCCACTGAGCATCACAGCCTCGCCAAGTTGACAGGTAACGTTACCCACCGTAAACCATAACAATGCAAATTTTGCCTATTGTTCAAAACTAATGAACAAACCATAGAAAAGTTGCTTCTGGTGGCTGAACAGAGTGCCAGTGTTGACAACCTTACCTTGATGATGTCGAAGTAAAATGTAGCTACTGGATGTGAAATGGGGAAGGAAGAAAAACAGGACAGGAGGGGCCAGTGTCTACATTTCACTCAGCAGAGTCAGGAGGGACTGCTGAAAGCCGACGGGATAAAAGGAAAGTGCAGGCCTTAAAGTTGCTACAGTAACAAGAAAGGCTCTGAAGGTGCTAATATGACTATCACACACTGGGAGGAGGGGATGAGGGAAAGCAGGAAAAAATTGGGACAGCTGTGGATCGAAAGGAATCCTTTTGTTGTCACATAGGGAAGGCAGTGAATATTGTCTAAAACTGATCAATCAAGAAACCAATGTTTCTGTTTCTAACTGTTGTCATTAGCTGCCATCCAGTGGACTCCAACTCGTGTACCTTATGTACAACAGAACAAAATGTCGCCCGGTCCTGTGTCATCTTCATGATCGTTGGCATGTTTGAGTCCATCATTGTGGCTATTGTGCCAATCCATCTCACCAAGGGTCTTCCTCACCTCTCTGGTCCCCCACTTCATCAAACATCATGTCCTCCCCCCAGTGATTGATCCCTCCCGATGATGTCCCCAAAGCAAGCAAGTCAGACAATGTTCTGTTGCGACCCGTAAGGTTTTCATTGACTGATTTTTCAGAACTAGATTACCAGGCCTTTCTTCCTAGTCTCTCTGGAAGCGCTGCTGAAACCTGTCCACCACAATTGACTCTGTCGGTATTTGAAATACTGGTGGCATAGCTTCCAGCATCACAGCAACAAGCCAGCTGCCACAGTGTGACAAACTGGCAGGTGAGTGATGGCTAGTCTGTCAGGGATGTAGGTAACAATAAATAAAAACATAAACCTTTAGGAGAGATTTCTTTTAGAAGAGGGACTGAGGGTGAGGAAGGAGAAGGGGGAAGACTGAATCAGCCATCGAGAACCCTACAGAGCACAGTTCTACTCTGACACGTACAGGGTTGCCATGAGCTGGAGCTGACCCAGTGGCAACTGGTCCCTGGTCATACAAGTTGTAGGTCATAATAAAATGAGCCTCCGTGAGCCTGTTACTCGGCAGCAGGAACATTGCCATATTAGTCACAGCTGGCCAGCTGCTGAACACCCACCGGAGCGTCAGGGGCTGGACAGGAGAAAGGCTTGGTTTGGGCTCATAGGGCCGTGTGGGCAGGTGGGTGGTGACGGGAGAACAGGACTCCTTAGGCCCAGTCTCCTTCCACTTCTCAGGGCCTCAGGGGCCTCCCTCATCTCTTGCAGCAGGCGAAAAGGAGGGAGCACGGAGGATGACAAGGATATTTTTTAGGAAGCATACCTGGAAGAGGAAGGTATCACCTGCACCTAATTGTCACAGCCTCACTCAGGTTCATGCCTCTTCGGAGCTGCAAGGCAGCCTGGGAAATGTAGTTCAGGAGCCCAGCAAGAAGAGCACCTGGACACCTGAGCTTCCAGCCACTGCCCACCTCCACCTCCTGTGTGTGCCTCCCGTCCCATCCTCCTGTCTCCTCCAGCGGCCATCACACCCACGAACTGCGGTTTTATCCTTCTCTTTCTCTATCTTATATGGTTATATCATGTGCATTTGGGCTCCTAAATGGAATACTGTCCAGCTCTTACTGTCTCTGAGTTTTACAGAAATGGGATCATGCAGTATCATAACACAGGATTTGATATGAGCTCTAGTGGTGCAGTGGTTAAAGTGCTCGGCTGGTAACCGAAGGGTTGGTTGTTCAAACCCACCAGCTGCTCCCAGGGAGAAAGATGTGGCTGTCTCTTCCGTAAAGATTTACAGCCTTGGAAACCCTATGGGGCAGTTCTACTCTGTCCTATAGGGTCTCTACGAGTCAGAATCAACTCAACGGCAGTGGGTTTTGTTGTGTTTTTTGGGTTCTGAGCTTTGCTTTCACTCCATGTTGTAAGATTCATCAGGACGTGTGCGTAGTGGTGGCTGGTTTATTTCCCCGAAGAACAGTATTCCATCACGTGAACATGTCATCGTTTATTGATGCTTTCTCCTCTTGGCGAACATTTAGATTCCTTCCAGGTCTTGCTATCACGTGACTCTCTCCAGGATGCACAGCTAATCTGGCTCTGGCCAGACACCCGTTCCTCTCCCGCTTTGCCCTGCCATCTCAAGTGAGGACTCGTGAGCCAGAGTTAAACCGATAAATCACGATGGACTTTAAAAAGAAAACAAAAACTCACACCTTCGCAGGTTTATATTTACATTGGTAAGAAAATTCTAGGAATGTTTATAATAAAACTTATAGAAACGATTCTTCAATCTGAAAATGCCAATTGTATGGCCTGGAGAATTAATTAATTCCAGAAATTTCCAGGACTGTTGGAATTAAAAATACTTGGAAGTTGGAGAAGAGAGTGGCAGAGAATGTTAATGAAAGTGTGCCTTGATCTTTTGTCTTGCTTGTTGGATTTTATCTTGAAAATTAAATTTAAAACTCATGTAGGAGGTTTAATGGACTGGAAATTCCTGCCTCTTGGCTTTCCCAAAATAAAAAAAAGCGGGGGGAAAAACCACTTAACTAAAATGGGAATGGAAAATGCTTGTAACGCTTGGGAAACATTTATAAAGATATGTATTAAACTCAGAATTTTGAAAGGTTGACCAGATTGTAAATGTCCCTGGCCCTCTTGTTCTGGATGGTTCTGTTGGACAGCTTGGTCCTGCCCATCACCCACTGTGCAGAGCCATCTCCTCATCCTGGAGCTCATGTCTAAGTATGAAATTAAACGTAAAACTCATCAAGAAAATGACAAACTACCAGTAGATGTAACTACGTTGGTGTTCAAACGTCACTAACTCAAATGACAATTTAAAATGAAAAACAAACAACAAACCAGGGAACCATTTCACGACCTATCTTTAGGCAAAGGGATAATGAGGTCAAACATTAAAAATAAGTATACATTATCATACATAAGAGATTAAAATCCTGCCGTAAAACAGGCAGCTCGTGTAGGAACCAGAAAGTCAAAAGAAATGGTGCGAACGGCCAGTAAACAAGTGAAAACATGTTTAAATTCACCTAGAATGCCTGCAAATTTAAATAGGAAGCAGAAATTTTCACCCAGTAATTTGCAATTTTTTTTTTAATTTGCTAGTATATATTTCTATATATAAATGACGTTGCCCGGTGTTGAGTGTGGGGCCAACCTGATTCTCCTACACTGTGGTGGGAATGCAAACCGCACCCATTTCTGCAGGGAAATGGTATAACTAACTACATGTAACCCCCACCTGGGATACACTGACAGTTTGATCCAGCGATTGCACTTACAGCCATTTATCCTAAGGAAATCATGAAGGTTGTGTATAAAAATGTGTGGTCACAGATGTGGGCATTACAGTGAGAGTCACATATTCACTAATTCACTCACTCGATTATTCATTCATTCATTCACTCACTCAGGCATTCGCTGTCATTTGCTCAGGAAACACAGAGAGACCTCCTGCTATGTGCCAAGAGCCATGCAGACATGGGAGAGGAGATGATAAGCAAACACCAGAGAGCCTGGTTCTCCAGGGTCTGCGTCCAGAGGGGATAACCAGCATTGGACCAGTGTTCCCCAAGCGAATATAAAGCTGATGCAGAGGAGGTTTATGGGGTATGGTGGTGTTATGGGTTGAATTGTGACCCCAAACGGGTATGTTGAAGTCCTAACCCTGCACCTGCGAAGGTGACCTTGTTTGGAAATAGGGTCTTTGAGGATGCTCTCAGGTAACATGAGGCCACACTGGAGTTGGGGAGTCCTAATCCTAATCCTGGTGGTGTAGTGGTTAAGTGCTACGGCTGCTAACCAAAAGGTTGGCAGACTTGATGACACTGGGTTTCTGGGTTAATCCCTTCTGAGTGGTGTTTTATAAAGGAGGAGAAGAGGCATAGCCAGAGGAAGGACGGCCACATGAAGATACATCTACAGGACACGTAATGCCTGGGGCTGCCAGAAGCTGGGAGAGAGAAGGAGGTCTTCCTCTAGAGCCTTGGGGAGGGCACGGCCCTGCCAACACATTGATTGGGGCTCCCAGCCTCCAGGACCCTGAGACAACACATTCCTGTTCTTACGGCCACCCAGTGAGTGGAGCAGTGAAGGCTGTGAGAACTGGAACTCCACAGGACTGCCTCATTTCTCTGAATCTCGAAAGTTTTCCACCTTTGACAGGGTGCGGTCTTACCACTTTTCTATCTTGTGGTTTAGTAGGAATAATCGAGTTTCCTTCTCTGACAGGTTTCCACCTTACACAGCTTCCAGCTTTCACAGGTTTTGCTGCATTTTGACACAGCAGCCTTAAGACAAAATACAGGTGGGAACATGCGATTTAGTCACAGGAGCGAGGCAAGTGCCCCTTAGAGAGCCCAGGGTGGTGGGTGAGCCCCCCCGAGGGAAGGCACACCAGGAGCAGGAGTGTGTGAGAGCAAGGCTGTGTGCACGGTGGGGCTAGGGGAAGGCTGCCAGGTGGCAGGTGTGACCCTGCAGTTGTGACCCTGCACGTATGAGTTCTGGGAGATGCTGGCCTTCATCGTGGAGCAATGGGAGGCCCCTCTGGGTGGAGAGGGGGCTGAAGGGGCCCAACAGAAGCAGGGAACAGTGGGAGGCTTTGGGGTAGGGGCATAGGAGGTGAGGGTGGCCTAGGCCTGGTGGTAGGGTGCAGACTTGGAGTGTCTCAGAGGTAGCAACTGCTACAGGGCTTGGGAACATGGTGACCAATGTGCCCTTTAATAGGAACATGCCCAGGCCCCTTGCTAAGGACAGGCAAACAGTCAGCTGTGTGTCCAGGAGGACCCTGTTTTTGCTATATGGGCAGGAGAGGGGCAGGGGAGGGAGAGAAGGGGGAAGTGGAGAGGAGCGAGCACACTCCAAAGCTAGCCTGTTTATCTCTGCGTCGTGCAATTATGGGTGATTTTTCCCTTCCATTGTTTGCTTCCAAGTGTTCTGCATTGAACAAATATTGACTTTGTAATTTAAAAAAATATATTAAGAAAAAGATAAAAGCAGCTCACAAAGGTTCCTGTTCCGCTATGCTGTGCCCCAGCGCCTGGCTATCCAGCCTCCCAGTAGTGCAGGGTCAGGTTCATTCTCTCCTCTTCACACCAGGTGTGTGGACTCAGGGCAGCCTCACCCGTGGAGTCCCACCCACCTGGCCACTTGGCCCAGTGCTCTGAGGACCACTGGGGCCTCAGAAGGGGAGAGACCCCGAAACTAATGTCTCAGGCTGACGGGGACAGACATCTTGCACCCAGGGGTCTGGTTGGGTTGCCCCTGGGAACCAAGTTCAGGGGGAGAGCCCCACTGTTCCTGGGAGTGGCTGGGCAGACGCTAGGAAGGGGGTCTTGGAGAAGCAGCTGTTAGGCAGGTGGACGGGAAGTGAGGGTACCCTGGGCGGGGATGGTGTGGACAAGTGGGAGGGGGGCAGGGCCGTGCCCTGTGGGTAGAATGGAGGGACAGGGGTTAGGACCCAGGGGCATGGACCAGACGACTAGGGCCACCTGGGTCCCAAGCACTTGGTCTGGTGTTAGGAAGACAGCACCAGCCTCGCAGGGCTGGGGGGGTACCTGTGAGGCTGAACACCAGCCTGCACATCGCAGGTACCCACAAATACCTGAGGGGTGGTAAGGAGTGGCTGGCTGAGCCTCAGGGCAGGCCCATCCAGAGCGTCTAGCCAGCTTCGTGCTGCTTCTCCCTGATGCTAGAATGCTGAGCTCTGTGTGTGAGTTGCCTGCCCGTCCCTAAGTGTTCCCACTGGGGCTGCTGCCTCGTCTCCCTGCGGGCCTGGGGTGTGCTGGTATCACAGGGCCAGGTGGGGGAACGCAGCTGTGCAGAGCCTGGGGTGTGCTGGGGACGTGAGGGCCAGGTGGGGGGACACAGCAGTGCATGAGCCTGGGGTGTGCTGGGGACGTGAGGGCCAGGTGGGGGGACACAGCAGTGCATGAGCCTGGGGTGTGCTGGGGACGCGAGGGCCAGGTGGGGGGAGACAGCCGTGCAGGCCCAGCATGAGTGTGGAGGGAGCCGGGCCCGAGAAGCCAGTTCCTGAACCACCCCCAGTGCCCTGCTGCCCCACAGCCATGTTCCCGCAGCTGACAGGTGGTGACAGCCATCTGCGTGCCGGCAAGTGAAAGCAGGAAGTATGTGTTCTTGGTTTTGCATCTGTGGTGACTCGGAGACACCTTGTCAGGGGGCGTTTTTTGTGCCTTCGTCCTGTCTTCCGGAGGCCAGGGGTGGACGTCTGCGGGCGAGACACGGCTGTTCCCATCTCCCTGACAGCCTCACACTGGTCGCTCAGCCACCCAGGGCCACGTACAGCACACCCAGCCTTCCCACACCCAGCTGTGGGTACTTTCACTGTACATACACACATCCACACAGACTCACACACAGCTGTACACACACAGTCACACAGCCTCACTGACACACAGCTTCACACATGCAGTTGTACACACATGCTCGCACTCACACATGCATCCTTACACACGCAGCTGTGCACAGACACAATAACACAGCTTTACACACACTGCTGTACACACACAAGCTATACACACACAGCTTTGTACAATGTGGTTGTACACACATGCTCACACTCACACGCATGCACACAGGCTAACATACACATCCTTGCACACAGCTGTGTGCTCACACCGGGGTGCACACGAGCAAAGGCGGCATGGCCTGGACCGTGGAGCAGAAAGACTGGAGAACGTGGAGGCAGATGGAAGTGGTCGCCCCGCTTTGCCCGTCCTAGTTGGGTGGCTTCGAGAAGCTGTGACTCTCGCCTGAGTCTCCTCAGCTTCCCAGGGAGCCACTGACACCTGCTCAGGGTCTGTGGCAGTGGTGGGTGAGGAAGCCAGGGCCCAGCAGGCATCAGGGACCGAGGCCACCGCGAGGGGCTGCCCCGCACCCAGGAGAGGACCTGTGGGTCCTGGGCATGGAGTGGGGGGCAGTGGGCAGAGCGAGGCATATGGGCACCTCCTGCAGTGCCGGGGAGTTGGGATGAGGCTCCCCAGTGGAGGGGATCTTGGCCTGAACACTGTGGGGCTTCTGTGAAAGAAGGAGGTGAAAGGCCTTCTTGGGAGGGAGAGTCATCCCACCACGGAGGAGAGGGGAGAACGGTGCATTGCAGAACGACCAGCGCCTGAGACAGATGGAGCGGAAGCTGGCAATGAGAAGCCAGTAGACACCATGTGCCGAGTGGATGCTGTCTTTGTTCATAGGATCCTTGTTTGTAGGGTCCTTGGTTATAGGGTCCTTGTTTGTAGGGTCCTTATTTTATAGAGTCCTTGTTTGTAGGGTCCTTGTTTATAGGGTCATTGCTCATAGGGTCCTTGTTCGTAGGGTCCTTGTTTATAGGGCCTGTGTTTGTAGGGTCCTTGTTCGTAGGGTCCTCATTTGTAGGGTCCCTGTTTGTAGGGTTCTCGTTTGTAGAATCGTTGTTAATAGGGTCCTTGTTTGTAGGATCCTTATTTGTAGGGTCCTCATTTGTAGGATCCTTGTTTGTAGGATCCTTGTGTGTAGGGTCCTTGTTTATAGGGTTGTTGTTTGTAGGGTCCTTGCTTATAGGGTCCTCGTTTATAGGGTCCTTGTTTATAGGGTCCTTGTTTGTAGGATCCTTATTTGTAGTGTCCTCATTTATAGGGTCCTCGTTTATAGGGTCCTTGTTTATAGGGTCCTCGTTTGTACGGTCCTCGTTTGTAGGATCCTTGTTTGTAGGGTCCTTGTTTAGAGGGTCCTTGTGTGTAGGATCCTTATTTGTAGTGTCCTCATTTATAGGGTCCTCGTTTATAGGGTCCTTGTTTATAGGGTCCTCGTTTGTACGGTCCTCGTTTGTAGGATCCTTGTTTGTAGGGTCCTTGTTTAGAGGGTCCTTGTGTGTAGCGTCCTTGTTTGTAGGGCCCTCGTTTGTAGGATCCTCATTTGTAGGGTCCTTGTTTGTAGGGTCACTAGGAGTCAGAGTAGACTCAATGGCCACAGGC
This sequence comes from Elephas maximus indicus, assembly GCF_024166365.1. Lineage (NCBI taxonomy): Eukaryota > Metazoa > Chordata > Mammalia > Proboscidea > Elephantidae > Elephas > Elephas maximus. Next base: position 2,921,191 of record NC_064833.1, on the reverse strand, counting down.
TTGGTTTTGGTTTGGTGACATAAAGGGTTTATGTTTGGCTGCTAACTGAAAGCCTGGAAGTTCAAATCCAACCATCGGTACTGCAGAAGAAAGGGCTGGGGATCTACTTCCATAAGATACCAGCTATTGAAAACCCTGTGGAACACAGCTGTACTCTGTCATGTACGGGGTCGCCATGAATTTGAGTCTACTGCATGACAACTGGCTTGGTTTTGCTTGTATTGTCCTTGTTGCTGTTTTGTATTGAATACGGCCCTGGGGTATCAGAGTCAGCCAGCACCCGGCCACCCAGGAAAGTAGTCCAATTCCTACGTCCCTACTTACTAGCAGGAGCCTGAGTGGTGCAGTGGTTAAGCACTCAGCTGCGAACTGAAAGGTCGGTGATTCAAACCCACCAGCTGCTCCTTGGGAAGAAGATGTAGCAGTCTGCTTGCCTAAAGATTACAAGAACTGCCTTGGAAACCCCATAGGGCAGTTCTACCCTGTCCTATAGGATTGCTGTGAGTCACAATTGACTCGATGGCAATTTTTTTTTTTTTTTTTTTACTTACTAGCAGGTCAGCTAATCTCTCTGTGCCCCAGTTTCCTCATGTATAAAATGGGGATTAAAGTTGTCCCTGCCTTGGACGGTTGCTGACAAATAGATTAACATCTGTAAAATGCTCCGAGGAGCCCCTGGGCGGTAAAAACAGCATGACTGGCTGCTAACCAAAAGGTTGGCCATTTGAGCTGGCCCAGAGCTGCCTCAGAAGAAAGGCCTGGCAATCTGCTTTCAAAAAAATGAGCCCTTGAAAACCCCACGGAGCACAGTTCTGCTCTGACACACTTGACGCCACCGTGAGTCAGGGCTGACCCAGTGGCAACTGGTTTACTGGTTTAAGGTGCGCAGAACAGCGCTCAGGGTAGGGGCGCTCTGTAAGTGCCGCCCCGGAAGTGGCTTCCAGGAGTCTGGGGGGACTCCGAGGCAGGGCCTGGTGCAGCCTGGAGGTGACCAACAGCAGCTTCCTGGAGGCTGAGAAGCCCAAGCACGTGTGGGAGTCTCCTGGGAGACCACTAGGGGTGCTTTTGATAATCCGAAGGAAGACGCAGACAGTGCTGAGACCAAGGAAAAGGAGCCGGTGGGAGGCACAAGTTTCCAGGAGGGTTTCGGCTGGAAAATCCACACGGCCCCGGGACAGACTGTCACCTGTCAGTGTGGCAGCACACATGGCAATGGGCACTTCCCTGGGGACAGGCAGCCACCCTGGTCAGGTGGAAGTTTGGGCTTTTTCTAGCAGGTGGAATGGAAGGCCACCCCCAAGGAAGGCAGTGACCAAGCTCAGGTAAAGGGAAGAAGCAAACCCAGGGTAATCGAAGGACCAAGGGACTGGAGAAGTCGTGAGGCCAAGACGAGGGAGTGAAGCTGTGGCTGGAAGCCTGGAAGGGCTGAGGGCGACATTTTGCAGCTTGAGATTTCAGAGATGGTGGGGTTATTATGGACTGAATTGAATCCCCCCAAAAGATATGCCGAAGTCCTGACCCCAGTACCTGAGAACATGACCTTGTTTGGAAATAGTCTGTCTTAGTTACCTAGTGCTGCCATAACAGAAATACCATAAGTGGCAGCTTTAATGAACAGATACTTATTTTCTCACAGTTTACGGGTCTAGAAGTCTGAATCCAGGGCTCCGGCTGTAGGGGAAGGTGCTCTGTCTGTTGGCTCTGGGGGAAGGCCTTTGGTTCCTTGGCGATCATGTGATATGTATCTTCCCTTTTGTTTAGGCTTGCTTCATCTGCTCTTTTCTATTTCAAAGAGATTGACTTAAAACACACCCTACACTAATTCTGCCTCATTAACATAACAAAGAAAACCCATCCCCAAATGGCACTATAACCATAGGTTTGAGGGTTAGGATTTACAACCTATATTTTTGGCAGACACAATTCAATCCATTGGAGGGTCTTTGCAGTGTTCTCGGTGAGGATAACATGAGGTCACAGTGGAGCGGGGCGACTCCAAATCCCATCCGAGTGATGTCCTTACAAAAGAGGGGAAGAAAGACAGTGATGGGGAGACCCAGAGGGAAGACAGTCACCTGATGCTGTAGCTACAAGCCAAGGAATGGGAGGAGCCGCCAGAAGCTGGGAGAGAGGTAGGCTCCCTCAGAGCCTCAGAAAAAATCGACATGGCCAACAGCCTGATCTCGGACTCCCAGCCTCCAGAAGCCTGAGACAGTTCATTCCTGTTGTCATAAGCCACCCAGTGTGCGGTACTTAGCTACAGCAGCCTTAGGACATGGATACAGAGGGTGACTGATGTGGAGGGATCCTAGATCATTCCAGTTAAATATGAAAGCTACCTTGAATGGGGGCTGGGTGCCAGGTGCCATGAATCAGAGGACGGTGATGGGGAGGGGGCAGTGGTGCAGCAGCCCCCTAGGAGGAGAGAAATGATCCTACCCTAAGGGGGAGGAGCAGCGGTCTGGATGTGACAACTGGAAGAAAAAGGAGGGCAACTTCAGTCCGCCCCTGACCTTGTGACTGGCAGTTAGATGGGTAAGCAGGCCCTCCCAGAGAGGCCAGTCATCAGGGACAAGACGTGGGAGGGTTTCTTCATGATGTGAGGGCCCAGGGGGCGTCCTGGAGTTCGGGGAGGAGAGGAACACAGAAGTGCACCAAGGGGAGTCCTGAGGAGGAAGGCTGACCACCCAGGCCAGGACAGTGATGGGGGCACAGAGCTCTGGGCCAGGAGCTTCTGTCCGGTGCTGGCCCTGTGTGGGCCCCAGAGGCAGCAGGGGTGGGGTTACTCACACATGAGCTGCTGGCCTTGCAGGGATGGGACTGTGCTGGATGAAGTCGTGGTGGGGGTCGATGAGCATGGGGAGGACTCAGCATCCCGTACCCGGGTGTGTGAGCAGCATGGTGGAGACCCTCGGAAACACTAAAGATGCTGTGAGCAGGGGCGGTGATGCCGCAGCCTTCTGCTGAGAGAGCATCACTGTCGAGTGGGCAGAGGACGGGCTGGCAGAGGGGATGAGCATGAGGGAGGCTGTGAGGCTGAGGACAGAGAGGAGGGCCTGCTCCAAGGGGCACGTCCCTGGTTGACCACGTGACTGTGAACCCCGGAGGGCTGTGTGCAGGAGTTCACAGGAGGATAAATCCGTGCAGGAGGTGGATTCACTTAATGATAGGTACAGACGATACTTAATGACAAAGGAGACAATAAAACCTGCAATTAGCAGATGTACGGCACGGGCTGCCGGGGACTACAATGAAAGGCACAAAAACGTTACCAAGATCAGCAGTCAGCTCGTAGGGGAGCTGGTTAGAGGGCTGACAGCAACTGGGCGTGGGAACCGAGGCTCGGTGGAGTCTGGGCGGGGTATGAATCCTGGATCCAGTGTGTGGCCATGGGCTCTGTGACCCTGGGCAAGTCGCCTGTATTCCTTTTCTTTATGTATAAAACAGGGCTATTGATAGTGCATACCTCAGATGGTGGTCACGAGGGTTAAACACTCAGCATACTACCTGGCCCGAGTGCTCAGTCAATGCTGTTGTCATCATCATCACTGCCATCATCATCATCACCACCGTCATCATAATGATCACCATTGTCCTCACCATCACCGTTACCATCACCACCATCACCACCATCACCGTCATCACCATTACTACCATCACCACCATCACCACCATCACCATCACCATCATCACCATTACTACCATCATCACCATCACCATCACCACCATCACCGTCATCACCATCACCATTACTACCATCACCACCATCACCACCATCACCATCACCATCATCACCATTACTACCATCATCACCATCACCATCATCACCATCACCACCATCACCATCATCAATATCACCACCACTGCCATAACCATGATCTTGTTACTATTATTGCTGCTGTGTTTGGTTTTAGACCTGGAGTCAGGAGACACCCAAGTCCTCTAGAAACAACTCCACACAGAGGTGTGCTGCATTTTAGAGCTAGTGGGTCCACGCACTCCATGGTGAGGGAAAAGAAGGACCAGAGGAGCTACATGACTTGTCTCGTGTCATGTAGCTTTAGTGCTGCGTCAGCTGTGAAAGTCAAAGGTGGCTCCTAGCCACTGCACTGTGCTATGCCCCACCGATTATGTGATCTGGGAAGATGATTGCTCTTATTTTCATCTCCATTTTTCAGAAGTAAAATCAGGAAGGAAACAGAAGCCCTGCAAAGCCTTTCATCTGTTCACTCACTGGAATGTATTTAAGTGCATCCACTGTGTGCAGTCCCTGCCTTAGCTGCTGGGGGCACAGTGATGGGGTCCTTCCCTGGAGGTGCTCACAGTCCAGTGAAGAAAACAGACAGGGCCATCAGCGACTCCCACCACATGTGAGGACACACATAGAGAGGCAGCTGTGCCATGGCTGGAGGAAGCAGCGAAGTCACAGAAGACTGAACAGAGGAGAGGCTCTAAGGCTATAACACCCCAGGATTCTAGGTCAACTGAAGGAAGAAATGGGGAGCCACCCAGAGAGAACCCCCAGTGGAGGTGAGCCATGAGCTGAACAGCAGTTTGGAAAAGGCCAAGGACTGTTCCAGGGATCCAGCCAGACCAAGAAAGTGGCTGAAGGTGGGACGGAGCCCAGCTCATGCCTCAGATACTGGGGATACTGGGCCCAAGGAAGCAGGAAGTGTCCCCAAGGATCTGGAAGATGGACTCGACCACACTGGGAGCAGACCCCTCCCAGGTGACCTTGCTGCCACCTACAAACATCTCAGACTTGAGGGGTGCTGCTGGCTTCCTGGGAACAAGCTGCTGTCTCCTGTCTGCCTCCTTCCCCCCTGTTGGCCAGATCCTGCTCCTTAGCCACGGTCACTTGGCCTTCATGGAGGCTCCTCTCTGAAGTCCAGCCAGATGCTGGGGTTTCAAAGACAAGTCCAACCTGCCCGTCCTGGGGGAGCTCATGCCATGAGTTGAGTCAGTGTGAACCTCCCCTATGGACCCTTTCACGATCACTGCTGCCCATGTCAAGTTTTCCCTTGGATTTCAGGCCCTTCTTCTCCCCTTGCCCTGAGCATGGTGGTGCAGCTCATATCACAGCTACTGTGGGCTTCTTCCATCTCCCCAAAGAGGATCTGCGAGGAATTCCTATTCACATGGTTGGCCATCTGTAGCTCAGCCTCTTGTCGTCTCAGGGGACATCCGCTGAGCACATGCTATTCCCTGGGACCTTTAGAGGGGCTTTCGGAGATACTGATTCATGTGCTCTTTTCAATAACCCTCCACAGAGGAAATATCCTATTGATGAGGATATTCAGACTCAGGAAGGTTAAGAAGGCCATCCAAGGTCACGGACAGGATCTTAACTTGAAATCCAGTGCTCTTCCAAAGAACCCATGCTGACATTCAGATTGTACCAAATCAGCCCTGTGACGCAGGTCTTGTCGTCCAGAACTACTTTGCCAAATAGTATATGCACCACTTGGGGTCCCCAGGTGGCAGAAATGATTAAGCTCAAGAACAAAGCTGAAGGTTGGTGGTTTGAACCCACCTATCTGCACTGTGGGAGGAAGGCCTGACAATCTGCTTCCATAAAGATAACAGCCAAGAAAACACTAGGGAGCAGCTCTACTCTGCACACATGGGGTTGCCCTGAGTCGGAATTGACTCCATGGCAATGGGTTTGGTTTTGGTTTTATGCGCACCGGCTCATCGAGGCGATCACGGGCTCAGGGTAAGCATCCTTTGAACCATGAGAGGCGTGGTGTGTGATCTGGACAGCAGGACCCAGGAGTACCTGCTCGCCAGGGCCAAGCCCCCGTGCCACGTAGAGCTATGTGGCCTGAGCGGTTCTTGCCTTCTGTGCCTCTATGTGCTCATCTGGGGAGGACAGAATTGGTGCCCAGTACAAGCAATGGCCATCCCTCCCCCCATGACCCCTCCTCCTCCTGGGATAGTGTGGCGTGGGCCACGCGGCTGCACCTCAGCCTCCGAAGGCCCCAGAGGGAGCTCAACGCTAACTCCCTGCCCTGACCAGCCAACTGACCTTGAGGACTCCCTCCCTCGAGAGCCACCAGGCACCTTCCTGTGCCTCCTGTATCCCCCACATCCACGCCCTGGCCTCCTGATGGCCACCACTGGCTGCCTCTCCCTCTTAATCTGCAATTAGATATACATCTTTGCTTCCTATCAAGGAACTGGTGAATTGGGCCATTTTGTGGAGAAAACATGTTTTTCAATGATCACCAAGGAGAGGAGAAGACAGCAGGGCTAGTGGAGAATCAATTTGAGCCAGGAAGGCAGGCCATCCATCTCTGTTTGCTAGTAATTCAGTGGCCTCACTCCCGTGGCCGGAGTGGGCATTATCCAGGGAGGTTGTGAGGGGGCAGGAGGAGAGACCGGGTCTCGGGGAGGAGCGATGTTTTCATTCCAGGTACACTTGGCCAGGCCAGGCTCCCCATCCTGCTGATCTTTGTGCAACCTCAGATTATGGGTTTGGCTTCGTGTGGCAGCCACTGAGTGGCCGCTGGGAAAGGGACCCAGGGTGGCCCAGGTGGACAGGGTGGTGATGGGCAGCATTGCATCTGCAGGCTGCCCACTGCTGTCCCAACCACTGCCCGCCCCAACCCCAGGGTCAGGGAGCCCTATGGTGGTGCAAATGCTAAATCGCTCAACTACTAACTGTAAGGTTGGCGGTTCGAACCCACTCAGAGGCTCGTTGAAAGGCAAGCCTGGCGATCTGCTTCTGAAAGGCCACAGCTTGAAAACCCTACAGAGCAGTTCTTCTCTGCACACATGGCGTCGCCATGAGCTGGAATCAGCTCGACAGCAGCTAACAACATGCAGATAAGGAGTGCTGCTATGAGGGTACCTCTAGGCTCTTCCCAGCACCCCCTGCCCCACTCAGGTCCCCAAGTGGGACCTGCCTCTGAGCTCCAGCTCTAGCTCCATGCCAGGGAATGAGTGGGGGTGGGGGGAAGGAGTCACCCTGAGTGTCCAGAGCTCAGGTACCCCTCACCGCGTCCTTACTTGACTCCAGGGGCCTGTTGGCTTGGGACAAGAGCCACACCCAGGGCAGGTGTGGGCACTGGCTTCACCAAGGGTGGGGGTGGGGTGCAAACCACACTGGGTGACACTGTCAGAGGGGGTGACACCAAAATGACTGTCTATAAAATTTTCGTGCAGTGTTTTAGCAGAAATTTATTACTTTTTATTTTAAAAAATCCCTGTAGTTAGTTCTAACAACAAAAATGTTTTCCATAAGCCCAGTTTACATGTATCAATATACCTACAAGGCCAAGACTCTACGCTGATTTGTTTTGAACATTCTAATGTGCTCAGGTCAGAGCTGTCATTATTATCCACTTACAACGGCGCTTCGTCCGACCCACGTCATCTACCTGTGACCGTGAGCCGCTGTTTTTGCCGCTGCAGTATTTTTATAGTCTCTGATTTTGTCAATTTTTTCGATGTTTTAGCTACCGTATTGTGGTAACTAGTATTTGTGAGCCTATACCAATAACTTTTTTGAGAATGAAGTAGCAATTAAAGTAAAAGAAGCAGTGATAATTGGGAGATATGACTTAGGAGTTAACAGTACAAAACACATTTCTAAGGACTAGGTATGGTCTGGTATGGGAGGAGTCCACGGGCTGGAGGGGTGACACCAACCCTAGTGACATCACTGGCTTGGGTCCTCCTTTCACATTTAGGCACCTGAGGGTCAGATTTCCCCCCACCTGCAAGGATGGCTTTGTTGGGAAATAGGGTCTCTGAAGATGTTATCAGTTAATATGGGTTCATGCTGGAGCAGAAAACCAAACCAAACCCTTTGTCTTCGGGTCCATTCCACCTTATAGTGACCCTGTAGGACAGAGTAGAGCTGCCCCATAGGGTTTCCAAGGCTCTAATCTTTAAGGAAGGAGAATGCCACATCTTTCTCCCGTGGAGCAGCTGGTGGGTTTGAACCACTGGTCCTTGGGTTAGCAGCCAAGTGCTTTAACCACTGTGCCACCAGGTAACAGGGTGGTTCCTAATCGCATCCAAGTGGTGTCCTTATAAAAGAGGAGAACAGAGAGACACAGAGGGAAGACAGCCATGTGAAGGTGCATCCACGAGACAAGGACTGCTGGGGCTGCCAGCAGCCAGGAGAGACAAGGAAGGGTCACCCCTAGAGAGAAAGAGAACACAGCCCTGCAGATGCCCTGAATCTGCACTCCCAGCTCCGAACTGTGAGGGAATGAATCCCTCCCTGCTTATACATTCCCCACTCTGTGGTATCTCCTTACACAGCCCTGGGACGCATACACCATCTGCTTCACACTCACCGGAGCCGGCAGACCTGGAGGCAGGAATCGCCCACCAGGTGTGGAAGATGTTCCAGGTTCTTGAGCCCTCAGAGCGCCGGCTCCAGCAGTGCCTCCCTGGTTCTGCCTGGAGGGTGGATGGGCCCAGAGCAGTGGCTGCCTGGGATGCTGGCACCCCATTCCCTTCCCCCTAAAGGGCCCACCTTCCCAAGGAGACAGGCCGTGGGCAGTGTAGACAGAATAGTGATATCCAACAGCAGCCATCGGTCACCCGTACCCACACCCCAGCCAGGGCACGAGGTGGGACTGGGTGCCGGCTGCCCAGGGAGTGCCTAGTTAATTATCTCACAGCATCACTCACTGTGGAGCAGCAGTAATTGGAAAACTCACCTTCTCAGCAGCTGGTCAGCTGCCCTCACAACTGTTGGCCCGGCAGCAGCCGCTGCGGAAGCCTCTGGATCTTGCCGGAGACTAAGCCATATTGGGCAGATTGGGAGGGAACTGGGCCAGGTGCTTTGGACAAGGCTGTCCAATGGCTGGGCCTACTGTCCCCACCGGCCAGGAGTGGCTGGGTAGGGCCCAGGGGTCTCCCCAGCAGGGCTGGGGCCAAGCCCAGGTGGATCTGCTTGAAGCTTCTCCCAGCCTGGCAGGAGCTGGGTCCCAGACAGACCCAAGCTCCTGTACCCTCAGCTCTGGACCGGGGTCAGAGTCCTAGGTTCGACCAAGGTGTGGCCGCTTGGTGGCTACAAGCATGAGCCCCTCCAGGAGAACTGCCCAGTCTGCTGCGCCACTGCCAAGATGGGCCCTGGCTCCCCATTCCACACTGGCCTCCCCACCTGGCACACCTCTGAGCTTCCCTGAGATGGGGTCCAGAGACGTTGCTCTAGGAGGGTCTTGTCTGCCTTCCTGCCCCAAACACACAGTAAGGATTGGCCCCCCAGCACCTCCTAAAGGAGATGGACCAGTAGGTGCTCACAAGAGGAGTCGACACAGCACTGCATAAAAATGTCTGAGGCTTTGCCCGGTCAGCCCTCGGTACAGAGGAGGGGGGCACTTCAGTCGGGTGTGTAGGGTGACTTCTATCACCCAAGGAGAAGGAGATGGGACCAGAAATGGGCCCTGAAATAGGCGGAGAACTTGAGAAGGTGGAGGGAACAGCACAGGCAGGCAGATGGCGAGGAGCAGGTCGGGATCGATGGGCCTTTGGATGTTCATTGGTGGGCTTCTGTGTTGGTTTTCACTTGTTTATGTAACGCATGGCCCCTCCCCTAGGACCCGCAAGGGATCAGATAGAAGAGTCACAAGCTAATGACATCGGAGGTACCTGAGCAGCACAAAATATTTACCCTTTAGTATTAACCGTGTTGTCAGGAAGGCCCAGTCCCTGGGAAGGACAGGTGGTCAGGAGGGATCAGTCCCTGGGAAGGACATGTGGTCAGGAGGGATCAGTCCCTGGGAAGGACATGTGGTCAGGAGGGATCAGTCCCTGGGAAGGACATGTGGTCAGGAGAGATCAGTCCCTGGGAAGGACATGTGGTCAGGAGGGATCAGTCCCTGGGAAGGACATGTGGTCAGGAGGGATCAGTCCCTGGGAAGGACATGTGGTCAGGAGAGATCAGTCCCTGGGAAGGACATGTGGTCAGGAGGGATCAGTCCCTGGGAAGGACATGTGGTCAGGAGGGATCAGTCCCTGGGAAGGACATGTGGTCAGGAGGGATCAGTCCCTGGGAAGGACATGTGATCAGGAGGGATCAGTCCCTGGGAAGGATATGTGATCAGGAGGGACCAGTCCCTGGAGAAGAACACCATGCTTAGTAAGGTAGAGGGTCAGTGGAACAGAGGAAGACCCTCAACGAGATGGACTGACACAGCGGCTGTAACAATGGGCTCAAGCACAGCAACAATTGTGAGGATGGCACAGGACTGGACAGTGTTTCGTTCTGTGGTACGCAGGGTCACTATGAGTTGGAACCAACTCGATGGCACCTAACAACAACAACACTAACGAACAGGTTGGTGGTCTGAACCTCCTCAGAGGTGCCGTGAAAGAAAGGCCTGGCGATCTGCTTCTGTAAAGGTCACAGCTGTGAAAACCACACGGAGCACGTCTGCTCTGCACACACGGGGTCACCATAAGTCAGAAGTGATGACGACACCAGGTTTGGTTTCTGTGTTTTTGACACCAGCACACATCCACTAGGAGAGGTGAGCTTAGGCCGCGCGTCAACAGCCTGGAGTCGCAGTGACTAAGCACATACAGGTGCGTTTCTTGGTCACCCTGAATGCACCTTTATGGTGGCTGGCAGGTGCTTTGCTCACTGTGGCCACACAGGGTCAGGGCCAAGGCAGCACCCACTGTCTGGACCATTGCTGGTATTGTGCTAGAGGGGAAGACAGAGGGGCAAACCAGGCCTGGGGGAGGCGAAGCTCCACCTGGAAGTGACACTTACCTTTGGACACTATTCTTGGGCTGCAACATGGTGGTGGGGGGCAGCCAGGAGCAGCCAGGGGGAACTCAGGCCACCAGGCGCCTGGAACGAGGGGAGCCAGGAACATTTGAAAGGCTCTACCCATTGCTGTCCAGTTGCTTCCGACTCATAGGACCCTGTAGGATACAGCAGAACTGCCCCACAGGGCTTCCAAGGCTGCAGTCTTTACGGGAAGCAGACTGCCACATCTTTCTCCCATGGAGCAGCTGGAGGGTTTGAACCACCGACCTTTCAGTTAGCACGGTTCCACTGGGGTTTCTTTTTTTTTAACTGGCTACAAAAACCACAGAGGGAAAATAACATCAAACAAGTGAAAAGACTCCAAAAATGACTCCTACACAGAGATACTTCTGCTAAGGGTCCCTGGGTGACGCAGATGGTCTGTGCTTGACTGCTAACCTAAAGGTTGGTAGCTGGAGCCCACCCAATGGCACCATGGAAGTGAGGCCTGCTGACCCATTTCTCTTAAGATGACAGCCAAGGAAACCCTATGGAGAACGGCTCTGCCCTGTAACACACGGGGCTGCCTGAGTTGGAGCGGACGTGATGGCACCAACAACATCAACCACAACAGCCACACAAGCTAGGTTTCTAGGGCAAGCTGCAAATCCGACCCTGGCCTTCCAGCGTCCCAGCAATCAAAGCAAAGAATGAAACACGGCATCCCAGGTCCTCACACGTAAGGGCACGAGTGGCTCAGGAGAAATGTCTCCGCTGAACGGGCCTGAGGCCCCTGAGTTCTGTTCACAGACGTGAAGTGAGCGCGGAGCCCGGCTGCGCAGCGACTCTGTGGTGAACTCAGGAATGGTTCCTTGGGGCTGCCTCACCCATTCCTCAGTGCAAACAGAGGTCAGGTGTCAAAGGTCAAGTCAGAAGAAGCAATTCAAGAGGAGGTACCTGGGGCACCGTTCCAGGAACACGATTCCACCCAGGATTTCAGCTTAAAATGTCTTTAAATAGAAAGACAGAAAGAAAAGAAAGAAGGAAAGGAAGGGGCACATGGATGAGCTAACTAGGAGGGCAGTGGCAGCTCAGTGGCAGAGTTCTCGTCTTCCACGCCAGAGACCCAAGTTCGATTCCCAGCCAATGCACCCTCGTGCACGCCCGCCACCCATCTGTTAGTGGGTGCTTACGTGTTGCTATGACGCTGAGCAGGTTTCAGTGGAACTCCTGACTGAGACGGACTACAGGCCTGGTGGTCTATTCAGAAAATTAGCCAGTGAAAACGCTATGATCCTATTGTACATGGAGTCACCATGAGTCGGGGACCAACTCGATAGCACCTAACACCACCACCACCAACATGACCTAACTATGGCCCAACTGGCTGTGTAACAGGCCACCTCAAAGCCGAGGGGCTTAAACCAGCAATCGTTTATTGTTAGGACTCAGAAGCCATCAGCTAGACTCATGGACAGTAATCAGTGGGGTGAAACTTGAGTCCCCGACCTGCCTCCCTCCAGAGCCCACCGTTCCCGCATCACCCGGAAAGGGACAGTGGCTGAGAGATAGACAGTACAGGCCTTCCGGGGCCCGAGGGGAACTGTGTGGTGCTGCTTAGGCTGGTCAAGGTGGGTCTGTGCACTGTTTTGGGCACCGGGACTCCAAGGCACCCCCAATCACCCACACAGGCCAGTCCTGCTGAGATACACCCCGAGCTGCTGCGTAGGCACCTTGCTGGTCAGTACCCGGCCAGAGGCCAAATGCGCACAGACCAAGAGCGCCTCCTGCTAGGTCCCAGCGGGCCTGCCCCGCCTCCCCCCTTGTTAGTGGGGAGAGACCTTCATTTTAAAAGTCATACGTGTCCCGTCATAAAAATGTTACTAGTTGAAGTGTCTCTCCCAGAGGAGGAAAAAATTTTCACAGAGAAAGTTCCAGGTCTTGTAAAGAATACAGATGACCCTTGCCTGCTGTTAATTAAGACTCAGCGCACAGCCCTCTCCTGAGACAGGGAGCGAAGCCCTGGACTTGGGAGGCAGGCCTGGTGGTGGGCTAGGGGACCTGGACAGGGCCAGATTACCCAATAAGCAAGGTACACACAGCCCCACTGAGCCTTCCCACCAACCTACAGTGCACAATTTCACCTGTTCCCTGCCACAGTCAAGATGCGGTGAAACCCCTGAAAAAATGCTCACCATGGATAAATAGTAAATGCACTCAGCCCCTGTGACCTCCCTCACCAGTGCTCACAGTGTCACTGGTCAACCTAGGCCTGGGCCAGCCGAGAGGGACCTGGCTGTCCCCCCGCCCTCATTGGCAATGCCACGTGGGAGGTCAGTCTGCTCCAAGTGCCCACCCCAACGCCCACCCCAGCTGCCCCCATGCAGTGGGTCTCCTTGTCAATTCAGGAGGCTTGTTGGGGTGGGTTCTGGTACTAGCAGCCATTCACGCCAGACTGGGACACCTGTACGTCACATCTCACCTGCCCAGGTCCCTGCACTGCTGACCCTGGTAGTCATGCTTGATCCCAGGGTGGTCACCCCAGGATCTGAGCCCCAACGCCGTCTGCCCTGGCTTCCTGAGGCTCTGCCTCCCTGTGCCTGATTCCTGGGTAGGGGCCTACTCCTAATGTGGCCCCACCCCCACTTTCTCAAGGCCTCTGTCACGTCAGGACGGCTCCATGGCTCCCCAGAGCTGAGGCCAATCATAGGCTGAGGAGAGTAAGAAGCAAGGGCAGGAAATGAGAAGTGTTGGCCGTGACTGAGCCCAGCTTCCTGCAGGACCTGGGCTGAGTGCTCCTGTGTGGGCTGGCTGGAATCTCCATGGCAACCCTGAGTGGATACTCTCTTGGCTCCATCTTCAGGTGAGGATGCTCAGAGGGACAGATTCCCTTGGGGCCTGAGGCTCAGAGGCAGCAGAGCCAGGTGAGAGCGAGACTCCAAACTTCAAACAAGGAGCTGCATGAGCCCAAGCCCCGAGGACACCGAGGTCCAGGCAAGCCCAGGAGAGGTGCCTCCACCCGGCCAGAGGCGGGCTGCAGAAGCTAGGGGCTGGGGGGTTAGATTGCGCAGGGCCTTGACTGCCAAACAGAGAACTGGACTTCAAACATGCGGACGGACGAGTTGAATCACAGGAAGTAATGCGTTTTACTTGTTTTCTAATATACTTCTCATTTGAGATGTTCTGAATCATGGCAAAGATGGCGTGGGGTGCCTGTGCACCCCACACCCAAACCCGTTGCCATCGGGTTGATTCCCGCTCATAAGAACTCCATGTGACAGAGTAGAACTGCTCCATTGGGTTTTCTTGGCTGTAATTTTTCGGAAGCAGTTTTCCAGGCCTTTCGTCTGCAGTGCTGCTGGGTGGGTCCTAACTGCCAACCTTTAGGTAGTAACCTGTAGAAAAATCCATTGTTTTCGAGTTGATTCTGACTCATAGCAATCCTACAGGACAGAGTAGAACTGCCCGACAGGGTTTCCAAGGAGCGGCCAGCAGATTCGCACTGCTGACATTTTGGTTAGCAGCTGAGCTCTTAACCACTAGGCCGGTAGGCCTCCCTTTAGGTAGCAGTCCAGTGCAAACCATTTGGGCTACCCAGGATCCCAGTTTCCCCTCCTGTTAATGTCTTATGCTGGCATGGTGCATTTGTTACAAGTGATGAACCCATATTGATACATTGTTATTAACTAGAGTCCATACTGTTCAAATTTCCTCAGTTTTTAGCTAATATCCTTTTTCTGTTCCTGGAGCCCACCCAGGGTGCCACATCACATTGAGAAGTCACTTTTCTGTTAATTTTTATTGACGAAAACATGTTATTAGGTGCTATTGAGTCGATTCCAACCATATTGACCCCATGTGACAAGAGCAGAACTACCCCCGTACGGTTTTCTAGGCTGTAATCTTTACTGGAGCAGATCGTCAGGTCTTTCTACACGTGAAAATCGTAAATGCACAGATCGAAGGATTTTTGCATATGATGTACCCACGGGTCTAGAGAGAGCATGTTTCCTGCACCCCAGAAGGCTTCCTGGCGCCCCTCCCGATCAACACACTCCCCCCACAAAGGATAAGTGCTTCTCTGGCTTTCGGCTTCTTGGAAGCAGGACCACACCGTGGGAATCTGTGTGCCAGCTACTCTTGCTCCGTGTTCTGTCTGTGAGATGCATCGGGCTGCTGTGGAGTGGTGAAGATGACTTTGTGGAGACAGATCTCCAACATACTGGTTGTTCAGAGAACCAAACAGTGATGTGTGCCCACAGCCCCTGTTAATACTTTTCCACGTTGTCACCATGTGAGTCTCATCTCTGCACCCCTTCGCAGACCCATCCTTCTCTCGTGTCTCCAGAAGTCATCACTACCCCCAGGTTGCTGCGGATCCTTCCCTTCTCCCGAAGTTACGCTTTCTCTCTATTTGCATATAGCCATAAACAGCTAATATGATTGACCTGAGGGGCTGTACTCTTGACAGGAACGGCTATGCAGATCATACCATATTCCCCTTCTGCTCTCCACTTTTTTCCATGAACGCTGTCTTTTGGAGATTGATCTGTGTTCCTACACGGACCTTTTCTTCATTCCTTGCAGCTCCTTCTTGGTATTCAGCTGAACAGACACGCTGCGATTGGTCTGTGCGGTCTCTCATTGATACATTGTAGGCTTGTTTTCATTTTGTTTTGTCCCATGCACCAAGGTAATGAAGAGCCTTGTGCACGGGTGTGTGTTTCTGGGGTCTTTACCTAGATGCAGACATGCTGGGTCTTGGGCTACGTCCACATTTCACGTGATGACCTATTTTCACATTTGCTCATCAGAAAGGTTGTGCCTATTTACACTCAGACCGGAGTGCATGGAGTCCACTACTTCCTTGCACCCTCGCTAACAGGTGCAGTCGTTGGAAGATTGGAGCTGGCAGAGGACTCAGTGAATCTGAGGACCGGTCATCTTGCTAGCCTGTCGGGATGAAGGGGCATCTCGTCGATGTTGTTATTTGCACGTCCCTGGTTACTTTATGCCATTTATTGGCCATTTGTGTATCTTCTTCTTTCCTGTGAAATTCCTGTTGGTGTAGTTTTGTTATTTTTCTTTGGGGTATTTTGTCTTTTCCTCAGTGATGTATGGGATTTCTTTGCATGTTATAGATGTTAATATTTTTTGATTATATGTGTTATGTACCTTCTCCCAGAACATGGCTTGCCATTTTATATCTGTACACACTTTTTCTATTTCATTTCTGTGAAACTGTCCACTTCGTCTGAGCTTTCACGTTTATTGGCTTTTCTACTATGTTTATGTATTCTTCCTTTCTCTTCTTCACCCACCCTGCCGGAGGTTGCTGTGTTTCATTATTCTTTATGAGAGAGAGAAGAAGAAAAACAAACAAACAAAAAAAAAACCTCTTTGATTTGGCTACTTTGTTTTCTGTTTTTAAATGTCTGCTTTTATCTCTATTATTCCCCTCCATTTCTGTTTTTTTTAAACTTTGCCATAGTTCTTTTTTCTCACTTCTTAGGCTGAAAATGTAACTCATTTTTATTCCTTTCTATTGTTTACTACATGCATTTAAAGCTAAGATTTACCACCCAATATTAATATGCTCTTATTACTATTCGTTTCTAAGTATTTTCAAATTCTTCAATGTGATTTTTTTTAACCCATGCTGATTTCATCAAATTTGAGACATTTTCAGCCATTGTTTCTTCAAAGATTTCTTTCTGTCCCTGCATATTAGGTTGTTTGATACTATCCCACACGTCCCTGAAGTTCTGTCCATTTTTCTTCAGCTTTTTCCCTCTGTATTCTCCACATGGGATAATTTCTATTGATCTGTCCTCAAATTCACAGACCCTTCTGCCATCTCCAATCTTCTGTACAGCCCATTTGGCAAATTTTTCATTTCAGCTATTTTAGCTTTCAGTTCTAGAATTTCCATTGGTCTCTTTTATAGTCTCCATTTCTCTGCCGAGAGTCTCTCTCTGGTCACTAAGATTATATTTCCTTTCGTTATTTGAAGCTATCTTCCTTTACAAACTTGCAATAACCTCTGTAAAGTTTTTACCTGTCGCATCCAGCCGCTGGGCCATTTCTAGCTTGATTTCTGTTGACTGCTTCATTTTTCTTGATCATAAATCACATTTTTTAGCCCTCGGTGTTGTCTAGTGATTTTTGATTCAGTTCTAGGCACTGTGATTAAATCTGTTGTAAAGAATCTGGATTCCATTGTCTTTCTTTGATGAAAGTTGGTTCTTGTTTTGGCAGACAGTTTAACTACAGGTCGATCACCTTGACCCTGTGTAGGCTTGGCTTTTTGTACTGTTAGGCAGAATCCAAGGACAGACCAGGGAGTTTTGCTGACCCCTCTAACTAGGAGGCACTCAACAAACTGTCTCCCCTGCATCTTTTTTCAGGGCCTTGGTTCTAGCCATTGTTAGGGGGAGTCTAGAGTAGATCTTACTCTAGGGCTTGGTTCTTACTCAAAACTTGCAGCGTTTCTTGTGTTCTAACAACATCTAACAACAACACCAACATAGTTGATTATGGTGGGAGGGATAATCCCTGTTCTCTGATTCCCTGCCCCACAGAGTCCAACTGCTTCAATTGCCCTGAAGGCTCATTTCTGCTTTGTCAGCTCAGAGGGACAGCTGTGCTTTGCTTGAACCCCAGCTCTCTATGTCATGGTCAAAAATTGTCCCCCGGGCAGATTGCCAGACACTCATGGGCTTTGCTTTAAGAGTTTCCTTAGTCTTCATGGATTGCATTCTAATGCTGCCTGATAATACTGTTGAAAAGAGTTTCTTCTTTTATTTTGACAAGCTTTATAGTTGATTATAAGGAGACTTGGTGGTGCAAATGGCTAAACGCTTGGCTGCCAACCAAAATGTTGGCAGTTTGAACTCACTCAGTGGCTCTGCGGGGAAAAAAACCTGGCAATCTGCTTCCATAAAGATTACAGCCAGGAAAACCCTACGGGGCAGTTCTGCTCCGTCACGGGGTTGCTCTGACTCAACACCACCTAACAGCACCACCGACATAGTTGATTATGGTGGGAGGGATAATCCTGTACCACCTACTCCGTCGTGGTTAGAGGTGGACGTTCCCTCAACCATGAGATGTTTAAGACTGCATGTATCAGTTTTTAATCATTATTATTCTTACTGAGGTACAATATCTATAAAATAAGATGCACAAATCTAAAGTGTCCAGTTTGATTAGACTTGACAATTGTATACAGAACATTTCTGACACCAGAAGTTTCTCCCGTGCCCCTTGGCATTCTGTTCCCCCTCACCCTCAGAGGCACCCGGGGTTCTGATTTCTGTCATTCATACATTCGTGGTGACTGTTCTAGAGCTCCACTTCAGTGGCGTCATACAACGTGCACACGCTCATATCTGACCTTTTCTTTCAACGTAGTGTTTTTGAGATTCATCAATGTTGTTGAATGCATCCGTACTTGTTTTTTCTTTTTTATTGTTGACTAATTATTCCATTGTATGCCTACACCATGAGATGTTCACCTGCTCTCCAGTTAATGGACATAGCAAAATAATGTTAGATCGTCACAAAATAATGAGAGACAAAGAGGGCAGGAGATGTGGGAGCTGATTCAAAAACTATGGAACTGAGATGGGGAAATGGTGATTTTTCCAAGGCCATACACATGTGATGGTGTTCACAGCAGGCAGGTGAGGGTGGAGTGATGGACGCAGTGGGCAGGTGCGGGTGGAGTGATGGACGCACAGTGGGCAAGTGAGGGTGGAGGTGATATTTGTCCTGGTGCAGGTGAGGGCAGGGTTGATGATGATGCAAATTTAAACCCAGTGATATCAGAGTTAAGCAGAAAATGGCTGCCATTCTGAAATGAGCTCAGGGACTGTGTCCAGGCTGCCTGTGCCTTCTGTGCACAAGCCCTGCCTAGCATCTAAACTGAGCCCCTCCATGCCAGGAGGAGGAGAGAGAGAGAACACTGAAAGCTTTTGGCTCCCACTTATCCAATAAGCACAATGCTGAAGGGCGCGATTCAATACAAGTCCTGTCACTTCAGCTCTGGGCTGTGCAGGAGCCAAAAAATTGATTCTGGTAGCCGACACCCCTCACTCAGAACGGGAGTGGGTGTCTTCTCCGTGGAGGGGAAATGGAGTTTGCATTGAATTTGGCCTGAAGACACCAACACGGCTGTTGTCTCTGGTTTCCAATGAGCCGAGGTGAAGGAAATGAAGAGCTGGCTCCTGGGCAGACCGCGTTCCTGGCCAGCCATACAGCCGTGGAGTCACGTTCCGAACTTCTGCTTCTGGTGAGATCAGGGAGGCATGTGCTGTCCGTGGTAGCAAGGGACACTCTCCTGCCTCCTCGCTTTCACAGGGGGTGCAAACTACTCCACACCCACGAGGGCTGGGGTTGCCGCCCCACCTGAGGGCATCTCTCAGGTCAGCATGGGAAGTCCCCTCCACATTCAAAGACCTTCTGGCTCCAAGAGTCGCTGGATTCTGCAGAGGAATACAAAAGCACCAGGCTCAGGGGCAAGGTCTCTGGCCCTTTGCAAGAGCCCCTGGCAATTCCTCCACTCTGGGCCACATTTCCACCATGTAAGTGCCTGGCGTGGCCATCCCTGAAGCCGAGTACCCCTGTCTGTGTCTTTTGGCACAGCTCTGTGCTCTGCTCTGCTTCCTGGACCAGGCTGGGGTTAGGTTGTTCTGTTGTGAAAAGCCAGTCTTGGCTGTTCCCTAGACTCAGGCTCAACTCTGAGCCTTCTACTTTCTGGCTGGGACCCTGGTGAGCCATTGGCCACCCTGAGTAAGTCCGGTCATGTCCAGAGGTGTCAGGGATTAGACGTGGATAGCTCTTGAGGGGGAGCATGCGTCCACCTACCACAATCTTCTTCCCTCCAACGCTTCAAACTCCAGTGCCTGGGACCACATCGACTCGTCCCTCTATTCCCTGCTCAACTAGCACAGTGCCTTGCACTCTGTAGGGACCTTGTCCTTTACTGCCAGACCAAATCGGCCAGAGAGTTAAATTAGCATCTTCCCCTCAATTATCCTCTAATTAAAAAGCAGAGCTCTGCATTAAAATGCCAAAGCACAAACCTCAAAGAGACAAGAGCTTTACCTGGCAAGTATAATACCGAAGAAGACAATAAGAAATGCTTGGGTCTAAGCGGCACCCCCCGAGCATTCTTGCCACAAGAGCACCCCGCATCCCCATGTCCAACTTGACCACCAGAAGCTGGAGCATTGCTGTGGTCCTCTCCCACCAGTTATGGGCCATCGTTCCCAGAGCAAGGGGTGCTTACTTGGCTTTCTCTTTGAGCAGTGACAGCCACAGCCCTTAATCTCAGCAGGGCCGAGCAAGGAAATCAGATCTGATCAGCCCCGTCTCCTCCGCACCTCAGTGAGAAGAAAGATGTCATGTAGCTGCTTTAGTAAAGACACTTGGAAGCCTGGGAGGCTGTCCCCGATAAGTTCAGGCATCACACTCCTTCCAGTTGGAGCTCCGTCTTCAATCACCTCACATGAGCGCCTCAGGCGCCTGCCGGGAAGGCGACTCTCCCCTTTGACGCCTCTTCCAGGGACAGAAACGCTTAAGGCAACGGTTCAGCAGGGATGCCAGAGCCTCTTGTGCATTTTCACAGCGCAGTGCAGAGTCTGGAAATGGAAACCACGAGGCAGGCCAGAGGACAGCTGGCAGAGCGTTCACAGGGACGGGTGGCAAAGCTCAAAGAGCCCCTGGCCTGGCGTGGCCTCACTTGACTAGGCAGACCGCTCAGTCCTTCTGGCAGACAGGAAACAGAGGTGCCCCTGAGGAAGGGGCTGGCTGAGGCTGAGCAGTCAGCATGCAGCCCAGCAGGCAGAGGTGCCCAGCCTCCTGGCACCGGGGGCTGCCTTTTTCCAGGGCCAGCCACGGCAGACTGGCCATGCTGGGTGACAGCCCACCTGTGTAGCCCCAGCGAGGCCCTGGTGCTCAGCGAGGTGGCAGCAGTCAGCACACCTGTTTGCAAGTGAGGACAAGGACACCGGAGAGCCCATGCAGCCTGCCCACATCACACTGCTGGTAAGTGGCAGAACTAGGACCCGCACTCACACCAGCTGCTGGCCAGGTGACTGTCATGGCTGGCCCAGGGCCTGTAGCTGATGACAGGCCTGGGGGGTGGAGGGCAGAGCTGGGTAGTGAAGGTGCAGTTGACGGCTCAGCACACCACTCAAGGGCAGACTCTGCGGTGGCCACCCAGGTGCACTCCCAGGAGTGCCCCTGCATTTTCTCCACCTTAGGGGTCTGCCAGCTCCCCCACCCCATGCCCTCTTTGTCCCAACCCCCTGGGCTTGTATTAAATGTAGTGTCACAGGTTGGATGGCGGGAGCTCCTGAAGAGCCCACCGGTTCCCTGCTGGGGAGCTCAGGGCGGGTCCCCTCCTCTCTCCAGGCTTCGTCTGATTCACACCTGGACCCCCCACGCCCATCCTGGTGCCTGGAACTCCCCACCCCCACCCCGGTGCTCAGCAAAAATCTTGGCTGAGAGGAATTGCTGAAGAAGGAGGGGGTCGGCACCAGGCCCCTTCAGCCTTCCTGCTCGGGGCCGGGGTGAGTTCCAGTGGGTGGGACTCTGTGCTGGGCAGGGAGAAAAGGCTCCATCACTGTTACTACAGCTGCGAGGGGAGAAAGAGCCATAAAACGCCCAGAAGAGAACATAAGTACTGTGTTTGGCAAAATGCCTGCTCACTCAGTTGCCCCGCCGGGCCTTCTCTGCTCTCTCTCAGCTGTTTCTTCTTGTTTTTATAGCCTGAGACACACTAATTGGCCAGAGTGAAGGTAGGAAAGAGGACTTCCCAGTTCTACAAAGGAAAGCAACACCTGCAGCCAGCTCCCCTTCTCCAAGAAGAAGTGCTGTGTTCCGGCCAGTTAAGTGGTCCAGCCCGACAGGCTGCCTGCTGCATCCTTGGGGTGCAGGGAGCCTCCACCCCTGGTCCAGAAGGCCCAGCCCCATCTTTCCTGGCCTCCCCACAGGGCTCACGCCCCAAGCCGCTCCTCTACTCCCCACCTATCAGTGCAGGGGCCCCTCCATCCTCCCCACGGTGTGAGTCCATGGTGCTCCCAGCCTCTCCCCAGGGATGTCCGTCCCCTCCTTGCTGTTGCCATGGAGAAGACATACGTGGTTCTGTTTGATCCTCACAACAATCGCACAGCCAGTTATCCCAGCTTCCCTTCAAAAACAAGAAAACTGAGGCGTAGGGACAAGTGCCTCGCCCAGGGTCGTGCAGCTGGGAAGTGACAATGCTGACACCCCCCCACCTCCTGTTCTGGGAGCCACCCCGAAGCATGGCCCTCTGAGATGGAAGGAGATGGAATGTGTCACAGGGCCAGGCTTGCCGGAGTGGCTGCTTTCATTGTGGCCTCAGGTCTTCTTCTGGCCGACTGGAGCGAAAGCTGCTTTGACACTTCTGAGCTCATATTTCACAACAAAATAGTGACACCAGTTACTCAGTGAGCCCTGGCTGTGGGTCAGCAATGACACCAAGGACTCTACGTGTGTGTATGCATGTGTGTGTGAGTGTGTTTGTGTGGGTGTGTAAGCATGGGTATGAGTGTGTTTAAGTATGGGTGTGTGAGTGTGGGTGTGAGTGTATATGTGAGTGTGTGCGAGTGTGTGTGTGTGTGTGTGCACATGGGTGTCAGTGTGTGTGTGTGCTTCCTGTAGCAATGCTGTAGGGTTAGTTTCCTCTACATTTTACAGATTTAAGGACTGAAAATAGACAGGCTGGATAACTGGCAGAAGGTAGAACTTTATTAGCTTTTGTCCAAATTTAGGGACTTAAACCAACAAGCATTTATGATCTCACATAGTTTCTGAGGCCAGGAATTCACAACAGTGTAGCGGGTGGTTCTGGCTGAAGGTCTCTGGTGCGGCTGCGGTAAAGAGATCAGCAGGGCTGCTATCAGCTGAAGGCTCGACTAGGGTTGGATCTGCTTCCAAGTTGGCTGCTCACATGGCTGTTGGCAGGGGGCCTCAGTTCCTCACTACATGCACCTCTCCACAAAGCTGCTTCAGTGGCAGCTGGCTTCTCTCAGAGCAGTGATCAGAGAGAGACAGAGGGACAGGGAGACAGGGAGAGAGACGGACAGACAGGGAGACTAAAGGAAGCCACAGTGCCTTTTATGTCCTGGAGTCTAAAGCTGCGAACCCTCCCTTACTGCCTGGTTCTATTCACGAGAAATAAACAATTAAGTCCTTCTGACGCTGCAGGGGACCGCAGCATCGGAGACTCTGTGGAAATGTAAGAAGCACCATAGGGTCTGAGGCAGCATTGAATCTGACCCCCTGTGCAGGCTCTTTCTGTCTGGCAGGACCACCTCCTCCAAGTGGTCCTTGCCTTACCCCCAGCACCGTTACCCCCCCTTGCCTGCCCCTTTGATGCTGGTCTCCACAAAGGTGCTCGCTGGCCTTGTTATTCTTCTGTTTCATCCCTTGGTTCTCTTCATCTTCACCTGAGTGCCAGGGCGTCTCCTCTGAACCTGCCTGTGTGCCCTTGGTTTGTGTCCTACTTGTAGAGTTGGTCAACCCTCCTCATGCCCAAGGCAACCTCCTTGTCCATTTCAGTAACAGATAAGAGACTTACCGTTACCTGGGGTGGGGGGGGGTGAGGCGTGAGCCCTGGTGGTACAGTGGTTAAGAGCTCGCTGCTAACCAAAAGGTCAGCAGTTCGAATCCACTAGCTGCTCCTTGGAAACCCTACAGGGCAGTTCTACTCTGTCCTTTAGGGTTGCTATGAGTCAGAATCAACTCGATGACAGAAGTTTTTTTTTTTTTTCTGATGGGGGTGGGGGAGGCGGGGGATGGGGAGGTGGAAGACTAATGCAAACTGGAGTAAGAGAAAAATAATGGGGTGTATGTGTAATTCTGTGTATAACTGGCATGTGTGTGTATGGTGTATGTGTGTGGTCGTGTGTAATTGTGCGCATAACTGGCATGTGTGTGGTGTGTGTGTGTGTTTGTGCGTGTAATTGTGTGTATAACTGGTGTGTGTGTGGTGTGCGTAATTGTGTGTATAACTGATCCATATGTGTAGTTGTGTATTTGTGTGCATAATTGGTGTATGTGTGTGGTCTGAGTGTGCGTATGTGGTATGTGTGCAGTTTGTGTATAGTTGTGTGGGTGTGGGTTTGTGTGCATGTGTGTGGTGTCTATTTGTGGTATGTGTGTGTGATTCAATGATCATGTAACTGAAAACTCCGGGGTGGATCCCCTTTAGGCACTGCTGGATCCAGGCCAGGTCAGGCTTGAGGACTCTGCTTCTCTTCCCCCTCAGCTCTGCCCCAGCCCGGGCTGAGGCCTGCCCACCCTCCATGGAGGGAATGAGGGAGCAGAGACTTCTCTGACAACGTCCAGGTGGCTGAGAGTTCCTGGAAGAGAAGGAATGGAGGCCGAGAGGCAATTGTACTTGACCGCTCAAGGCCGCTGCATCAGCTGGGGTCTGGAGCCTCTGCAGGCAGGATGGCCCCGTGCAGCCATGTGGTGGGCACGGCACAGCTGAAGGGGTGCCATTTACTTGGTGGTCATGTGGCCCGGGCCTCTGAAGGGCACCCAGGCTCTCATTCTCTGCCTTCAGACCCTGATGCACCTCCTAGGGCCTTCAGTGAGGGCACAGAGGCCTTTAGAGCCGATTCTCAGGGGACATAGGGACCTGGGGGGTACAGAGGAGGAGCCTGAACACAGAGCAAGAAGCAAATGTGGCCTGGGTGTGCCTCAGTGGCCCTCACCTGGTGAACTCTGCCCTGGGACTTGGGAGAGGATCGAACTCCCCAATAAGTGAGGGGACACCTCGGGGGTGGGAGAGCAGACCCTGCAAATAAAGGAGAGGGGAGAAGGCTGCCGAGACGCCAGCAATTTCTAGAGCGATTTCAGCACCCTCCCTTAGCTTGCTTTTTTCCTGCTGTTTTGAGCCCCTAGGTGGGCAGGGAGAGCAGACCGGGGCACCCAGTCTGGCTTATCCTGATCTGGGGGCAGTGTATGGAGTCTGGGGCTGTCAAGCTGACACCTTCCATTAACTCTGCCATCCATTTTTAATACATTCCATTTTTCTTTAATTTCGGGTTATATTGGGTCTGGCAGGCTCCACCCTCGTTACTGAGCCGTGCGTCATGAAGCACGTGGAATGGTCCTCCGGAAAGCATGCGCCTCCCCGCCTCGGACAGGGACCCTCCCGGGAATCGGGGCTTTCTGCTTTGGTTGAAAGACACAGAGACGTGAGCGGGTGCTGTAATGGCCCTGCGCCTCGTGTGCCCGTGCTTAATCCACCTCCGCCACTCCTGCTCCCTGCCTTCTCCAGGAGAGCCAGCTGGGCTGGGGACCAAGGGTCCCATCCTCACCTGCTTTCCAGGGTCTCTTCATGCAACTAGTGAGGAGCCCTATTGTCCTGGACAGGCCCGACCCCTCCCCAAAACTAGCACCCCAGGTCCGAAGGCCATTATAGGGTTTCCACTGGAGCTGGACTTTGAGTTGAGCACTGTTATGAGTTGAGTTGTATGCCCAAAATATGTCCCGGCGTCCTGACCATATGCCCGTAGATGTGATCCCGTTTGGAAACATTTCTCTGTTAAGTTAATGAGGCCATGTTGGTGCAGGTTGGGTGCTAAACCTCTTTGCTTCCAAGTGGTACAAAGCACAGCACAGACGCGGAGACAGAGAAGCGCAGGTGCCACCTGAAGATTGCCGAGGAGCCGAGGGTCCCCGGGGTCAGAGAACTGGACGCAGGGACCTTCCCCCAGAGCCGACAGAGAGAGAACCTTCCCCTAGAGCCGGCGCCTGAATTTGGACTTCTAGTCTCTCAAACTGTGAGCAAATAGCTTCTCTGTTCTTAAGAGCCCCTCACGTGTGGTATTTGAGTCACAGCAGAGCTGGGGGACTAAGAGAAGCCGGACAAGAGGACAAGAAGCACCTGGGCCTTCTGCCCACACAGCCCCTAGGACTCACTGGGAAACCCGTGGGAGGCAGGTTTGGGGTGCAGAGAGGAGGCTGGAACATCCATACAGGTACTAAGTGCAGTCAGAGTTGAGCACAAGGTGTGCTCCTCATTGTGTCTGGAGCAGCCAGGCAGGCTTCCTGGAGGAGGAGGACTTGTAGACCTCGGTCTGCCTGCCCTATGGGGTTTCCTGCCAGTCGCATTCATCCAGGCTGAGCCAGGTACTCGCTAACAGTGCATTTTCCCTCCTGGTGTTTCCTGTGAACAAAGGAAGGAAGAAAGGAATGAATGAACACCAGGAAGAGCAGGAGGGAGGAAGGAAGCCAACCCTACTGTACAGACTCCTGCCTGGAGGCGCTGGGGAGAAGCAGGCCGAGGCGCCTGGCATCTGTCCTCCCTGGGGGCTGTTGTGTCCCAGCTCTGCTGCCATCTATCTCTGTCCAAACTGGTTTCTGGAGGCTTCTTTCTTCATCTCACTACCCAGAAAGTGGTTCTTGGGCCAGCGGCCCCAGCATCACCTGCAAGCTTGCAGACATGCAGGCTCCCAGGCCCCTCCCAGACCTGCAGGTGGTCCTCTTGCCCATCCACTTTTGAGATGCTCTGCCCTGAGACACCAACATCTGCCTGTAAGTCCCGAAATTAAACCCCATACTGCCTGTCGCCTCCAGAATGAAGGTTGCAGACACCTTTCTGGAGGATGCCAGCCGAGGACACCTTCCTTCTCCCAGCACCAGCCTTCCCATCCCAGCTGCCCTTTGGGAGGGGGTGCCTGGCTTCCCGCCTTCACGCCTCTGCCCAGAATCCTCCTAGTCTGCCAGACAAATGTCTCACCAGCCTGAAAGGCCCCCCAAGCCCCCCACTGAGTTCATCGCTTGTCCCAGGAGACCCAAGGGTCCTCCAAGGCCTGGGCCGCGTTGAGCCAGGTGCCAGGCACAGAGCAGGCCCTCAGGAGTAGTTGCTGAATGAATGTGTGTATGCCTGAGTGAATGCATGCGTGAATGGGTGGGTGCTCTCCATCTTAGGAGCCCCTGCCTGCCCACCAGCTGTAGCCCCCACCCCGGCAGCTGCCGTCCTGCAGAAAGGGCCCGACCCAGGCTCCTGCAGCCTCTAATAAAGTTAAGACCAAACAACTTTATGCACAAAAGTGACTTGAGAACATTGACTGCGAGCTGTGCGGATGAGTGCGACTGAATGCGGTGCACCCAAGGTTGAAATTAGGGGGGAAAATGCATTAACCTGGTGGCTCAAATTAGATCACGGCCACGTCTCTTTTCAAATTAAGTCCCCCATTCGTATTGTTCCTGGTCACACTGTGGGTGCTGCTGTCGCTAGTGGTACTTTGTATCCCCCTCCCCCTGAACTGGGAGAAAGCGGAGCCCTGCCCGCATCCTCGGGGGGCATTGTAGATGGTGCTGAGACTATCTGCCTCACAACTTGGGTGCCTTCTCCCTTGACTCAGGGGTGTCCAGGCACCAGCTACAGAAACCAGAAAATTCTCAAGGTCTGTTCGGTATACAGCTTGTCTGTGCAGGGTGTAAACAGTCATTCTGACACTGGAGTCCTTATGCATTTGCAAAAAAGACCCCCTGAGTTGTTAGCACAACCCCCTCTCTGTCGATCTGTCCTATGGAAGCTATGCCATCAGTATTCAAATACCAGCAGGGTCACCCATGGGGGACAGGTTTCAGCGGAGCTTCCAGACTAAGACCGGTGAGGAAGAAAGGCCTGCAGTCTACTTCTGAAAATTAGCCAGTGAAAACCCTATGGATCACAACAGGACATTGCCTGATATAGAGCTGGAGGCTGAGCCCCCTAGGCTGGAAAGCACTCGAAATACACTGTGGCCGCAACAATGGACTAGAGTACGCCAGCGATCATGAAGATGGTACAGGACTGAACAGGGTTTCCTTGTACATGGGGTTGTCATGAGTGGGAGCCTGCTTGACAGCAAATGGAACAATTGCTGGCTCGATGTGTAGTCTCTCTTTAGCCCTCCACATACTTGAAGCCCCCCACCTTGGCCCCATTTCCTACAGGGCCAAGTGTAGGGTCACCAACATGGCGAGAAAGCCCCTTCCTGCCCTCTCCCTGCCTGCCATGGTCCCTTTGCTCTTCGTCTCCCTGCAGCACCCATCTGCCTGCAGTTGTCTGTCCCCAGTGACGCTGACGCTGAGCCTTTCGCCGGAGTAGACACCTCTTCCCGCACGTGGGTGATTCTCCTCACTTTCACAGCTCAGCTCACGTCCACTGCTTCAGGAAGCTCCCTGGGACCCTGCCCACCATTACTCCTAGGGGCCCTCTTTGGGGTACCCACGATACCCATGCTCCGCCTGTTGTTTGCTTCAATGTCCTCTGACGGTCTTTTTCTGTACTGTCTTCCATGTAGAACGAGAGCCTCTCAAGGCAGGTGCCTGTCCACAGCGCTCAGTGATCGGTACGTGAGAACCCCTGTTCGGGTGACACATTCCTGAGCCCAGATGCCTGCCTTTCCAACTCACTTGGCATCACGACCATGGCTTTAGTCCTGACTCTGCCGCTTACTGTCTATGTGACCTCTGTCAGCTTAGGTACCTCTCTATTCTTATCATTCTCAAAAGAGGATCAATGGCCATACCTGCCCCATAGGGTCATTGTGAGAACAAACGAGTGATGGCGGGAAAGCACTGCACAGTGCCTGGCACGTGCTCGTTTGCTGCCCAGATGACTGAGGCCCTGCAGCCACCTGAGGGGCTAGTCGCACAGTGGTGAACAGTTACTATTACTCTGACGATTGTTACTACTGCTGCTGCTGTTACCACCACCACTACCGTCAGTATTATTACTGCCACTGCTCTTAGTACACCTGTCACTATTACTCTGACGATTGTTACTACTACTGCTGCTGCTGCTGTTACCACCACCACTACCGTCGGTATTATTACTGCCACTGCTCTTAGTACACCTGTCACTATTACTCTGACGATTGTTACTGCTGCTGCTGCTGCTGTTACCACCACCACTACTGTCGGTATTATTACTGCCACTGCTCTTAGTACACCTGTCACTATTACTCTGACGATTGTTACTACTGCTGCTGCTGTTACCACCACCACTACCGTCAGTATTATTACTGCCACTGCTGTTAGTACACCTGCTACTACTACTATGACAATTGTTACTACTGCTGCTGCTGTTACCACCACCACTACTGTCAGTATTATTACTGCCACTGCTGTTAGTACACCTGTTACTTATTCTACTTTTTTATTACTACTACTACTACTGCTACAAGATGGAGTGACACAGTGGCTGCATCCATGGGTTCAAACATAACTACAATGGAGAGGATGGCACGGGACCAGGGCAGCGTTTCATTCTGTTGTACGTAAGGTTGCGATGAGTTGGAACCAACTCAGTAGCACCTAACAACAGCTGTTGCGACTACTATTACGTTACTACTGCTGCTATAAGTAGTATTATTACTACCACTACCATTATTATTACTACTGCTGCTGTTACTACCATTATTATTACTGCTGTTACTACCTTTATTATTACTACTGTTACTACTACTACTGCTATCACTACTGTTACACAGTGAAACCAGTGAGAGCCAGAACTTGACAGGATTGCCTTGTTTTTCCAGGTCTCACAAGTTTTCCCCCTTTGATAGAGCGCAGTCTTACCACTTTTATATTGCTCACTTTAGTGGGAGATATTTGCATTTTCCTTCTCTAACAAGTTTCCACCTTACACAGCTTCTGGCTTTCACAGGCTTTACTACATTGCTACTTCTACTATTACTACTACTATCAATCACTATTGCTATCATAATTATTACTACTCCTGCTGCTATTATTATTACTACTGTTATTACCACCACTGTTATTATTACCAGGACTACTACTATCATAATTATTACTACTTTTTATCACTACTGCTGCTGCTACTACTATTATTACTACCACCACTGTTATTATTACCACTGCTACTACTATTGCTTTTACTACTATTATTATCATCATTACTACTACCACTACTCCTAGTACTGCAGGGATGGAACAATGGGAACAGAAAGCTCCCCAGGGAAAGGAAGGTGGGAGATTTGCTGTTATTTCCTGAGCCTACCGCACCAGTAGCTACAAGTTATGGAGAAGGCCTGGTCTGCGTGGGATCCAAACACGAGAGAAGAAAAATCAGGAGTCACGACGGCCGTCTCAGCTAATGCAGGAGAGTCCCCATCTCCATTTCAAACATGAAACACTGATTAAAATTGAAGCCCTGCCCCTAGTTATAAATAAGTGCTAATGTTTAAAATCAAGAAAAAAAGTCCTCAGCTGCCTGAAACAATCAGGGAAGCCATGCTTGAAGTGTGGGGGTGGCGTCTCACAGGGGAACAGGGTCAGGCTGACAGCATTGGTGTCAGCGGCTGGGAGAATGAAGGTCCCGTGACCACAAGTGTGGGAGATGGACCTGAGCTTCCCGCAAAGCTGGGAGCTGCTCACAGTGGGCTTGAGAAAGGCTCACCCACTGGTCCGGAGCATTGAAAGGAAGTCGTCTCAACACACAGCAAGGTGACTGGAAGAACAGTCCCCCAAGAGAAACAGGAACTACTGACATACTGGGGTGTAAGGTTTAAATCAGTGCTGCCCATATAACCCCAAGATTCCAGGACAAAAATCCACGACTTCAGCATAAAATGTAACTCTGGGTGGTGACACCCACATGGCATGTGGGAGCTATCCTGGGGGGATGCCCCTATAGAACCTCAGAGATTCCACAGACTAATCGGGAGTCAAAAACCACAAATCACACAGGGAGCAAAGAAAGGGATAATTTGAACCCAAAGATCTGGACATAATAGAACCACTTAAAGAGATTTTAGCATAATATATCTAAAACAGCCACAGACAACAGAGGTAGGAGAAACTGGGAGGAAAGAGCAGAACAAGACTATAAAAGAACAGGCAGGTTTGTAAAACGAAAGCAATAGAGATTCTGGAAATTGAACTGAGTGGTCATCAAGAGAAATTCACTGGATAAGTTGGTCGGTGGGCGACATTCACCTTAAGAGCGAATCTGTCAGTGAGCTGACAGGTGGATCTAGGGACATGTAGCCTGAGAATAAAGGACACTTAATATAAAAGAGAGGAGTTGAGGCTTGCAGAGCATCTCAGAAGGAAACAATAGAGTGGATGGGAGAGAGATGATATTCATAGAGACTGTGGCTAAGAGCATTCTAGAACCAAAGATAGACACGTCCTCAGCTGAAAGAGCCACTCTTTGTTCCTAGTAGGAGAAATGTAAACAAACCCACAATGACACACAGCGTAATGAAACTGTAGAACTTCAAAGAGAAAACCTTCATTCCCTGAGAGAATAAGAGCACCCCAGCTGGTTATAACATTGTCTGGTGCAATTGCTTCCTGAGAAAGCCTGGTTGCTGTTAGCTGGCATCAAGTTGGCCCCTGATTCCTGGCCACACCATGTGGAACGAGATCGGCCTCTTGTGATCCGTAGTTGTTTTAGTGGCTGATTTTCGGGAGTAGATTGTCAGGCCTTTCTTCCTAGTCTGTCTTAGCCTGGGAGCTCCTCTGAAGTCTGTTCAGCATCATCACAACATGCAAGCCTCCACTGACAGATGGGTGACAAAGCCTTATGCAATAATTCATGACAGAAGGGTCAGTGCAGTGGTTAGTTACAGCACGGAAAGTTCTGGATAATGGCCAACAGGAAGATGGATTTTCTGAACGACTCTCTCTTTTTTGGAAATTCTTTAGTTACATGCATTATAATTCTAAGTAACCACTGAAATGATAAAAATATAATGAATCACCTCCAAATACGCTGAGGCATAGAAGGAAAATGTATCAGTCCAACAGAAGCAGGTCTTTTGCAGCAGATTTACCCAGTGCACTGTGTCAGCTGATTTCCTGACTGCTGCTTCAACAACAACAGAAGCAGGAAAACTTTATTGATCCAATCATGATAAAACTATTGGTGGTGTTGTTGTTAGGTGCCCTCCGGTCAGTTCTGACTCACAGTGACCCTGTGCACAGCAGAACTAAACCCCGCCTGGTCCTGCGTCATCCCCCACAGTCGTTGCTGTGGCTGAGCCCACTGTGGCAGCCGCTGTGTCCGTCCATCTCATCGAGAGTGCTCCTCTTTTTCGCTGACCCTCTACTTCACCAGGCATGATGTCCTTCCTTCTCCAGGGACTGACTGCTCCTGACAACATGTCCAAAATAGGTGAGACGTCGTCTCGCCATCCGTTCTTCTAAGGAGCATTCTGGTTGTACTTCTTCTGAGACAGTTCATTCTATTGTAGCAATATTAACATCAGGTGAAACTGAACTTTAGAAAATTGATGTTTGAATTGGAGAAGCATTTTCATTAAAGCCGGGGATTAAGACAGGAAGGTTCGCCGTCACTACTTCTGCTCAGCCATTCACTGGAGGCTGCCGTCTGAAAGAGGGAGGAGGTGACGGACAATTGAAAGAGCTAAAATTGCGGTGTATTTGCAAATTACATGATTGTCTGCTTAGAGAATCCTGGGAAATCTATAGACTGTTAGAGCTGAGAATTCCTGGGTAACGGTTCCCTGAGTCCTGGGATCGATGTATAAAAACAGACGGCTGAATGCAGAACAGCTATGCTTTCCTTTGAACCTTTCTAGGTGAATCCATGGAAATCTTGTTCACATAGTCTGCGTTTTAAGACATTTGCCTTTACTGTGATCACTGTTAGAGTGGACTCATTTCAGCAGTGTTCCCACGTACCGTCAAAAAAGAAATGTAACCGAGAACAATGTCCATTCACAATAGCAACAACAACACAACGGAAGTAAAATTAATGACAGACGCATAGGGATTTTTTTTTTCAATTTTTTTTTGTACTTTAGATGAAGGTTTACAGAACAAACTAATCTCTCTTTAAACATTTAGTACACATGTTGTTTTATGACATTGGTTAACAACTCCACTACATGTCAACACTTCCCCTTCTCGGCCCTGGGTTCCCAATTACCAGCTTTCCTGTCCCCTCCTGCCTTCTGGTCCTTGCCCCTGGGCTTGTGATCCCGTTTATTCTTGTTTTGTTTTATGGGCCTGTCTAATCCTTGGATGAGGGGTGAACCTCAGGAGTGACTTCATACTGAGCCGAAAGCGTGCCTGGCCACTCTCTGGCAGACCAGCAAGTCTAGTCTTTCTTTTTGAGTTAGAATTTTTTCCTACATTTTTCTCCAGCTCTGTCTAGGACCCTCTATTGTGATCCCTGTGACAGCAGTCAGTGGTGGTAGCCGGACACCATCTACTTGTACTGGGTTCAGTCTGGTGGATGCCGTGGTAGATGTGGTCCGTCAGTCCTTTGGACTAATCTTTCCCTTGTATCTTTAGTTTTCGTCATTCTTCCTTGCTCCCTAAGGGGTGAGACCAGTGACGTATCTTAGATGGCTGCTCACAGGCTTTTAAGACCGCAGACACTACTCACTAAAGTAGAATGTAGAACATTTTCTTTATAAACTATGTTATGCCAATGCCAGTTGAGCTAGATGTTCCCGAGACCATGGTACCCACAGCCCTCAGCCCAGGAATTCGGGACCTCAGGGAGTTTGGATGTGTCTATGGAGCTTCCATGACTTTGCCTTGTACAAGGTGACACACAAGGATTTTTATAAAGAGAAACTCCAAAATTACAAAATGTACTGAAGGATATAACAAAAGACCAGAGTAAATGGTTAGCTGTTCATAGGTAGGTAGACCTAATCTTATAAAGGTAGCAAGTCTTCCCCAAATTCTCTAATAAATACAATGGCTTTCCAGTTAAAATCTCAACAGCATTGTGACTGAAAACTGACAAACCACTTTCCCCAATTTATATGGGGGGAGGGGGGTAAAAGTCCAAGTAGATAGATTAATTCAGAAGAAAATAAGCAGAAGGAGAAGGAACTTCCACACTAGAAGTCAAGAAGTATTATGAAATCATACCGTATAAAACTGGGCCATGTTGGTGGAGTAAATTACAAGTGGACCAATGTGGCATAAACAGAACACAGAATAGCCCTGAACAGAACAATGAATATACGGGGACCTGATGGATTATAGAGATGGAATTGCAAATCATGAAGAATGGATGGACGACTTCAAATGGGAAATTTCCATCAGAAAAAAATTAGATTCCCTCTTTCACCCTATTCAATAAAAATGAATTCCGTATGATTAAAGGCCTAAATAAATAATTAAAAAAAATCTTTAAAATTTCTCAAAAGAATCATGAGATATTTTCTTTATAACTTAAGGATAAGAAATAACTTATTAGACAAGACACAAAGAGAATAACAATTGAAGAAAAAGATTGATGAATGTAACTATAACAAATGAAAATCTTTGATACAAACAAACAAAAGATACCACAAACACAATCAAAAGAAATACAACGAACATGGAGGAAAAACTTGCAACACAAATAACAAGGCACTGGTGTCCAGAATCGATAAGAAAAAAGTGAACAATCCAATAGAAAAGTGGACCCGGGATATGTACTTCAATTCACCACAGAAATTCCCAGGTGGCCAAGGGCAGGGAAAAATGTGTACACTCACCAACAATCAGGAAAACACAAATTAAACAAAAGTAACCCTTTACCGCTATCAGAAAGGCAAAATCAACATGTCTGAGACCACCTGGGGCTGGTGAGGATGCTGGGAAAGAGGTGGCCTCCTGAGCGAGCCTCTTGTTAAAGGGAATCCCCCATCCTTTGGTCCTTTGTGTTCTGGAAAATGCCTGATGAAGAAGGCAGTCAGGGCACAGTGCTGTGGGGTGCAGCTTTGGGGGACCGAAGGTGAAAATGTGGGTATCCCGTGTCGTTTTTTTTTTTTTTTTTTCATGTCGTAGGGATTTAATTTCTACACCTGCAAACCCGACAGATGTTGCAAAACACCCCTTTACTCCCTGATGTGAAAATCTGAGATAATATAATCTAAGCAGCACATATTATTGCAAAAATTGCAATACAATGCCCCAACTATAATATAAAGGAGAACTAACAGCAGTGTAATTTATAGTAAAACAACAGGTAATTCGATATGAAAATGCCTAGGAACAACTAAAAGGGGAGATTCAATCAAAGTGTCAATGCTTTTATTTTTTTATAATGAGTAAGTTTGTACAGGTAGACCCTAGCTTATGACAGGGTTCCGTTCCGATGACTTGTAGGTCTGTGTGAAGGTTAAGGTTGTGTGTCAACTTGGCTGGACCATGATTCCTGGTGGTTTGGCAGCTATGTAATGATGTAGTCATCCTCTATGATGTGATCAGTTTCAAGGGGAGTTTCCTTGGGGGTATGGCCTGCGTCCAATATATATATGGTCATTCTGGCAAAGTTTGCTCACTTGCTCTGGATCCTACAGCTGGCTCTTCATCATCTGAACTCTGCTTCTTGGGACTTGAGCCAGCAGCCTGCCGTCTGGCCTGCCGATCATCTTGGGTTTGTCAGCCCCTTCAGCTTCGCGAGTAAGGAGAAGCCTCCAGCCTAATGCCTGACCCACAGCGTTGGGACTTCCGGCCTCTACAACCACGTGAGCCATTTGCTTGAGATAAATCTCTCTCTCTCTCCTCACTGGCTTTGCTTCTCTAGAGAACCCAGCCTGAGCCAGTCGGCTCAGATGTAAGTTGAGTATCTCTTTTTTTTTTTTGAGTTTTCATTATTATTGCCTTTTATTATCAGTATCTTTATAAATTATAACATTGAAGGTCTGTGACTGAACATCTGAGGATGATGTCCTCGGTAAATCGTGGGCTGCAACGCCGCACGTAGTACACGTTGCTAACGATAAGATGTACAGGGGAAAAAGGACGGTCGTGAGTGTGTTCATCTTAACTCACACACGTGGTAAGGTGAGGACAACCTGTATTTAAAATAAATTAATATTTAGTTAAATCTTGTCTATATTCTCCTTTATGTACAGTACAGCATTTTAAAAATAAGAAAAAAAAAAACCAAAGAGTGAGTAAAAAGTCACACCTACGTGTATACCGCTTGCCACCAAATCGCTTCCGAGCCCGACTCGTGGCAGCCCCACGTGTGTCAGAGTAGAGCCCCACTCCACAGGGCTTTCAATGGCTGATTTTTCGGAAGTAGATCACCAGGCCCACCTTCCGAGGCAACTGTGAGTGGGCTCAAACCTCCAGCCTTTTGGTGAGCAGCCAAGTGTGTTAACCATTTACACTGCTTGTGTGTGTTTAAATATCTGAGTCGTCAGTTCTACTTAGAGGAACTGAGAATCTCACAGAAATACGAAAGGAATGTGTAAAGGTAAATGTATGCAGATGTCCGATACATCGTTGTTTCTCACAAGGAAAGTCGAAAACAAGACCAAATGTTAGGGGTCTGTCTAAATAAGGTCTGATATGGCCACGTTGCCAATGACCCATATAATGTCATGATATGGATAGATCTCAAAAGCATATTTTGAGCGGAAATAGGTAAAATGTAGAATTCATAGAGCAAGAGAGCATATTAATTATCACAGTTTTATACTAATTCTTTATTTATAATTCATTCCATGTGACTTAAAAAAAAGCTGCTGTCAAGTCAACTCCGATTCGTGGTGAGCCCATGTGTTCAGAGCAGAGCTGTGCTCCACGGGGTTTTCAAGGCTGTGAACTTTCAGAAGCAGATCACCAGGGCTTCCTTCCAAGGCCCCTCTGGGTAGGTTCGAACCACCAACCTTTCAGTTAGTAGTCGAACATTTACCCATTTGCATCGCCGTTGAATCAGTTCCGACTCACAGCGACCCCGTGCACAACAGAACGAAGCACTGCCCGGTCCTGCGCCAGCCTCGCAATCCTTGTTATGCTCGAGCCCATTGTTGCAGCCACTGTGTCAATCCATCTCGTTGAGGGTCTTCCTCTTTTTTGCTGACCCTCTACCAAGCAGGATGTCCTTCTCCAGGGACTGATCCCTCCTGACAACATGTCCAAAGTATGTGAGACATAGTCTCGCCATCCTTGCTTCCAAGGAGCATTCTGGTTGTACTTCTTCCAAGACAGATTTGTTCGTTCTTCTGGCAGTTCACGCTATATTCAATATTCTTTGTCAACACCACAATTCAAAGGCGTCAACTCTTCTTTGGTCTTCCTTGTTCATTGTCCAGCTTTTTCATGCGTATGAGACGATTGAAAAACACCATGGCTTGGATAAGACCTTAGTCTTATCCGCAGTACGACAAACTGACAGACACTTGGGGCAGGGACTCCTAAGAACCCCTAAATCAATACTATGAAGTCTTCATTGATAACTGTCCGCGGTATACACATAAAGAGAGCTTAGAAGTTCATCCTCCACAGTTAAGAGAGTAATTTTTCTCTGGGCCTGAGGAAAACAAAGGAGACTCCAGCTTTTTCAGAATTGCTCATTTCTTTTATACTTAAAAATTCTGCAGCAAAAATGACAAAATTTTCATTTGGGTGGGTAGCTGTGGGTGTTTGTTTTTAAGTCAATGCAAAAAATACCACACAGGAGATATCAGTTAGCCCCAAATCGCCTTCCTTTCCGCCCAAGCT
The DNA here is from genome assembly GCF_024166365.1 of Elephas maximus indicus. Classification (NCBI taxonomy): domain Eukaryota; kingdom Metazoa; phylum Chordata; class Mammalia; order Proboscidea; family Elephantidae; genus Elephas; species Elephas maximus. The sequence continues at coordinate 2,883,981 of NC_064833.1, read as the reverse complement.
GGTGTGCCCTGGGTCTCTTGGCTCCGAGCCCGACCTCCACACTCTACTTTGTGGCGCTGGGGCTGGGGCTCAGCCATCTGGCTCCCTCTTCATCTCTGCCAGTGGGAGGTGCCACGGGGTGCCTGGCAGGCAGAGCTGGGGGAAGGGGCTTCACTGCTATGTCCCCACAGGATCAGGCTTTGGACTCCCTGGGTGCTGCTAAAAATCAGCCAGTGAAAACCCCACGGAGCACAGTTCTGCTCTGACACACGTGGGGCTGCCACGAGTCAGAGTAGACGTGACAGCAGCTGTTTGGTTTTAATCAGGCCTTAGCCACCAACTTCTCGGATTCCTAGCGTCCCCAGGTTGTACCTCCGCCTTCAGGTGTGTTCATCACCCACCCTGAGAGATCCAAACACCAGCCCACAGGCAGACCGCTGAGCTCCTCAGTTCTGGAAACCGCAACTGTAGGGAGCAGAGCTGTGTTCTGCCATCACTCTGGTCTGGGGGAACCCACCTCCCCTTTCTGGTGCATCAGCCTTCCAACCCCCGGGTAGCACCCCCAGTGCCAGCTCGCCTGTTTGACATCCTCGGATCCTGGTAGTTGCCCCTCCTGCAGTCTTCTGGCCTGCTCTGACTTGTCAGCTCCCCCATCAGTGATGTCAGCACCGGCCCCACCCACCCGGATTCTGCCCCTCGGTCTGCTTGGACTCTCCAGGACACGAAGCTCCGCAGAACTGCTGGCTTTCACGTCTGTAAACGCCGTTTAGCAAAAACGCACTTACGGTGGACCTGCAGCATTCCAAGGTCTGGGAGTGGCCAAAAGATGACCGACTGTCTCATGTCCCAGGAAGCTAAGCCCGTTGTGAGGGTGGCACAGAAATCAGCCCACAAACCAGGATTGCCCCGTAACGCCGTGTGAAACAGGGGCTCAGCGGTTTCACTGAAGCCCACCCAGGAGGCCTTCCTTCTTTCTCCCCATGGAAGAGCAGGAGTGACCCAAAGACGGTTTGGCTGAGTCTCGGAAGGTGAGGTTGGGGTCAGAGAGGAGGGGAGGAGGGCACACAGTTGGGGTGGGAGGAGGCCAGGGAGTGGGAACAACACTGAATATCCAGGGGTCTGCCCCAGCAGGACTCATCCGGGGAGCCCCCAGCAGCACAACTCACCCCAAGAAAAGGGGGCTGGTGTGGGGGCCACCGTGCTGGGATTGTGTTGTTGGGGAGCCCCTGAAGAGCACTGGGCAACCAGTGGAGGTGGGAAGTGCTGTCTCCACTGTAAAGTGCTGTGCCCATGTGATGGTTTAGTGTGTTGATTACCATGAATAAGGACATGACAAACCAGTCACCAGTTGCCTTCGAGTTGATTCTGACTCATGGAGACCCCATGTGTATCAGAGTAGAACTGTGCTCCATGGGTTTTCAATGGCTGTGGTCTTTTGAAAGCAGATTGCCAGGCCTTTCTTCCAAGGTGTCTCTAGATGCACTTGAACTGCTAATCTTTCAGTCAGCATCTGAGAGTGTTAACTGTTTACACTACGCAGGGACTTCAAGGAAATTATAGGGGATACTCTGGTGGTGCAGTGGTTAACAGCTAAGGCTGCTAACCAAGAGGTTAGCAATTCGAATCCACCAGCCGCTCTTTGGAAACCCTACAGGACAGTTCAGCTCTGTCCTATAGAGTCACTATGAGTTGGAATCGACTTGATGGCGGCAGGTATAAAGACTCTTTGTTAAAAGCCTTGAGATAAGATGCCGCCTCCCTAGGGAGCAGGGCACCATTATAAAGATAGGCTCACAGCATCCCCCCCAGCTGTGCCCCCATACCCAGTTGGTCACCAAGCCCTGTGCATTTGCTTCCTAAATTATTTTCGGTGCCCCTCCCCCTTCTCTTTGTCTCCCTCCCCCAGAGCTGAGCCATCATCACTTCTGGCCTTGGCAACTGCAGTGGCCTCTGCTACTCTGCCAGCCCCACCCTCAGTCCACTCTTCACGCTGGCTTCCCGCTGCTCTTGGGATAAAAACTAAAGTCCAGTCCGGCCTTCTTGCCCTCCATACTCCCTCTTGCTTTGCACTCTGTCCTGCATTAGTTATTAGACCAAAAAACCCAAACTCATTGCCATCCAGTTGACTCTGACTCATAGTGACAGGACAGAGTAGAACAGCCCCATAGATTTTCCAAGGAGTGGCTGGTGGATTCAAACTGCCGACCTTTTGGTTAGCAGCCGTATCTCTTAACCACTACGCCACCAGGGCTCCGCCTCACACCACTAGGATGGCTATTATAAAAATAAGAAGGAAAACAACGAGAGTTAGCAAGGACGTGGAGACACTGAAGCCTTTGTGCATTTCGGATGGCCATGTAAAATGGTGGATGCGCTTTGGGAAGCACTTTGGTGGTCCCTCAAGAAGTAGATTTATCATATGGCTCAGCAATTCCCCTTCTGGGTATACGTGCAAAATAACTGAAAGGAGGGACTGAAACAGGTATTTATACAGAGCACAAATATGTATAACTTCACAGCAGCATTATTTACTGTAGCCAAAGGTGAAGACAGCCACGTGTCTGCTGACGGATGAACGGATAAACAAAAGGTGACAAATACATACATACAATGGAGTATCATTCAGCCATGAAAAAGAATGGCACTGCACCGTGAAGGAACCTTGAAAACACCGTGTTGAGTGAAGTAAGTTAGTCACAAAGGGAAAACGCTGTATTCTCCTTATATAACATATCTGGAATAGGCAAAATCACGGAGCTAGAAGAAAGAGCAGAGATTACTAAGGGCTGGGGGGCGGGGGAGGAAGGGGAGTTATTGCTTAATGGGTCCCGAGTTCCTGTTTGGGGTGATGAGCAAGTCTGGGAAATAAGTAAGGGGGATGGTTGCGCAGCATTGTGACTGTAATTAACGCCACCGAAATATACATTTGAAATAGTTAACATGGCAAATTTTATGTTGTATATATTTTATCACAATAAAACTCACTCCAAGTGTAACGACGCACATAGGTGGGAAGTGAAAGGATGGAAGACAACATGAAACGTTAATCAAAAGAATGCATAATTGGCAATATTAATATCAGATAAAGTAAACTTTGGGGCAAAGAAATGTACCAGGAAAAGAGAGGGACATTGTGGTATGAAAAAGGGGCCTACCCACCAAGAAGGCATAACAACTCTAAGTGTGTATGCACCAAAACCAAAAAACCAATCCCGTCGCCATCGAGTCGATTCCTGCTCATAGCGACCCTATGGACAGAGTAGAACTGCCCCACAGGGTTTCCAAGTAGTGGCTGGGGGATTTGAACTGCTGACCTCTTGGTTAGGAGCCGAGCTCTTAACCACCGCACTACCAGGGTTCCCACAAACAATACAGCTTCAAAATATGTGAAGCAAAAACTGTTAGAACTGAAAGGACAAATAGAAAAATCCACAATTACAGTTAAGAATTCTGCACCCTTCTCTCAACCAGAAAAGAACCCCCATTGCCATCGAGTTGATTCTGACTCATAGAGACCCTATGGACAGAGTAGAACTGCCCCATAGGGATTCCAAGGAGCACCTGGTGGATTCCAACTGCCAATCTACTGGTTAGCGGCCGTAGCTCTTAACCACCGTGCCACCACCATTTCCCTTCTCTCAAGAACAAATAGGAAAGGGCTGACAGAAAATCAGCAAGGATAGAGGAGAACAACAGCACCTTCAACAGCAGGATCCAATCAACTTTCATAGCAGGCCCCACCCAACACAGCAGAACACCATTCTCTTCAGGTGCCCACGGAACATATACCAGGATAGGCTGAATCCTGGGCCGTAAAACAAACCTCAACAAATTTAAAGAACTGAAATCATACAGAAAATACACTCTGATCATGGCAGGATCTAGAAATCAATAGCAGGAAAATCCCCAAACACAGGGAAAGTAAAAAATACACTTCCGAATAGTCCATGGGTCAGGGAGATAGAATGCAGCACGTTGGGTCGTGAGATGCCCATAGAGCAGGGCACTGAAAGCTCACATTGGAAAAGAAGGAGCATTTCAAACCAAAAGTCTAAGCTCCCACCTCAAAAACCTCAGGAAAGAAGGATAAAAGAAGCCCAAAGCAAGGAGAGAGAAGGAAATAATAAAGATTACAGCTGAAATCAACGAAATTTAAAACAGAAAAATGCTAAAGAAAATTAACTTAAAAAAACTGGTTCTTTGTACAGATCAATAAAATTGACAAGCTTCTCACAAAGAAAACACAGAAAGAGGAGAAAAATGACTTATATCGGGAATGAAATGGGGAGTATCAATGCATACCCTGCAGACATCTAAGGGATGATAAGAGAGTATTACAAACAACTCTACACACATAAATTTGACAACTCAAATGAAATGGACCAATTCTCAAAAAGTACAAGCTACCATAACTCACCCAATATGAAACAGATAATTTGAACAGCCCTACAACTATTAAGGAAATTGAATTTGTAATTAAAATCTTCTTGAAAAAGAAATTTCCAGTCCCAGATGGTTTCATGCAGAATCTACCAAACGTTTAAAGAAGAATTAATACCGCTTCTACTCAATCTTCCGGAAAATAGAAGAGTAGGGAGTACTTCCCAACTTATTCTATGAAACCAGGGACACCCTGATGCCGAACAAGGTAAAGTCAATAAAAAATGAAAACTGCAGACTACTCTCCTTCTTGAATATAGATGCAGAAACTCAGCAAAATACGACCAAGTAGAAACCACACACACACACTTGTATTTGTTGTTGTTAGTTGCCGTCAGTTGGTTCTGACTCATGGTGACCCCTTGTACAACAGATGGTCCCACGTTGCCCAGTCCCGCACCACCTTCACGATTGTTGCTGGTATGCTCCAGTCCATCGTTTTGGCCACTGTGTGTTTTCAGTGCCTTCCAATCCAGAGATCTCATCTTCTAGCACCGTAGCGGACAGTTCTCTGTCACAATCCACGGGTTTTCTTTGACTGATTTTAGGAGGTAGGTTACCAGGCCTTTCTTCCTAGTCTGTATTCATCTGGAAGCTCAGCTGAAACCTGTCCACCACAGGTGATCCTGCTGGTATTTGAAATACTGGTGGTGTAGCTTCCTGCATCACAGCAACATGCAAGCCACCACAGTAGGACAGACAGACAGACAGACGGGTGATGGATATAATATAGATAGATAGATGTGTGTGTGTGTGTGTTTGCAGGTATGTTTATGTAAGTATTTAGATATAATACGACCAAGTAGAACTTTAGCGCTTTGGACCTGGTTCAGTATCTGAAAATTAATCAATGTAACCCACCACATTAACTGACTGAATACATGACCATATCAATTACTGCAGAAAAGGCATTGGATAAAATTGAATGCCCATTCATCCACTGGTGATAAAACTCTCAGAAAACTAAGAATACGAGGGAGCTTCATCAAGTTGATAAAGGGCATCTACAAAAAATCCACAGCCAACGTCTTCCGGGAACCGTGAATGAATGAATGCCTTTTCCTAGGGGGAGGACAGCCACCCTCACGCATGCGAGTCGACACAGAGCTGGGGTTTCTAGGAGCACAACAAGGCAGGAAGAGAAAACAAAAGGCATACAGATGGGAAAGGAAGAAACTGCGCCTATTTGCAGATGACATGATGGTGTGCATAGAAAATCTCACAGAATCTACAAAGGAAAAAAAAAAGCAACAAAAAACCGCTAGAACAAATAAGTGTGCTCAGCAATGTCACAGGATACAAGATCAGATACAAAAATCAATTGTATTTCTATATATTAGCAAAATGAATATATGGAGACTGAAATTAAAAATACAATACCATGTACAACTGGGTATAATTGTACAAGTAGGCGTAAATCTAACAAAACATGAATAGCACATCAAAACATGCTGAAAACTGCAGAACGCTGAGGAAAGAAATCAAAGACTAAACAAATGGAGAGACAGATCGTGTTCGCAAACTGGGTTAGTCAACATAGGGAACATGTCAATTCTCCCCAAACTGATGTACAAGTTTAACATGATTCCTGTCAAAATCCCAGGAATTGTTTTGTAGACATAGATAAGGTTATTCTAAAAGGTATCTGGAAATCGAAAGAACTACAATTGCTAAAGCAATTTTGAAAAAGAAGAATAAACTGGGAGGAAGCAGTCTACCTAATTTTAAGACTCACTAAGATACAGCACCGCCCGTTTGTCAGTCTGTCACGATGTGGTGGCTTGCGTGTTGCTGTGATGCTGGGAGCTATGCCACCGGTATTTCAAATACCATCAGGGTCACCCATGGTAGACTAAGACAAAGAAGAAAAGTCTGGCAATCTACTTCCAGAAACCTGCCGATGAAAACCCTATGGATCACAGCAGAATATTGTCCAGCATGGTGCTGGGAGATGAGCCGTCTACGGTTGGAAGGTACTACACGGTAGCCGCAACGACGGACTCAAACACAATGATCCTCAAGACGGCTCGGGACCAGGCAGCGCTTCCATCTGCTGTACGTGGGGTCGCCATGAGTCGGAGCCAACTCGGAGGCAACTGACAACAGAAATCACGTATGGATACATTAATCGAGACCGCGTGTTGGCAGAGGAATAGACCCACAGAGCATGGAAGCAGAATGGAGAGCGCGGAAGTAGACTCACGCAAATACGCCCAAAGCAAAAACAATACGATAGAGGGATCATAGTCTCTTCAGCTGTGTGCCAGAGCCAGTGGACATCTGTAGGCAAAAAAAAAAAAAAAAGAAATGAACCTCATTGTGAACCTCACACCTTATATAAAAATCATCTCGAAGTAGACCATAGGTTTAAATGTAAACTACAAAAGTGTAACGCTTTTAGAAGATAACCTAGGAGGAAGTCTTCAGGACCTAGGGCTGTGGAAGCGTTCTTAGACATGACACCAAAAACATGATCCAGAAAAGAAAAAAACCAATAAAATGAATTGCATCAAAATGAAACACCTTTGCTCTGCACACAACCCTGTTAAGACGATGAAAAGACAAACCACAGACGGGGAGAAACGTCAGCAAAACATGTACCTGACAAATGACTCATATCTAGAATATATAAAGAGCTCTCAAAATTCAACAGTAAAAAAACCAACAACAAACAATTCAATTAGAAAATGAGCAAAAGATGTGAAGAGACAATTCACCAGGAAGAACAAACAGATGGTAAGAAAGCACGTGAAAAGATGGTCAGCATTCAAAACAAAAAACCAAACCCACTGTGTCGAGTAGATCCCAGCTCACGGCAGCCCCTCATGTGCAGAAAAGAACTTCTCCCTATGTTGTTGTTGTTAGGTGCTGTCAAGTCAGTTCCGACTCATAGCGACCCTCTGCGCAACAGAATGAAACACTGCCCCGTCCTGCGCCATTCTTACAGTTGTTATGCTTGAGCTCATTGTTGCAACCACTGTGTCAATCCACCTCGTTGAGCGTTTTCCTCTTTTCCACTGACCCTGTACTTTCCCAGGCATGATGTCCTTCTCCAGGGACTGATCCCTCCTGACAACATGTCCAAAGTATGTAAGATGCAGTCTTGCCATTCTTGCTTCTAAGAAGCATTCTGGTTGTACTTCTTCCAAGACAGATCTGCTCATTCTTCTGGCAGTCCATGGTATATATTCTTCGCCAACACCACAATTCAAAGGTGTCAATTCTTCTTCGGTCTTCCTTATTCATTGTCCAGCTTTCACATGCATATGATGTGATTGAAAATACCATGGCTTGGGTCAGGCACACCTTAGTCTTCAAGGTGACGTCTTTGCTTTTCAACACTTTAAAGAGGTCCTTTGCAGAAGATTTACGCAATGCAATGCATCTTTTGATTTCTTGACTGCTGTCCCCATGGCTGTTGATTGTGGATCCAAGTAAAATGAAATCCTTGAGAACTTCAATCTTTTCTCCATTTATCATGATGTTGCTCATTGGTCCAGTTGTGAGGATTATTTATTTATTTATTTATTTTCTATGCTGAGGTGCAATCCATACTGAAGGCTGTGGTCTTTGGTTTTCACCAGTAAGTGCTTCAAGTCTTCTTCACTTTTAGCAAGGAAGGTTGTATCATCTGCATAATGCAGGTTGTTAATGAGTCTTCCTCCAATCCTGATGCCCCGTTCTTCTTCATATAGTCTAGCTTCTCGGATTATTTGCTCAGCATACAAATTGAATAGGTATGGTGAAAGGATACGACCCTGACGCACATCTTTCCTGACTTTAAACCGTGCAGTATCCCCTTGTTCTGTTTGAACAACTGCCTCCTGATCTATGTAAAGGTTCCTCATGAGCACGATTAAGTGTTCTGGGATTCCCATTCTTCCCAGTGTTGTCTATAATTTGTTATGATCAACACAGTTGAATGCCTTTGCATAGTCAATAATACACAGGGAAAGATCTTTCTGGTATTCTCTGCTTTCAGCCGGGATCCATCTGACATCAGCAATGACATCCCTGGTTCCACATCCTCATCTGAAACTGGCCTGAATTTCTGGCGGTTCCCTGTCGATATACTCCTCTACCAAACCAAAAGCCAAACCCAGTGCCGTTCAGTCGATTCCGACTCATAGCGACCCTATAGGACAGAGTAGAACTGCCCCATAGAGTTTCCAAGGAGCACCTGGCGGATTCGAACTGCTGACCCTTTGGTTAGCAGCCATAGCTCTTAACCACTACATCACCAGGATTTCCTCCTATACAGCCCAGCAATAACACTGTTAGGAATTCATTCTAGAGAAATGAAAATCTACATCCACATAAAACCTGTGTATGATTGTTCATAGCAGTTTTATTTCTGATAACCAAAAACTGAAAAAATCCAAGATGCTCCTTAAGGAGTGAATGGTTAGACACACTGTGGTACGTCCACACCATGGAACAATTGTTGTTGTTGCGTGGTGCAGTCGAGTCCCTTCTGACTCATAGCGACCCCATGTACAACAGAAGGAAACACTGCCTGGTCCTGCGCCATCTTCATGATCCTTGTTATGTGAGGAGTCTCGCCATCCTCACTTCCAAGGAGCTTTCTGGTTGTATTTCTTCCAGGACAGATTTGTTCATTCTTCTGGCAGTCCACGGTATATTCAATATTTTTTGCCAACACCCCAATTCAAAGGCATCAATTCTTCTTCAGTCCTCCTTATTCATTGTCCAGCTTTCGCATGCGTATGAGGCAATTGGAAACACCATGGCTTGGATTAGGCGCCTCTTAGTCCCTAAAGTGACATCTTTGTTTTTAACACTATAGAGGTCTTTTGCAGCAGATTTGCCCAAATGCAATGAGTCGTTTGATGGAACACTACTCAGTAATAAAAAGGAGCAAACTGTTGATGCACACAAAAATTAATGGTCCAGGGCATTATGCTGAGTGAAAAAAAAAAAAAAAAACCAATCCAGAAGGTCACACACTGTAAGCTCCCACTTATATAACATGTTCAAATGACAAGATGGCAGAGACGGGAGACTGATTAGAGGTTGCCAAGGAGTGGGCGGTGGGGTGGGTGTGACTGCCAGCGGGTTGTTGTTGGGTGCCGTCGAGTCGATTCTGACTCAGGGAGACCCTGTGTGACAGAGTGGAGCCGCCCTACTGTGTGACAGAGTGGAGCTGCCCTACTGTGTGACAGAGAGGAGCTGCCCTACAGGGCTTCCTAGTCTGTGATGTTTATGGAAGTTGCCTGCCAGGTCTTTCTCCCACAGAGCTGCTGGGTGGATTTGAACCACTACCCTTACCCACTGCACCACCAGGGCTCCTAATAATGGGTGTCTCGAGGGAGATGTTTGTGCGGTAGAGTCATTCTGCATGTAGATTGTGGTGGTGGTTTTACACACCTGCACACGTGATAACATGCCATAGACTTAGACACACACCTTACACTAAGGTCAGCTTCCTGGTTTTGATACTGTTCTACAATCATGGAAGGTGGAACCACTGGGGGACACTGGATGAGGGGTGCATGGGACCTCTCTGTACCATCTTTGCAAGTTCTTGTGTCTCTACAGTCATTTCAAACTAAAAAGGTTTTTTAAAAATTTAACTATAGGAGGAAAAGACCCTGTGTGAGGACCTTCCATTCAGCCAGCGTGGCCCTCTCCCTGCTCTTCCTCCCACAGACAGAGGAGGCTCAGGAGCCCACACTCGGGGCTGTGGGTGGGATGGGAGGACCCTGTTTCTCAGGCAGCAGCTCATTACTGGGCACCTTCTGGATCTGGCTCCTGGTCTCCTGGTCCGTGGAGTGGGAATGAAGATGGTGTGAGCATCAAAAGGGTGCTGGGTGCTTTATAAGTTGAATCCCGACCATTAGAGGCGTGGTATTTTTGTCGCTAGGCCTTTCCCCAGACCGTGAGCCCCTGAGGCAGGACTGTGTCACATCCCGTGGGGACCCTGGGTGGCCGAGCCCCTGCAGGGATTTGAGGATAGGTGTCTGGGACTTAGGACAAAAGGCAGCGGAAGTGAGGAGCATCATCTCGTCTTTCATGGCTGGGGGGCCCTGCAGCTCCGCGGTGAGGCAGCCCCCCTGCCCTCTGTCCCTGGGGCTACCGGGAGTGGGGTTCAAGGGCTGTGACAGCCACAGCCTTTCAGGGAGACATGAAGGGTGAGAGGACAGCTTGAGGCTTCCTGCTGAGAGGTTTCATAATTAGAAGCAAAATCAAAGAAAATTCTGGTCCAGTGACAGCTTCAAACCGGGCTATTTTTAAACCATCTAGTGCTGGGGCTTGTCGGATGGAGATTCCAATTAGAGGGGTATGTGTGCATGGTGTACACGTGTGTTGCGTGTGTGGGTGCAAGTGTGTATACGCATTGTGTTTGTGTACATTGTGTGCACTGTGTGTGCATGGTATACATACTTGTGTGTGTGCATGTGTGTATATACATCTTGTGCATGTGTGTCCATGTATGTACACGTGTGTATGCATGTGTGCACACACGTTTGTGTACATTATCTGCACATGTGTGCATGCATTTGTATGTGTGTGCCCGTGTGTGTAAGCACCCATGGTCTTACCTTTCCTGTAAAAATCACTCACACTTCTCAGAGCCCCAAGTGTCTGCGAGGCTCCAGTAACAGGTGTCCCAGGCTTGCAGCCTGAGACACACTCGACTTCTCTGAGCCGGCACAGAAACCGAACCTCGTGGGCCTCACTGACCCTGAAAGAGACAGCTGCGGCAGCCGGGGTAGAAGGGAAGAGGTGGTGATAAAGTGGGCCAGCCACTCACGACCACACTCATGGCGGAGCGTGCACATCAGCTCCTGCTGTCAAAGGCCCGCTGGGCTGAGCCAGGCAGACATCCCCTCCTGGGGTCACCATCCAGGAGGCCCATCCAGGGGGCACTGTATGTACGTGGAGTCTCAGGTCTTTCAGAGGGACAGGAGTGCATCTGGAGGCAGGCCTGTGTCACGAGGGCCCCGCTGTCACCCAGCTGCCTGGGAAGAGTTTTCCAGTGGCCACAGTGGGAACTGCAGGGAAGAGCCTTCCTTACACCTCCAGGATGCAGAAGGACCCAAGCGCACCCCATGGGATGATGAAGACAGTTAGACAGCTCTACCTCTCCCCTCTCCTGGAGCTACTCTTGTCATCCCACCGGCCGCTGGTCAGAAGGTAGACCAGCCTTACCTGCTGGGGCTCCTGGGGCAGGTCCCGGGCAGGTGCTTTGGCCTTTTGTGCTGGCTTAAGCCCTGGACCTCTGTCCATATCCACAGCCTCCCTGCACACAGCTCCTTGACCTGGACTTGAACCCCTGCCAGCCCTCGCCCACCACCTGGTTCAACACCTCAGCCAGCAGTACACCAGCCCGGCCAGGGAGCAGGCGACATCACACGACACCAAGGCCCACAGAGGGCGAGCCATCACCAGGGTCCTGCCCCAGCTCCAGAACTTTCTGGAAATGAGGTGTGCTAAGGTGGTCTCACCTTGGGAAGGAAGCACAGGTCCTCCAGGGTGAGGGGACCCTGAGGCTTGGGAAGGAAGCACAGGTCCTCCAGGGTGAGGGGACCCTGAGGCTGTTCTTGGCTGGGGAGATAAACCTGAGCCTCCCAGTCCTGATGTGGAGCAGGGGACACCATGGTCTTCCCACCTCCAGGCCTGTAGGGAAGCCAGCACCATTCTTCTGAAACGGGACCACGGGCAGGACAGAGGCCTAAACGCGTCTGCCGGCTCTCAGCAGGTACACATCAATCGCCCCAGTATGATTTCTTCATCATTTTGCAAGTAATTAGCAGCATCCTCATTAGCACGAGCGCCTTGTAGAAGTTTCAGGGGGAAGCAGCTGTGGCAGGCCACCATCAAATGGGGGATTTCTAATTACAGAGCCCGAGGGGCCAGACGCCTGTCGGCTCCGCTGCTGTTCACTCATCGCTCACTGTCCCTGGGAGACGAAGAGCAGCCTGCCTGTCACTGACCTGGAGGACAGACTAGGGCACAGGTGGTGAAGACACATGGTGGAGCCACAGAGAGGGGTTGTGGACAGGCAGGGCTGTGGGTGGAGCTTGAGCAGGAGCTGGACAAGGATCTTGGGGGGAAGGGGAGACAGGGCAGGGGCAGAGGTCAGAGAGGGGTGGCCCTTCTGTCACTCGGCTGTGAACACACACGTGTGTGTATGTGTACACATGTGTGTGAGTGTATGTGTGTGTCTGTGTATGACTGTGTACGAGCCTGAGTATATGTGTGTGTGTTTCTGTGTATATGCATATGCTTATGTGTGTATGCATGTTTCTGTGTGTGCGTGTCTCTGTGTGTGTGTGTATGAGTCTGTTGTGTCTCTGTATATGAGTGTGTATATATTGTTGTTGTCGTTAGGTAGTGTCTAGTTGGTTCCAACTCATAGCAACCCTGTGTACAACAGAATGAAACATTGCCAAGTCCCGAGCCATCATCACAATCATTTTTAAGCTTGAGCCCACTGTGGCAGCCACTGTGTCAATCCATCTCCTTGAGGGTCTTCCTCTTTTCCGCTGACCCTGTACTTTACTAAGCATGATGTCCTTCCACAGGGACTGATCCCTCCCGACAACATGTCCAAAGTATGTGAAATGAAGTCTCGCCATCCTTACTTCTAAGGAACATTCTGGCTATACTTCTTCCAAGACAGATTTCTTTGTTCTTTTGTCCAAACCAAAACCAAATCAAACCCAGTGCAGTCGAGTTGATTCCGACTCATGGCAACCCTATAGGACAGAGTAGAACTGCCCCATAGAGTTTCCAAGGAGTGCCTGGCAGATTCGAACTGCCAACCCTTTGGTTAGCAGCCATAGCTCTTAACCACTACGCCACTAGCGTTCTTTTGGCAGTCCATGGTATATTTAATATTCTTCATCAACACCACAACTCAAAGGCTTCCATTCGTCTTCCATCTTCCTTATTCATTGTATATGAGGTGATTAAAAACACCATGGCTTGGGTCAGGAGCACCTTAGTCTTCAATGCTTCCATGGGTGCTGATTGTGGATTCAAGTAAAAAGAAATCCTTGAGACCTTCTATCTTTTCCCCATTTATCATGATGTTGCTTATTGGTCCAGCTGTGAGGATTTTTGCTTTCTTTATGTTGAGGTGTAATCCATACTGAAGACTGTGGTCTTTGATTTTTATCAGTAAGTGCTTCAAGTCCTCTTCACTTTCAGCAAGCAAGGTTGTGTCATCTGCATAATGCAGGTTGCTAATAGGTCTTCCTCCAATCCTGATGCCCCAATTTTCTTCATATAGTCCAGCTTCTCAGATTATTTCCTCAGCATACAGACTGAATAAGTATGGTGAAAGGACACAATCCTGACGCACAACTTTCCTGACTTTAAACCATGCAGTATCCCCTTGTTCTGTTCAAACGATGGCTTCTTGATCTATATACAGGTTCCTCATGAGCACAGTTAAGTGCCCTGGAATTACCATTCTTTGAAATGTTATCCATAATTTGTTATGATCTACACAGTCAAACGCCTTTGTGTAGTCAATAAAACACTGGTAAACATCCTTCTGGCATTCTCTGCTTTCAGCCAGAATCCACCTGACATCAGCGATGATATCCCTGGTTCCACATCCTCTTCTGAATCCAGCTTGAATTTGTGGCAGTTCCCTGTCGATACACTGCTGCAGCTGCTTTCGAATGATTTTCCGCAAAATTTTACTTGCATATGATATTAATGATTGTTGTATAATTTCCACATTTGGTTGGATCACCTTTCTTGGGAATAGGCATAAATATGGGTCTCTTCCAGTTGATTGACCAAGTAGCTGTCTTCCAAATTTCTTGGCACAGACCAGTGAGCACTTCCAGGTCTGCATCCGATTGTTGAAACATCTCAGTTGGTATTCCATCGGTTCCTGGAGCCTTGTTTTTTGCCAATGCCTTCAGAGCAGCTTGGACTTCTTCCTTCAGTACCATGGGTTCCTGATCATATATTACCTTCTAAAATGGTTGAATGTCAACATATTCTTTTTTGTATAGTGACCCTATATTCCTTCCATCTTCTTTTGATGCTTCCTGCATCTTTAATATTTTCCCCATAGAACCTTTCAATATTTCAGCTTGAGGCTTGAATTTTTCTTCAGTTCTTTCAGCTTGAAAAATGCCAAGTGTGTTCTTTCCTTTTGGTTTTCTAACTCCAGGCCTTTGTACGTGTCATTATAATACTTTGTCTTCTCGAGCTGCCCGTTGAAGCCTTCTGTTCAGCTCTTTTACTTCGTCATTTCTTCCTTTTGCTCTAGCTACTGGACATTCAAGAGCAAGTTTCAGAGTCTCTTCTGACATCCATTTTGGTCTTTTCTCTCTTTCCTGTCTTTTCAATGACCAAGTGTGTTTGTAAGCATGTATAAATGTGAGTACCTGTGTGTGTCACTGTATAAGTATCTGTGTATGTATGTGTGAGTGTGTGTGTATAAATCTGTGTGAGTGTATGTATGAATGTGTGTGTGACTGTGTCTCTATGTACGAGTGTGAGTATACATGTATGAGTGTGTGTACCTTTTAGTGAATGTATGTATGAATGTGAGTGCGTGTGTCTCTGTGTGTGTATAAATGTGCGTGCATGTGTGTTTGTCTCTGCGTATGGGTGTCTGTGTGTGCGTGGATGAGTATGTGTGTATGCATGTTTCTGGTATGACCGTATATCTCTGTGTGTGAATGTGTGTGTATATGAGTGTGTGTGTATGTCTCTGAGTAAGAGTGTTTATGTATGTCTGTATGTGTCTGTATAGGCTTGTGTGTGCATGTGAGTGTGTTCCCTGACACCAGGGCACTAATAACAAACATTAGGGAGCATGACAAAGACACAGGGAGAGGCAGGGTGGCATTACCCTTACATGGTCTGGCAGACTGGGAGTCCGTGTTCCTTTAACTGGGTGTTCATGGCTCACAATTACATGTCGAAGACCATTGGGTGTTCTGCAGCTAAGAACCCAGTTTAACTTACTCCACTCAGTATTTCTCAAACATCATGATCAAATGATCATTTTATCACAGTGTATCCCAGATACCTGCCAGGAGTCGGTACTGGGGAGGCAGCCTAGTGTTATTAGAAACTGACTGGTTGACACTGCATGTCCATGATTTTATCCATCTGTCACCAAGCTGGGGTCTATCTTGTTGAGGTGGAGACTGAAGGTCAAAGGAGTGGCTTGCTCAAAGTCACTGTGCTAATGGGTGCCAAAGGGAGGAATGTCTTCCCAGGGCTTTCAGACTCAAGGCTTCACCCACCATGTCACCTTGACCACCTGAAAAAATGGGCCAGAGAGAGGCACCACCTTGGAATCTCTCTGTTTCATTTCCACCCTGACAATTGAATGATGAAGAGGGCAAAGCTCTCCCCACATTACTGAAGGGGGAACAGAGCTTCTAGGGGGGTGACAGGGCTCATCTCCACCTGGAAGGGCTGGATCCAGTTGACGTTCCAGGCTCCCATGTCCTGCTCTCACTCTGGCTCACAGCTCTGCATCCACGTCCATAACACCCATGGCCTAATATTTCCCCAGGGCCAGACACAAATTTCACCGAGCCAAGGAGCTGTCCAATATGGTAGCCACTAACCAGATGTGGGTATTTGTCTTAGACTGGGTTCTCTAGAGCAGCAAAAGCAGTAAAGTGTATTAATATACACATAGAGAGATTTACATCAAGAAATGGCTCACACAGTTGTAGAGGATGGAAAGTCCCAAGTCCGTGGATCTGGCTGGTGGCTTCTCCTGACTTGCATAGCTGCAGGGACTGGCAAACCCAAGATCGCCAGGCAAGACCAGAGGTAAGCTGATAGCTCAAGTCCCAAGACCTAGAGATCAGATGAACAGGAGCCAGCTGCAGGATCCAGACGGAGAAAAAGCCCACAAGCCTTTCCAGAAAGTCAACTTACATTGGATGCAGGCCACACTCCCAAGGAAATCCCCTTTCAACTGGTTGGCTACTCAGAGTGGATCCCATCATGGGGGTGATCACATTATATCAGATGTCATCACGGAGGTGATCACATCATTATACGACTGCCAAACTACATCATAACTGGTAAACCACTGAGATTCATGGTGCGGTCAAGCAGACACACAACATTAAGGATCACAGTACTGAAATTAGTAAAAATTAAATGAACTTAAAAGTTCCCTTCCTCAGGCTCACCAGCCACGTTTCAAGCTCTCAGTAGCTGTATGTGGCCTGGTTGCCATGTTGGACAGCACAGACAAAGAATGCTGCCATTCTTGTGTGACGTCCTGATGGACTGTGCTGCTCGAGAGCAGAGGTTGGCAAACTTGTCTGTTAAGGATCAAATCATGAGTATTCTAGGTTTTTCAGACCATATGGACTCTGTAGTCACAACTACACAAGTCTACAGCCGCAGAGCAAAAGCAGCCACGGACACCACACACAAATGGGTGTAACTGTGTTCCAATAAAACTTTATTAACAAAAACAGGCGATGGATTAGATTTGGCCCACAGGGCGTGGTTTGCTAGTCTTGCTCTAGGCTGAAGTCACTCACACCTAATACAAAAGTGGAAAATGGAAATGATGGACACTAACAGATTCTAAGTTAACATTCCCTTTCCTAGACCATCAAATGATTAAAACCTCTCAATCTCGGAAACGGTATCTCCCACATGCTCTCATAGTTTCAAGGGTGTTCTCCAGCAGAACAAAGGAGTAAACCAAGACAGAGGTGGTATGAGGACCAGGAAAAGAGGTGGAGCCAGGAAGACAGGGAGGGCAGGTCTGGGGTGGAAAAGCACAAAGGACAGAACGGGGAGGCTGATCAGACTGCAGCAGGAGGTGGGGGGCGGACGGCGTGTCTCTGCAGGACCAGAAAGGTGAGGGGTCTCAAGAGGATCTTTTCATGCATGAATATTAAAAAAAAAAAAAAAAAAAAGAAGATGCTGTAAAGACAAATAGAAATTCTAGGAGCATAAAAAAGCTGTCCATGAAAGGACACAAGGCCAAGTGCCTCATACGGTGTGCAGGAAACGGGGCTGAAATTGTCCTAACAGTGTGAGCCTTGCTTCTTGATTTTCACATCAGAGAATCAACCTGCAGACAACACCCCAAAACTGGTTGTACTAGTTGCTGTGCAGTTGACTCCAACTTGTGATGACCCCATGTGTGTCGGAGTAGAACCATGCTCCATAGGATTTTAGATGGCTGATATTTCAAAAGTAGATGGCCAGGCCTTTCTTCTGAGACAGCCCTAGGTGGGCTAGAAAGAACCTCCAACCTTTTAATTAGCAGCCAAGGGCTTTAACTGTTTGCACCCCCCAGGGGCTCCAGAGACAGAGCCCAGGAGACATAATCACAGTCATGGAACTGAATATCAATGCCAGCACACTGAGCCCTAATAGAAGTTGGTGCAGAAAAGGAAGGCGCTCTGGAGATGAGGTTAGGGGTGTTAATACCTTCATTTTACAAAATGGGAACTCAGTGGGCACCCTCTGTATTTGGTGGGAAAAGATGTGGAGAGGAAGTGTACTAAGTAAAGTCACGGGAATTCAATAGGGGTAACTCTTTTGGAAGAAGGAGATGGTGGGGTGGGCTCTGTTCTCATCTATTATTGTGCAAAGTCACCTGATAATTCATAAGACTGAAAATAAAATGATCAACAGTGGTAAAAGAAAGCTACCTGAAATATAAAGGCAATTGCTGGAAGATTCAACTAAAAGGGTAAAAAGGGGCCAACTCCCAGCGAGGAAGGGTCAGGGAGAGATGGGTAGAGGAGAGCTATTTTTATTATAAACCAATCTCTTCTATTAGTATCTGTATCACAAATAGATATAGAATGTTGATTAAATTATGCATACTTAATAAAATGAAGTGAGCTATCTCTGGCTTGTTGGGAGGTGGTAGGTGGATTTCAAAAGATGATCTAGGTAGAGCACCTGGTCCTTGACTTGGCATGGTGTTAGAGTGACCACATGGCCTCCTCTGTCTAGGGGAGTCTCGGTTTAAACCTATTGTCCTGGCATACTCATTAATTGTACCTCCTTTTCTCTCAAGAGTGCCCCAGTTGGACAATGAAATATGTGGTTGATCTCCATAGGGCAGATGTGGGTGGCTGCCTACCCAGCACCTAGACAGGACAGGGATGTCACCTCCAGCTTAGAGCTGGGCCTGACTGGGGTGAGGTAAGGACCTCCTCCCAGCCCTGGGGACTGGTGCAGGACGTCCGATCTAAACCAACCCTAGCGAGGCTCTCCCTGGGCCAGAGGCTTGGTCCAGGTTTGGACACATGACCTGATTTGGACCAAAGGACCCCAAGGGAGGGCTTGGGGAGAAGAGTCTCTCTTTTTAAGAGAGATGCACAGAGCTGACACCACTAAGATAGTAGCCATGATTTGGAGACCTATAGATAAAGAAGACAAGTTCAAACTAGAATCACTGTGAATTGGTGTTTGATTGGCTATGGGGGAAGGGAGAGAGTAAGGGTGGCACCGAGCTAAGTCTTCGGTACAACAGGGTGGGTGGCAGGCACTGAAGGTGGCCCAGGATCTAGAGAGGATAATCTCAGTTGGGTTTACCGTATTTTTGTGCAAATAACGTAAACCTTCTATGTTTGTCTGCCAACTGCACCCTCCCTGAAGTGTAAAAAAAAAAAAAAAAAAAGAAGTGTGCTATGTTAATATTTCTTTTACAGCAACATGTAAAAAAAAAATGGCGAAGCAGGACTTTGCTTACGAAAGTATCTCATTGGGGGAGGGCACAGTTGGCAAATAAACATAGAAGGCCTGCGTTATTTGAGTAAAAACACAGTAGACGTGCTGAGTTTGAGACGGCAATCCTTTAGCAGGTGGAGAAATCAAGTCATTACAACTTGATTATTAAATGCTTGCAGTGTGTCGACACCTTCTAAGTGACTGCATGTATTATCTTATTTAATCTTCACAGCAACCCTATAGATACTCTTAATGTACCAGTGAGGGTACTGAGGCACAGGGAGGTTAAGTAACTTGCCCCAAGATCACACAGCGAAGGGGAGGTGAAATCTGGTGCTGAATCAGGCAGTTTGGCTCCATGGACAGTCCTGAGTTGCTCCTCAATGCTGTACAGTCTCTTCCTTACCTCCCCTCCCCTGAGATCTACTTGTACCATCTCCCCTGGTCTGTGCCTGGGAGGTGGGCCCATGGGCGGCATCAACTGGGTTCTCTGCCCTCTGTCTCCCAGTGTGATTGGCCAATGGGAGGTTGGGAGTGAGAGGAGAGTGAGATTGGGGAAGCAGCTCACCCTCATCTCCCCACCTGCTGTGGGTGGGCCAGTCCCTCTCCCAAAGACCATATGGATGTTGCATGTGGTCCTGCCCTTTCTGCAGTTCTGGGGACTCTCCACACCACTGGTATCTCCATTCCCAGGGTGGTAACAGCTCCCTGCTGTTGCCAGTTCCTGCTGGGTTCCCTTGTGAAGTACACACACTTGTTACGAGTCCTTCATTGAGCCCCTGTGGTAGTGAGCCATCTGTGTCCTGGGGGGACCCTAGTCTGCACAGAGTTGAAGCGATATCAGTCTGAGAGTCATCAGCGTGAGTGTGGTAATTAGAGCCACAGGTGTGGATAGGATTCCCAGGAGAGATCATGGAGAAAGGATGGGGGAGGGCTTTCCCAGCTTCAATGAACCCAATGTTGGAAGGCAAGTTCAAAGGTATAACCTGGCACTGAAGACAGAGAAGGTCAGGGAGGAGGTGGGGAGGAGGACTGGGACAGGGTGTTTTCATAGGATCAAGGGACAGGCTGTCTTAGGAGGGAGGGCACACAGTGTGGAATGCTGCTGAGCCATCACTGAGCTGCCGTGGAACCTGTCCACACTGCGGCCACAGGTGAAGCTGGCAGAAGCCATTTCATAAGAGAGGTAGAGGAGGAATGGGCTAGAAATAGACAGGAGATAACCATGTGGAGAGGGCAGGCAGAGACATCTTGACAGTCTAAACTGGGGAGAAAGGACAGAGAGAGAACAGTAACTGGAGGAGAGAGCAGTTCACAGGGGGGTGATGGGCATCTTCTCCCCTATCCAGACCCACTACCTACCTGCCCTTCTCCTGCTCTGTCCCTGGAGTGGACATGTTCTAGATTCCATCAAGGGGTCTTGCCCTCCAGCCCCTGGTCAGACCTCAGGGGACATGGAATAACACTGTTATTCCCTCCGCTCTCCCCCCACCAGGGTGATGCTGGTTCTGCCCCTTCCTACACCAAAGGCCACACCACCTGTCGGTGCTTTCTCCACCCAGCTCCTCCCCAAGGAACAGACTGCAATAGTCTGGAATAACTCAGGAAGGGCTGGAGACAGGCAGGGAGCAGAGGCATTGGAAGAAAGGCCTGGCAATCTACTTCTAAAAACCCAGCCATTGAAAACCCTATGGAGCATAGTTCTACCCTGAAACACATGGGGTCATCTTGAGTTGGAGTCAGCTTGGTGCTAACTGGATACAGGATGAGATGTGAACATGATCCAGTTGGTGAGGGGGGAGGAGAGGGAAGCCACACCCTGATGCCACAGGTGCACTGGGCCACTCACTCATTCAAGCACTGAACATTTATTAAGCTCCTATTGTATACCAGGAATCATGCCACCTTGATGGAGAGAAAGACCCAGCCCCTGTCTCAGGAACCCGCAGGTCAGGGCAGGGACAGAGATATGGACAATTGCCCTGCCAAGAGGTGAGAGCTATCCTTGGGGGGCATAGATGTATTTCAGGGAGGCCCCAGGAGGTAAGGGTGGACAAATGTTCTGTAAAGAGAGAGCAACATACAAAAAACAAAGGAAAAGCGAGTTCCAAGAAGCGAGTCAACAACAGCCTGTGCGTTGGGGAGCAGGACTCAGGCCCAGGTCCCAAGAACCAGAGGCCAGATGATGACGAGCTGATGCAGAACCCAGAGCAAACAAGCGGCCTTTACCAGAACGCCCATATATATTTTGGATGCAGGCCACACCCCTGAGGAAACTTCCCTTACAACTGACTGGCTGATCATATCAAATTACGTCACGGAGGATGCCAGCATCATTATACAACTCCCGAACTACGTCATGATGTAATCGCCAAGCCACTGAGACTCACAGCCCAGCCAAGGCGGTACACAGCCTCAACCATCACAGCTGTACTGTGTACCTATTTCAAAGTGAACTTCCCCTACTTACAAATAAGAAGTTTACCGTGTAACAGTGTGTGCTTCGACTCATGGGCAGTGGCACCCAATCTCCCGTATCTTGCGCCTCTTCAGTGTTGTAGCGTTATTCCTGTTTGATTTTCTCTGGAAAATATTGCCATGAAGTGCATCATGGCTCCCAAACATAGCAAAACCAGTGCTAGCGACGGCGGCAGCAGGAGACAAAGGAGAAGGACCGATTTGGAGGTGAAATGAAGGTTGTTAGACAACACCACGGTGGCAGATCAGTGAATGCTACTGCTTGCAATTTAGGTACGTTTGCACAGCATCCAATTCACATAACGTCCTATCTCACAGGACGCATCGTGGACATTAAGCAACACGTGACTGTACCACGAGTGAGTGGCTTTAAAGAACGACCATTTATTTTCTCACAGTTCAGGAGGCTAGAAGTCCGAATTCAGGGCACCTGCTCTAGGAGGAGGCTCTGTCTCTCTGTGGGCTTTAGGGGAAAAGCCCCATCTGTTTCAGCCTCTGAAGCCCCTGCTTCCCTCGGTTCCTTGGTGATCCCCACCTGGCACCTGTCTTCCACTCTTTGTGCTTTCCTCTGTGTCTAATCTGCTCTTTTTATAACTCAGAAGTGATGAGGTTTAGGACACACTCTATACAAATATGACCTTGTTCACATAACAAAGAAAACCTTGTTCCCAGATGGGATCACATCCATAGGTAAGGGGGTTAGGATGCCAGCCCACATTTTGAGGGGACAGAATTCAATTCATAACAGGGGTCTGCCAGAGGAAGGTGTGAAGAGGAGCAGCCCGAGAGGTAGGAGGGAAGCCAGGGGCTTTGCCAGAGTCAAGGTGTGTCCTGAAAGATGCAGCTCATAGGCGCCAAAAGCCGCCAAGCAGTCAAGATTAAGACTGAGGAGAGTCTAGGAATGTAGCAAGAAGCCACCTGGGATCTGGCTTGAGGAGCTTCCAGGAATTGTGCAGGAAGAAGCAAGGTCATGGCGGACTGGGGAGGAAATGAATAGAGGCACGACACAAAAGGGGACGGCACTTGAGGAAGTTCAGCTGTGACGGTGAGGATGGAGATGAGGCAGGAGCTCAAGGGCAGTGTGGAGCTGAGATCACCTGTTTTGTTTAAGTTGGGAGAGATTTGGGCCTGTTAAATGCTAATACCAAGGAAAGAGAGAGATTTTAGATGTTAACAGAAAAGAGACAAAGTCCTCTCTGTTGAGGCTGAGTCAATAAGAAATAAAATGTCAACACGACTTGGTGTAAAAGAAAGAACCCTATTTCCAGTAAAATGGCAAACTCAGTAGCTTGTTAAAAATGTTAGAAATATTTTAATAACTTAAAGGCATCTTCAAAGCATCTACTAGCAGATGAGTGCATAGGAATTCTCAGTCCAGAGACCAAATAAAGATGGGAACCGGGAGAGATAAGCAGAGGACTGCAGCCAGCTTGTACTGGATGGCACTGACCAAACCGGGTGACCTTGTGCTCCGTTCTCAAGGTCTCTGGGAACAAGGCACAGCTCAGGGTCTACCCATTGGGAGGGGGTTCTGCTAGGAGCTTGTCCCCCACAAGCCATTCCTCCACAAGTCTATGCCTCAATGTCAGGGTGAACTAGGCACAAACCGTGACTTCTCCCTAGGATGTTGTTGTTGGGTGCCATGCAGTGGATCCTGACTCATGTGACCTCATGTGACAGAGTAGAAATACCTCATAGAATTCCCTTGGCTGTAATCTCTGTAGAAGCCGATCACCAGGTCTCTCTCCTGTGGAGTGACTGGGTGGGTTTGAACTGCCAACCTTTCAGTTATAAGACATTACAAGGACAACCAACTGACTCTGACCTTGGTGCTGAGCACAAGAAGGAAATAATTTGAACCGTAACCCAGTCCTTCAGTTCTCCAGGCTGGATTCATACTACCCGGATGGTCTAAAAACTCTCAAGATGAATACTTTAAAGGGCTGATAGAAAGCCCAGGGTCCGGGAAGATGCAAATTCAAACACTCTCTGGAGGAACTCATCTTAGCCATAGGTCAAATTTAAAAAAAAAAAAATGAGGGGGAGTGTTTAAAAATATTTAGAACCTGATGAAAATAAAAATACTACAAGGGAAAATGTGTGGGATGCAACTAAACCAATACTTAGAAGAAAAATTAGGGCCTTAAATGCTTGTATGAGAACAAAAGAGCATCTGGGAATTAATGACTTAAACGTTCACCTTCAGAAGTTAGGAACAAAAGCAAATTAAGCCCAGCATAAAAAGATAGAATTATTAAATTAATAATAAAGATAAGAAAATCAATTAATGAGATAGGAAAGAAACAGATAAAAGTCAAAAACTGGTTTTTTGAAAATTCTAATAAACATGACAAATCTTTGGTGAGATCCATCATAAAAAGAGAGATGGCACAACTAAGCCACGGAGGCAATGAAAAGGGACTGGAGCTGCTGATGTGGTGAGAAGATTTCCACTTCCCGCAGGGACAGAGTAACGGACACCGTTCCATCTGAAAACATGGGGAACAGTGGACAACGTTTACGAAATCACGGTTTTTAAGAGATTGAACCTCAGACATGAGGGGCAGGAACCTCTGAGAGACGAGAAAAACAAAGTGAGCCCTCCGGATTACTGCCTGGAAACAGTTTTCAGGCAACAAGACAGGGAAGAGGAACCCAGGCAGAGCCCAAAAGACTGTCTGAGTCAGGACCTGGAGCTGTGGGTCCAGGGAGACCGAGGTGGCTAGAGTTCAAGGACAGAGCACCAGAGAAGGAGAGCCACAGAGGGAGCCCTACAATGAGCAGAGGATGGCCTGTGAGTGTTCAGTGCAATACAACCAGTCCGTGCCTGTGAGGAAACTGCCCAAGGCGGAGGAAAGAACCGCCAGAGAGGATCAGAGGTAATAGTACCTGATGCACACACAGCACTGGGAATAGTGCCTGTGCCCACCAGCCAGGTGGGAAAACCTCATGATTCATGAAGCACTGGATACAGAGCTAGGCCTGGTCTCGCCTTCATAACGGGGAATGATAATTGTTGCATGTCATCAAGCCTATTCCAGCTCATAATGACCCCGTGTGACAAAGCAGAACCGCCCCGTAGGGTTTCCTAGGCTGTAATATTTACGGGAGCGTATCTCCAGGTCTTTCCTCTGCAGAGCCACCAGGTGGGTTCAAACCGTTGGCCTTTCAGTTAGCAGCCAAATGCTTAACCATTGCACCACCAGAGCTCCCGAGGAGATAATTAGCCCTGGATAAAATGCTGCTCTGGTTCTGCCTAATAAACCCTAAAGGGAAAACCTAAAGCTGTTCCCAGATAACCCAGTGGAGTTGCAGAATAAACCTCAAGAATATTTACAGGAATAGAAAAATACCAGATATTCAAAGAGATAAAAATTAGTGTATAGAATTAGAAAATTACCAGGCATGCAAAGAAGCAAGAAAAAAAATCCCAATAAGGAGAAGAAAAATCAATTGACTAACCCAGAGCTCCTGAAGATATTAGAATTAAAAGACAAGGACATTAAAATGATTATAACTATAACCAGTATGTTCCAAAAACCAGAAGGATTGAACATGTGAAACAGAGAGATGGAAAATGTTAAAAACTGGTCCCAATTGCTCTTCTGGAGATGAAAACTACAAAGTTTGAGATGAAAACTACCGAGTATGGTATAAACAGCAGATAAGACATCATAGAGGCAAAACTTAGCAAACTGGAAGACAGAACAAGAGGAATTATGCAAAATGAAACACAGGGACTTTTTTTTTGGAAAACTGTAATGTTAAACAAAGCATCAGTGAGCTGTGGGGTGACCTCAAGCAGTCTGATATACACGTGACCCTACTCATGTTTGAAGCACGGGGGCACAGCTGCCAGCATCACAGCAATATGAAAGCCACCACAGTACTACACACTGACAGATGGGCGGTGGCATCTAGTGGAAGTAATGACCTTCCATGGTATAATCCAATGCAAAGCGATCCATCAAGAAGTTTCCCCAGGGCATGTTGTACCTCTAGACGATAAACGGGTCTTTGGGCAGAATTCTCATTCGCTCGTTCCATTGCCTGACCTACAGAGCTTGTTTGTCCCCTATGGGTTTTGGACTTCCAGCCCCCCACGATCACGTGAGCCAATTCCTTGAAGTAAGTATCTGCCTGTATCTATTTATCTGTCTGTCTATCTCACTGGTTCTGTTTCTTTAGGGAACCCTGAGACAGTTAATGATGAGCATTGTCTTGAAGACTCCAGAAGAGAAGACTTGGGAGAAGGATTACCACTTAAACTAGAAGAACATTCTAGAAAACCGGCATCCTCAGTTGGATGCAAAATGCCATGGCATTCTCCAAATCAAGGGCAGAAAACCACAAGGGAAAAAACAAGCTGAGATGAAAACACAATAAACTTTGACAAGAGGAGACAAGCACAGTGTGTGGGAAAACCAAAGGCACGATCCCAGGGCTCAAATCTACGTGGGGACAGCAAAGGAGATTCGACATAACAGGAAACCAAATCAGTGACAACCTTGAGAAACTGCCTCAAAATTTAGAGAAAAAACATAAATAATCTGAACGTTAAGTGAGAAGAGTTTTGCTAGGGAAGACAGAGAGTAGAAATCCAACCTGGACACTCTACAAGTTTCCAGGGGAGAAACTGGATAACTTGGAAAAGGAGCAATTATTAAAAACTTAATTGAAAACTTCACAGGATACAAAAAGAACACAGCAGAAAGGTCAAAAGGACTTCTCCCCCAAACAAAATCAGAGAAACTGCCAAGGGCCTGGCAGTTATGTTTCTATTTATTATATTGCGAGAATTAATACATCACCTTCTAGCATTCTGCCAGGAAAAAATATATATATATACTACGAAGAAGCAAAAATAACTTGGCCTCCAACTTCTCATCTGTGATAATAAATGCAAGATGACATTGGAGCTAAGTATACAGATGTCTGTGGGAAATTTTTTTTTTTTTTTTTTTTTTTTTGGTTCAGGAAAGGTTTTCAAGGAGATGAATGATGGGTAATAATCCGCAGACAAGGTGAAGTAGACGTTCCAGGCAGAAAGAACACGCTGGAAATCTCCAGAGCATGAACTTGCTGGGGACTTGAAGTGTGTGTGTCAGAGCGTTTCCAGCTCCTAGGAACGGAGGAATGTGGGGAGAGAAGAAAACTGAGATCAGCCCAGGGGAGAAGTGATGGTTAAGGGAACGGGGTAAGAAATGCCCATGACTGAGCCTGAGGAGGGGTCAGAGAACCAGGGAAGAACAGAGCCACTGACCCCAAAGAGGGGAGGGGCTCGAGAAGGATTTACAATAACTGAAACCAAACCCGCTGCTCTGAGTCAATTCCGACTCATAGCAACCCTGGAGGACAGAGTAGAATTTTCCCATAGGGTTTCCAAGGAAGGGTTGGTGGATTTGAACTGCTAACCTTTTTGTTAGTAGCTGAGCTCTTAACCACTGTGCCACCAGGGCTCCACAGGTGCCTCATAGACACCTCAAATCCAACATATTTTACTGATACCCTCCTGCCCCACCCACTCCCACGCCTTTCCCATCATGGTAAAAAATCCCGTTGCCATCAAGTCAATTCTGACTCATAGTGACTCTGCAGGACAGAGTAGAGCTGCGTTATAGGGTTTCCAAGGCTGTAATCTTTACAGAATTAGACTGCCACATCTTTCTCCCTTGGAGCAGCTAGTGGATTGGAACCACCGACCTTTGGGTTAGCAGCCATGTGCTTTAACCACTGCACCACCAGGGCTCCTTGTATCTAATAATAGTGTCTGAGTAATATGGGTCTGAAAGTCACACTGGACAAATTAAAACACACGTGAGCAGCTCAGCCACAGTGGTCTCCAAGACATTAGGCAATGCTGACTGAGAGTTGAGTGGGAGGGAAAGAAGCAGGAACGTGGCCGTGCAAGGAACCAGAGAAACCCAGTAGTGGCTCACCTCTGGATAAGATGGCAGAATTTTTGGCAAGGACCCCGAGCTCTTGACAGCACCATGCATAACCATGAAAGTGCTGTGTGAGGAGCCCCTCCAAGAAAGTGCACCCTCCTCATTACCCCATGTTATGGATTGAATGGCGTCCGCCCAGGAAGTATGCTGAAGTCCTAACCACTGCAGCTGTGAACATGACCCTGTTTGGAAGCAGGGGTTTTCTTTTGTTATGTTGGTGAGGCCATATTGGAGTAGGGTGGGTCCGAAACCTAACCCCTTCTGAGAGATGTCTTATAAAAAAAGAGAACAGACACAGAGACACACACAGGAGGAAGACAGACACCATATGAAGATGTACTACAAGCAGCCAAGGAATGCCAAGAAATGCCCAGGGTTATAGGGGAGGATTTCATTTTACTTGGATCCACAATCAACACCCATGGAGGCAGTAGTCAAGAAATCAAATGACATATTGCATTGGGCAGATCTGCTGCAAAAGACCTCTTTAAAGTGTTAAAAAGCAAAGATGTCACTTTGAGGACTAAGGTACACCTCATATGCACATGAAAGCTGGACAATGAATAAGACCCAAGAAGAATCAACATCTTTGAATTATGATGTTGGTGAAGACTGTTGAATATACCATGGTCTGCCAGAAGAATGAACAAGCCTGTCTTGGAAGAAGTACAGCCAGAGTGCTCCTTAGAAGCGAGGATGGTGAGACTTCATTTCACGTACTTTGAACA
Source organism: Elephas maximus indicus (assembly GCF_024166365.1). NCBI lineage: Eukaryota > Metazoa > Chordata > Mammalia > Proboscidea > Elephantidae > Elephas > Elephas maximus. The sequence goes on along the minus strand of NC_064833.1, from coordinate 2,855,735 downwards.
TGTTATCAGAAGGGACCAGTTCCTGGAGAAGGACATGATGCTTGGTAAAGTAGAAGGTCAGCAAAAAAGAGGATAACTCTCAACAAGACAGATTGACACAGTGGCTGTGAACAGTGGGATCAAACATAGCAACAATTACGAAGATGGCCCAGGACCAAACAGGTTTCATTCTGTTGTACATGGGATGGCTATGAGTGGGAGCCTACTTGATGGCACCTAACAAGAACACAGAAGAAGAGAGAGACAAGGATCATCCCCTAGAGCCCACAGAGAGAGAGAGAGAGACTAGCTCTGCCAATGCTCTGAATTCAGACTCCCAGCCTCCTAAACCATAAGAAAATAGATTCCTGTTCTTTAAAGCCATCCACTTGTGGCATTTTTGTTATGGCTGCCCTGAGAGACTCAAGATGCCCTAGGGTGTGGGCCCTCACCCCTGGCGAAAGCCCCAGCCCTGGTGAGCTGGATCAACCACGTAAGAGTCAGGAGAAGCGTCTCCGGCCCCTGGCCTCAGGCCTGAGTTACTGCATCCTACCAGCTGCTTCTATGTCTAGCTGTGCTAACTGACCATGACGGGCATTTTACTACTGAGCTCAGATGTGCTCCATCTTCCATCTGAGCACAGTGACAGGCACCCATGCTCAAATCAGCAGGGTGGGCATGGGATGGGATGCCTACTATCCTTTCTGGTCCTAGGCTTGTACTCTACTTTGGGCCTCATGCTTCTTCAGTGATTTCTGCTGGCCTGACCCCAGAATAAGGTCCAGCCCTCCCCTCTCTAAGTGGAGGGGATGGGGACTCACACATCATACCCTAGAGGAAAGGCCCTATGCAAAGACTGTGAATCCCTTTCCCTTTGTAGATTATGGTGGAGAAAAACTGGGCCATGCGCTCACAGAGGTCATGGCGGATTGATTCCAGGAGTACACTCCACTTCCTTTCTTTGCCTTCTCACTTCCTCCAGGGTCTCCTTTTGGGGGATGGCTGGGGACCTGTGTCTTCCTATCTCAGAACATGGAATATCCCTGTTGTCAGAGAAAGGCCTCGTTAGCAGTTAAACTCTGAGCTGCTTTTCCAAGGCTACCTGGAGCCCTGGGGTGGTATGAAGGACAGGCATTCCTCCACCAAACCTGGGGGCATTTGACGTACATTTGAGAGTGAAGATTGTGCTCTCACATTGTTTTGGAGATGGAACATCTCCAATAAAACCAGAAACACCCAAGGACAAAGAAGCATCTCTCCCAGAGGGTAGAGGGTCTTCCAGGGAAAGACAAACACTTAAATCTCCCAGCATTAATTTCATTTTTCATCTTAAAATGGAAGGCAACAGCAGCACCTATGTTGTAGGGGTAGCGTGCAGATAAAATGAAGTTATCCATGTGTAGCTGGAGTAATGTTTTTAAAATATATTAATGTGCTTTTCCTCTTTCTCCTCCTCCCTAATCAGCCCGTCATCCATCTGCTGGGGAGGAGATTAGAATTTCTCATATAAGGAAAGCAAAGAAAAAAGAGATAATGTTTAGCTTCTGACATTCCAAATAGATTTCTTGCAGCAAACCCAGAGTTTTGAGACATGGACATTGTTCACGTTCGGGGACTATCCAAGTTTGTTTCTCCCTTTTGCACGTCCAGAGCTAGGTTTAGCTGCACATGTCACCTAAATTTACGTGAGAGTTGTCTAAAGAGGAGGAGGGGGTGGGGTTTACCCTTTGGGGTAGGGGGATTAAGAGAAGAGGAAGACAGAGGGAAGAGAAAGGTGGTGTTCCTAAAAAGTTGAAGGAAGCCTTGAGGGTGGGGGAAGCTTGTTCTGGTCCTTTCTAGGATGTGGGAGGGGGCTGCTGAGAGTGGTCCAGTACCCTGTGGGTGGCCTAGCACAAGGACACTGGTGGAGCAGTGGATCAGGCCACAGGTGGCTCTCAAGACTCATAGGGCTTCCAGGTGGCATGCATGCAGGGTTGAGGCATGTGGGCCTGCCATGGGATGCTTGGGGTGGGCTCATGGAAGCCCCACAGCAGACGAGGGTGGGGCAGAGTCTCAGAGGGAGCCTCACCTGAGGGCAAGGAGAGGCTGAGCCAGCAGGGGCAGCCTGGGACACTTGGTAGCAAAGGAGTCAGCCCTGACCTGGTGTCGGCAGATGGACTTCAGTCCAGTGCTGCACAGAACATCCTCTCTGGGAAGGGCTCAGTGGTGGGGAGGGGGCAATAAGGGAGCTGAGTCCCTGCTCTCATGGAACTCACATCCTAGAGAAAGAGATGATTGACAGCCGACACACACAATAATGAGTACGGAGGGTGATGGAAGATGGTGGTAAATGCCCCGGCGGGTGAGAAAGCAGAGTCTGTGAATAAGGAGATCCCGAGCTACTTAGATGGGTTCCAAGACTGGACTTTCAGTGGAGGGGGAGAATGAGGGAGGAGGGACATGAGGAGGGACCCTAAGCCAAGTGCCACCCAAGGGCTGTGTGATAATCAGATTGGAACGAGGCACCACCAGGGAGTGAGAGGTTCATGGTTTCACCCTGCTACACAGGCAGTGGAGTCCCTGGGTGGTGCACATGATTAATGCATTCGGCTGCTGATGCAGAGTCCATCCAGAGGTGCCTCGAAAGAAACGGCTGGCAATCTACTTCTGAAAAACCTTATGGAGCACAGTTCTGCTCTGACACTCGTGGGGTCACTGTGAGTTGAAGTCAACTCCACGGCAACTAGTTGGTCTTGGATTACACAAGCAGTGGAGCTAGCTCAGGACATCTGAGGATTTCAGAGACACGGAGGGACGACCTTTGTTCCCCCATCTAAGCTGACGGTGTGAGGTTTTGTAGCCCCAGCCCAGTTGCAAAGAATCAAGGTGGACCTGGCTGGGGGCTGCACCCAGCAGGGCCAAGTCTCTCCCTGGGGCTGGGGGAGGGGGAAGGAGGATTCCACAGTCCCCATCAGATCAGGGGCTTTACTGATCCCCGGTCGGACCCCATGACCAGACTTGCTCTCCAGCAGGCTTGGTTTCTTCCCATCTCCTTCCCTGGGCTGCAAGCCCAGGGATGATCCTGCTGCCTCCACCCTCACAGCCCCTGGCCTGGTTCCCACCAGCCTCTGGCTCCTGCCCCCTTAGCCCACTTACCAGTCCCCTCTTCAGACTGGCACCACCACAGATACTGCCCATCATGAGGGCCAGGGGCTACAGGGGAACTAGCTCTGATGGAGGGATCACCAGCTGGAGCCAAGCTTACCACCAATTACCGTGCCCGCTTGGCTGGGTTTTCCGCCCTGTATAGTCAATACTCCCAACCTTTCCCAGGGACCTGGGGTCACAGCTGAGCCAATTAATTGAACCAGTCCCTTCCACGCTTAATAACTCCCAACACTGCGGCTTGCTGTCAGCAGTCCGTCTTCATTGGCGGCTGATGGATCGGCTAGTGGTGCTTTATCTTATTTTATTTTGTACAAACCCTTTGCAGGAGTGAGGTGAGGATGGGACCATCTTTATCCCCTGGGGAGTAATTAAGGCTCTTTGGTTCTGAGCCAGGTTTAATGGAGGCTAATGGTCCGAGAACGCCAAGCTCAGTCCGCAAGATTAGCAAGGGATGGGGAAAGCCTGCCCGCCCACCCACCATGCACCAGACCAGCATGAGTGTGGGCAGGAGGCCTGGATGGGATCCAGGCTCAGTATCTCACTCAAGCCATGGCTCTCTGGCCTTCCCTCCGTGAGCCATTTTCTGCATGTGTGACCGGGGATCACATGGACATTTACATATGTCTGACATTCAGAATGAAGGATGAGCTTTTTACACCTTCCTTCCTGCTGGTCCTCAAAGCTGCCAGGGCAGGGGCACAGGGCACCACCTGTCACTCAGAGGCCAGGTCACTAAGAAATACTGACTGAGGGCCAGGCTCTGCCAAGGCTGGAGCCAGGGAACAGCCCCCAAAACTCACCTCAGCAGGCCTCTTCCAGGCCCTCCCCAAGCCACTCCCACAGGCAACCCTCCCAAGATGCCCTCCCCCAGGCCACCCCTTCCCCAGGCAGCCCTCCTCCAGGCCATCTCCTCTACAGGCAGCCCTCCTCTAAGTCACCCAGGAAGATGCCCTGAATGTGAGGCTATCTGTGCCATGAATGCAGAGCTAGGACTCACAAGGGGACACTCCTGGCTCAGCCTCTCCTCCCAGCCTCCTCGCCTCTCCACTAAGTCGAATGCCTGAAACAACCCCAGAGAACAGTGCAAGTCAGCAGATGGACGTGCAGAGACTTCAGGGTCGCTGCTGGATTTACTGCCTGCAGTAAAATGCACCGAGGTGACAGGTACAGCACTGGACCCCTCCCAGCACACAAGGATGGCTCTGCTGGGCTCAGTTTTCATTTGTGCTCACCTTAGGGGTGGAATAACTTCAGAACACTGGAGAGAGAAAACATTTTTTTTTTTTTTTTGCTTATTTCAGTGCTACTTTCTTGCTCCTATAAAGCCTTTGAGATGATTAATTTATTAAAGCATTTTATTTACTTTATTTATACAAATACACACCTCTGCATATTTTTGCATAAATGTGAGCGTAGGCGTGCTTTTGGTGCTTTTTTTTTTTTTTTTTTTTTGTCTTTTCATCCTTGGCTTGCTCTCCCAAACACTCCCTTGCCATCTGAACCCAAGAAGTGATGCTTCTGCTGTTACAAATGGTGAATATGCCGCTCCCATTATGCAGGCTTCCCCTGCCCGACCTCGGCTGCTGCTCCTGATGACCCTTCTGGAAGACATGGCAGGAGGTGGAACACATGCTTTTCACTCTGCAAAGGAGGGAGCTAAAGGACGGGAGTGGCCTCCCAGCTCCCCAGCAGTACCCAGGACCTTGGACTGGTACCCAAGCTTCAGATGCCTTCCAACCGTCATCGAAACGAGAGGGTACATGAGAACAGCACTTAACACTATGGTGTCCTCTAACCAGCTCCAAGTTTCTTGAGCAGATTTGTAATTGATCTAGACCTCCCCATCTGTAAATGAGTGTGATGTGAATTTCTGCGTCAGCTTGGCTGGGCTGTGGCGCCCAGTTGTTTGGTCAAAAATACTACTTAAAATGTTGCCAGAACGCTCCTTAGAAGCAAATTTGGCGAGACTTTGTCTCACATACTTTGGACGTGTTATCGGGAGGGACCAGTCCCTGGAGGACATCATGCTGGTAAAGTAGAGGGTCATCAAAAAAGAGGAAGACCTTCAATGAGAAGGAATGACGCAGTGGCTACAACAATGGGCTCAAGCATAATGATTGTGAGCGTGGTGAAGGACAGGACAGTGTTTTGTTCTGTTTTACATAGGGTCGCTATGAGTTGGAACCAACTTGATGGCACCTAACAGCAACATCTACAATCATTGACTTTCAGTAAAAGAGATGACCCACCATAATGTGGTGGGCCTTGTCCAAACAGTCGAAGACTTTAAGAGCAAAACCTATGGTTTCAGGAGGAGAGGGGATTCTGCCTCAAGACTGTAACGGAGATCCTGCCTAAGTTTGCAGCCTGGCTGGCCTGTGAACTTTGAACTCAGAACTGCCAGAATTCCCAGCCTGCTGTGTGACCTATGGATTTTGGACTTGTCAGGCTCATAATCACATGAGTCAATTCTTTAAAATCGATCACTCTCTCAGGTATTTGCCTAGAATCAACCTCAAACTCTCAATCAGCTTCCCACCGCCAGAGAAGAGAGGTGTAGACCACTGGGCCTTGGCTAGAAGCTGGGTAGTAGCCCCAGTCCAGGCCAGACCACCTGGGGCCATAGCCCCCACCCCGTGCCCTCTGAACCGAGGCTTAGGCTAAAGTCAGCCCTAAGTAGCCTGTGTGGTACAGGTATGACCCTGGGCATACCCTAATACCTTCTGGGATTCTGGGAGGGTATTTTTTTCTCCAGCAAAGATTTTTGGCTCTCTTTTTCCCAAACCAACCAAGTGAGAAGGGAAACTCCAAAGAGAATCCAGGTAAATGACAGGTGGACCCAGAGCCTTTGCTGGCCCCAGCTACTAGGCCAATAGGCTGTGCAATTTAGCCCCTCCCTGGGGGTTGGGAAGAGAGAGGCTCAGCACTGGTGGGACTTTCAGCTCCTGTCCTGTATCCTGACTCTAAGCCTTTTTCAAGCCCTCACACCTCCACAGGACCTTTGATGGAAGCACCTTGGTGAATAGCCCAGCCTCACTGATTCTTCTCTTTCAGAAGCCAGAGGATAATCTAAAGTGATCACAGAAAATTGCATGCCTGGCCTATCAGCTTTTCTACTCAGACATGTGCCTATGTCCAGCCCAAGCTCATGGTACAGGACTCATCCTGCCCCGACACCCCTGGTGAGGAGAGGGGGCTCTCCCAGCCCCAATGCCTGGTGGCAGTGGCCACACAAGCAGCCTTGGTCTTACAGCCGCCACCCAGAGCAGCCCTGTTGCCTGCTGCCCCTGACACAGAGTCCAGCCTGACCCAAACAGCATGTGACCTTGCTCAGGGTGGCATGGGTGAGGCCCCAGAGCTGGCCAGGCTCAGAAGAGTTACCCCTATACAGGTCCCAGTGAGGGTCCAGAGGAGAGAGTGGGGATGTGGGGGACATGGAGGTGAGGGCACAGGGACTGCAGGCTGACCAGCAGGTGGCTCTGCCAGCCTGTGGAGGGAGAAGCCTGGTCTTCACTTGGTGCCTAGCCATGGGGGCTGCAGGCAGAGTGGGAGTGGGCATGGGCCCCCACTCAGCTGCCTCCTGCTGAGGGACACCCCAGTAGTCACTTGAGCTCTAAAGCCTGGGGCTCCCCGGCACCCCGTCCTCTCTCGGAACAGAGTAATGGAGTCCCCTTAGAGGGTCCCTGGTCAGAGGGCCCTGAGGTGCCAAAGGCTCGGACATACATCAAACACTAGGCCAGTCCAGGTTCAGGTCCAGGCCCTCGAGGGTCTGGGACCCACCCACTTCCTTATCCACATGATCTGAATCTTTGTCCTTCAGTGTTTAGAACAGGGACCTGCAAATTATGGCCCCTGGGCTGAATCCAGGCCAAAGCTCAATTGTATAAATAAAGCTTTATTAGGAGGAGGCAGGACCAAGAGGGCACAGTAGTCAGATGCTTCCTGTGGTCCCTCTTACAACAAAGACCCAAAAAAACAAGTGAATTGATTATATATGACAGTCTGGGAACCCTGAACATCAAAGGCAAAGGTGAGGAGTCAGACTGAGTGGCACGGGGAGGGACAGATAGTTCAGAAGCAGCGAGGAGGTGCCAGACCTGACCCTGTGGGAACAGGCACCTTTCAGGCTGGATTGGCTGGTGTGAGTGCAGTAAGGCAACAGTGGCATTCAGGACTCATTTTCCACGTCGGGAGAGACTGAGACACTCTTGCCTCCAGAGTCTGAGAAAGATAGCACCGAATCAGCAAAAGATAAGTACATGCGTCTAATTTACCATGTGAATCAAAAAACATCCCTCTGGGAAAAAACTCTCCCATTTACATGGCCCTTCCCCACTCTACACCGGGTTCCTAGCCCGGCTTCAGTGACAGCCACTTTCCCTGAGCCGGAAATAGGACCTGTCTCATGGCCTGAGACATTCTCATGGCCTGGGAGAAGGAACAAATTAACAAACAGGGAAAAAATAATCTGCCGACTCCCCTAAGCTAGGAACTCAGGGCAGAAACAGCTTCTTTGCCGAAGCCCAGGCATAAGGGGGCCAAGGACTTTGAATGCCTTTCACCCCTGCATAGACCTGTGTGGGCCCATTTCAATAGTGTAGGCCCTCATTAGCATAGTACAAGAGGGTACATACCTGAAGTCTAACTTCAACTGTTTCAGCTATATGGTGGAGAGGTAGGTTTGTGATGTTTGACACCTCACCCACCAATATCAGGGGCCTGAGGACTGGCAGCTCCACCCACGCCACCTAGCCACCCACAACGGAAGTCCAAGGATAAGTGGTGCCTCCCAAGCCTTACAGCCAACAGCATTGGGTACCCAAAGTCTGGCTGCAAAACTCACTCACCTACATGCTCTAGGGAACAGGGACTACTTTCCTCACAGACACTCAGGGGCAGTTGTCAGCCTCCTGCCTTGCTCAGCCCATGACTCCCTACTACACCCAGATACCTGTGCCAATACCAATCACCCCTGTCCATGTAGGACTGTAAGTGAGAGCCTGCACCACACACTTGGTGACTGACTATCTGGATACTTGAGCTGAATCTATACAAGAAAATTAAACAGACTTCTGGGCTCATACACCTAGTAACAGCTCTAACCACTTAGTGACAGGACATTAGACCTTCAAAGGCACCATTAATCAAACTAGTTCACATGAGCATCCTATTTGGGCATATTAAAACAAAACAAGAAGCTAAGACACAGTAAATAAATATAAAATAAATGAATACAATAACTTATTGATGGCTTGGAGACAACAGTCAATATCGAATCACATAAAGAGGCAGGCCATGATAGCTTCAGTAAGCTCCCAAAACAAAGAATCAAGAAATCTTCTGGAAGAAGATAACTTCCTGGAATTACTAGAGGTAAAAGACAAAAGATTAATATACAGAACTCTTCAAGAGATCAAGAAGGAGATCAGGCAAAACCCAGAGCAAGCCAAGCAACACACAGACAAAGCATTAGAGGGACTTAAGAAGATTCAAAAAGAGCAAAATGACAAATTTAACAGGCTGCAAGAATCCACAGAGAGAGAACAAACAGAAATTCAGAGGATTAACTATAAAATTTCAGAATTAGACAACTCAATAGAAAGTCATAGGAGCAGAATTGAGGCAATGGAAGTCAGAATTAGTGAGATTGAAGATAAAGCACTTGACACCAACATATTTGAGGAGAAATCATATAAAAGAATTTTAAAAAATGAAGAAACCCTAAGAATTCTGTGGGAGTCTATCAAGAGGAATAACCTATGAGTGACTGGATTACCAGAACAGGAGGGATAAGAGAAAATACAGAGAGAATTATTGAAGATTTGTTGGCAGAAAACTTCCCTGATATCGTGAAAGATGAGAAGATATCTATCCAAGATGCTTATCAAACCAAAAGAATGTCTTCAAGACATATTATAAACAGATTTGCCAAAACCAAAGATAAAGAGAGAATTTTAAGAGCAGCTTAGGAATAAACAAAAAGTCACCTACAAAGGAGAGTCAGTAGGACTAAGCTCAGACTACTCAGCAGAAACCATGCAGGCAAGAAGGCAATGGGGGACACACATAAAAAAATTCACCATGACCAAGTGGGATTCATACCAGGCATGCAGGGATGGTTCAACATTAGAAAAACAATCAGTGTAATTCATCACATAAATAAAACAAAAGACAAGAACTACATGATCTTATCAACTGATGCAGAAAAGGCATTTGAAAAAGTCCAACACCCATTCTTGAAAAAACTCTCAGCAAAATAGGAAAAGAAGGGAAATTCTTCAACATAATAAAGGGCATTTATACAAAGCCAACATCCAACATCACCCTAAATGGAGAGAGCCTGAAAGCATTTCCCTTGAGAACGGGAACCAGAAAAGGATGCCCTTTATCATCACTGTTGTTCAACATTGTGCTGGAGGTCCTAGCCAGAGCAGTTAGGCTAGACAAAGAGATAAAGGGCATCCAGATTGGTAAGGAAGAAGTAAAAGTATCTCTATTTGCAGATGATATGATCTTATACACAGAAAACCCTATAAAATCCACAAGAAAACTACTGAAACTAATAGAAGAGTTAAGAAAAGTATCAGGATACAAGATAAACATATAAAAATCAGTTGGATTCCTCAACACCAACAAAGTGAACGTCAAAGAGGAAATCACCAAATCAATACCATTTACAGTAGCCCCCAAGAAGATAAAACACTTAGGAATAAATCTAACCAGAGACCTAAAAGACCTGTACAAAGGAAATACAAGACACTGCTGCAAGAAACCAAAAGAGACCTACAGAAGCCAAAAAACACACCCTGCTCATGGACAGGAAGAATCAACATTGTGAAAATTTCTATTCTACTAAAAGTGATCTAGAGATACAATGCAATCCTGATCCATTTCCAGTGGTGTTTTTCAATGACATGGAGAAACAAATCACCAACTTCATATGGAAACGGTAGTGGTCCCGGATAAGTAAAGCATTACTAAAAAAGAAGAACAAAGTAGGTGGCCTCACACTACCAGATTTTAGGACCTATTATACCACCACAGTAGTCAAAACAGCCTGGTACTGGTATAACAACAGATACATGGACCAATGGAACAGAGCTGAGAATCCAGACATAAATCCATCCACATATGAGCAGCTGATATTTGACAAAGGCCCAAAGTCAGATAAATGGGGAAAAAGACAGTCTCTTTAACAAATGGTGCTGGCATAACCGGATATCCATCTGCAAAAACTGAAACATGACCCATACCTCACTCCATGCACAAAAACTAACTCAAATGGATCAAAGGCCTAAATATAAAATCTAAAACAATAAAGACCTTGGAAGAAAAATAGGGACAATTCTAGGAGCCCTAATATATGGCATAAACAGAATACAAAACATAATTAACAATTCACAAACACCAGAAGAGAAACTAGGTAACTGGGAGCTCCTAAAAATCAAACACTTATACTCATCCAAAGACTTCACCAAAAGAGTAAAAAGACAACTTACTGACTGGGAAAAAAATTTTGGCTATGACAAATCCAATCAGCATCTCATCTCTAAAATCTATAAGATACTGCAAAACCTCAACAACAAAAGGACAAATAACCCAGTTTAAAAATGGGCAAAGGATACGAACAGGCACTTCACCAAAGAAGACATTCAGGAGGCTAACAGACACATGAGGAAATGCTCACAATCATTAGCCATTACAGAAATGCAAAAGAAAACTACAATGAGATACCATCTCACCCCCAACAAGGCTGGCATTAATCCAAAAAATACAAAATAATAAATGTTGGAGAGGTTGTGGAGAGACTGGAACACTTATACAGTGCTGGTGGGAATGTAAAATGGTACAACCCCTTTGGAAATCTATTTGGCTTTTTAAAAAGCTAGAAATAGTACTACCATTAAAAAAAAAAAAACCCAAACCCGTGGCCTTTGAATCGATTCCGACTCAGAGCGACCCTATAGGACAGACTAGAACTGCCCTGTAAAGTTTCCAAGGAGCGCCTGGCAGATTCAAACTGCTGATGTTTTGTTTAGCAGCCATAGCAGTTAACCACTACGCCACCAGGGTTTCCAGTACTACTATACGATCCAGTAATCCTACTCCTTGGAATTTATCCTAGAGAAATAAGAGCCGTCACCCGAACAGACATATGGACACCCATGTTCATTGCAACCCTGTTTACAACAGCAAAAAGATAGAAACATCCAAGGTGCCCTTCGGTGGATGAATCGGTAAACAAATTATGGTATAGTCACACAATGGAATACTATGCATTGGTAAAGAACAACGATGAATCCGTGAAACATGTCGTAACATGGATGAATCTGGAAGGCATTATGCTGAGTGAAATTAGTCAGTCGCAAAAGGACAAATATTGTATGAGTTCACTATTATAAGAACTTAAGAAAAGGTTTAAACACAGAAGAAAACGTTCTTTGATAGTTACAAGAGTGGGGAGGGAGGGAAAAGGGTATTCACTAACTAGATAAAAAAAAATAGTAGACAATTATTTTAGGTGAAGGGAAGGACAACACACAATACAGAGGAAGTCAGCCCAGCTGGACTAAACCAAAAGCTAGGAAGTTTCCTGAGTACAACCCAACACTTTGAGGGACAGAGTAGCAGGGGTGGGGGTCTGGGGCCATGATTTCAGGGGACATCTATGTCAATTGGCATGACCAAGTACATTAAGAAAATGTTCTGCGTCCCACTTTGGTGAGTGGCATCTGAAGTCTTAACAGCTAGCAAGTGGCTATCTAAGATGTATCAATTGGTCTCAGCCCACCTGGAGCAATAGAGAATGAAGGACACCAAAGACATAAGGAAAATATGAGCCTAAGAGACAAAAGGGCCACATAAACTAGAAACTCCATTAGTCTGAGACTGGAAGGACTAGATGGTGCCTGGCTACCACTAATGACTGCCCTGACAGGGAACACAACAGAGAATCCCTGATGGAGCAGGAGAAAAGCGGGATGCAGAACTCAAATTCTAGTAAAAAGACCAGAGTTAATAGTCTGACTGAAACTGGAGGGACCCCAGAGGACATGGCTCCCGGACTCCCTGTTAGCCCAAAACTAAAACCGTGCCAGAAGCCAACTCTTCAGACAAAGATTAGACTGGACTATGAGACATAAAATGATACTGGTGAGGAGTGAGTTTCTTAGCTCAAGTAGACACATGAGACTATGTGGGCAGCTCCTGTCCAGAGGTGAGATGAGAAGGCAGAGGGGGACTGGAGTTGATTGAAGGGACACGGGAAATACAGGAGGACTGTGCTGTCATACTGTAGGGAGAGCAACTAGGGTCACATATCAATGTGTGTATAAGTTTTTGTAAGAGAAACTGACTTGAATTGTAAATTTTCACTTAAAGCACAATTAAAAAAGAAAAAAATTATTGGCACACAGCCACTTTCATTCCTTTACACATTGTCTGTGGCTGATTTTAGTTCCCTGGGTGATGATAGGTTTGCGATCGACTATTAACCCATCCAAGGCACCATGGAAGAAAGACCTGGTGATCTACTGTCATTAAGATTTAAAAAAAAAAAGTGGGAAAGAAACAAACCCCTTGTCATCATATCAATTCTGACTCAGGGACCTTGTAGGACAGAGCAGAACTGCACCATAGGGTTTCCTAGGAGCTGCTGATGGATTCAAACTGCCAATCTTTTGATTGGCAGCTGTAGCTTTTAACCACTGAGTCACCAGGGCTCTTAAGATTACAGCCAAGAAAACCCCATGGAGCTGTTGTACTCTGATACGCATGGGTGCCACCAGTTGGGATGGGCTCAACACCAGCGGGTTTGGTTAGGTTTTTTGTGGCTGCTTTCACGCCTCCATGGCAGTGTTGAGTAGTTTTAACAGACACAATATGGCCAGCAAAACCTAAATTTCACTGTCTGGCCCTTCCCAGAAACTTGTTGCTGGCCCAAGGTTTTGACCATATGGGTTGTCCAGCCTCTCCGAACCTCAGCTTCCCTGAACACTGGGCCCCATGGCCTTCACAGCCCAGGACGACCATGCGTCTTGATCATCCCAGAATAATCCCCATGCATCTCCACACCTGCTCATGTCCTCAGACACAGCTCTGCCACCACCTCCCCCATAGCAGCTCCCCAACCACCTCTCACCCTGGGTTGGGTTAGGAGAGGCTCCTCTGGGGGGGGGGGTCATCACTGCCCACACCACCGTGTGCACCCTTGCCTCTCTACAGACTGTGGACACCTGGAGGGCAGTGATGGCCCAAAGTGGCGTGGGTCCTGATCAATGTCAGCTAAAGGGGTGAAGGGTGGCCCCAACAGGGTGCCCCCAGGGTGAGAACTGGAGTGAGAGTGGGTAAAGTGACCAGTTTGGTGTTTGGATCAACATGCCCCAACATTCTTCCGAGGTGACCCTTTGGTACAAACCCTGCCATCTACTGTCATGGAGACCTTCCCAGAGGGAAGTGGGTTCCACCGCCATCTCGTCTGCTTTCTGAGCCCTAAGAGGAAGGCAGACAGTGCAGTGTGCTGTTAGAGAGTGTGGGATCTGGAGTCAGGTGACCCAGGTTCGAATCCACACTCTGCCACTTTCAGCTGTGGAAGCCTTTACCAACTGTACCACCTCTCTGTGCTTGGGCTTTGTTGTAGTTTTCTAGTATTGCTATAACAGAAATACCACAGTGGGGGGCCTTAAAAAACAGACATTTATTTTCTCATAATTTAGGAGGCTAAGAGTCTGAATTCAGGATACCAGCTCTAGGAGAAGGCTTTCTCTCTGTTGGCATTGGGAGAAGGTCCTTGTCTCTTTTCAGCTTCTGTTTCTTGGTTCCTTGGAGATCTGATGTGGTGTGGAGTCATTCTTCCCCTAGCTGTGCTTCCTTCTCTGCTCCTAACCTGCTCTTTTAAATCTCAAAAGAAATGGACTCAAAACACATCTTACACAAATATTGCCTCATCAACGTAACAAAGAAAACTCATTCCCAAATGGGATTATAACCACAGGTATAGTAGTATATACAACACATATTTTGGGGGGACACAATTCAATCCATAACAGGGCTCTTCATCTGTAAGTTGGGTATAATAACTACCTATATCTTAGGTTTTCTGGGAGGGTTTAATGTATGAATACCCCTGTTGATGTTGTTGTGTGCTGTTGAGTTGATTCCGACTCATGTGGGCCAGTAGAATTGTCAGGTGCCCTCAAGTTGATTCTGACTCATGGCAACCCTATAGGACAGAGTAGAACTGCCCCATAGGATTGATTTCCCAGGCTGTCAGTTTGTCGTACTGTAGGGGCTTGCGTGTTGCTGTGATGCTGGAAGCTATGCTACCGGTATTCAGATACCAGCAGGGTCACCCATGGAGGACAGATTTCAGTTGAGCTTCCAGACTAAGACAGACTAGGAAAAAGGAGCCAGCAGTCTGCTTCTGAAAAGCATTAGCCAGTAAAAACCTTATGAATAGCAGCGGAACAGTGTCTGATATAGTGCTGGAAGATGAGCCCCCCAAGTTGGCAGGCACTCAAAAGATGACTGGGGAAGAGCTGCCTCCTCAAAGTAGAGTCAACCTTAATGAAGTGGATGGAGTAAAGCTTTCGGGACCTGCATTTGCTGATGTGGCACGACTCAAAATAAGAAGAAACAGCTGCAAACATCCATTAATAATCAGAACCTGGGATGTACGAAGTATGAATCTAGGAAAATTTGAAATCATCAAAAATGAAATGGAAAGCATAAACATCCATATTCTAGGCATTAGTGAGCTGAAATGGACTGGGATTGGCCATTTTGAATCAGACAATCATATAGACTACTATGCTGGGAATGACAACTCTAAGAGGAATGGTGTTGCATTCATCGTCAAAAAGAATGTTTCAAGATCTGTCCTGAAGTACAAAGCTGTCAGTGATAGGATAATATCCATACGCCTACAAGGAAGATCAGTTAATACGACTATTATTCAAATTTATGCAACAACCACTAGGGCCAAAGATGAAGAAATAGAAGATTTTTATCAGCTGCTGCAGTCTGAGATTGAACGAACATGCAATCAGGATGCATTGATAATTACTGGAGATTGGAATGTGAAAGTTGGAAACAAAGAAGGGTCAGTAGTTAGAAAATATGGCCTTGGTGATAGAAACAATGCCGGAGATCGAATGACAGAGTTTTGCAAGACCAACGACTTCTTCATTGCAAATACCTTCTTTCACCAACATAAACGGTGGCTATACACATGGACCTTGCCAGATGGAACACACAGAAATCAAACTGACTACATCTGTGGAAAGAGACGGTGGAAAAGCTCAATATCAGCAGTCAGAACAAGGCCAGGGCCCGACTGTGGAACAGACCATCAACTGCTTATATGCAAGTTCAAGCTGAAACTGAAGAAAATCAGAGCAAGTCCACAAGAGCCAAAATATGACCTTGAGTATACCCCAACTGAATTTAGAGACCATCTCAAGAATAGATTTGGTGCATTGAATGCTAGTGACTGAAAATCAGTCGAGTTGTGGAATGACATCAAGGACATCATCCATGCAGAAAACAAGAGGTCACTGAAAAGACAGGAAAGACCAAGATGGATGTCAGAGGAGACTCTGAAACTTGCTCTTGAGCTTTGAGCAGCTAAAGCAAAAGGAAGAAATGATGAAGTAAAAGCACCGAACAGAAGATTTCAAAGGGCCTCTCAAGAAGACAAAGTAAAGTATTATAATGACATGTGCAAAGAGCTGGAAATGGAAAACCAAAAGGGAAGAACATGCTTGGCGTTTCTCAAGCAGAAAGAACTGAAGAAAAAATTCAAGCCTTGAGTTGCAATAGTAAAGGATACCATGGGGAAAATATTAAACAATGCAGGAAGCATCAAAAGAAGATGGAAGGAATACAAAGAGTCATTATAGCAAAAAGAATTAGTCGATATTCAACCATTTCAAGAGGTGGCATATGATCAGGAACCGATGGTACTGAAGGAAGAAGTCCAAGCTGCTCTGAAGGCATTGGCGAAAAACGAGGCTTCAGGAATTGATGGAATATCAATTGAGATGTTTCAACAAACAGATGCCACACTTGTCTATGCCAAGAAATATGGAAGGCAGCTTCCTGGCCAACTGCCTGGAAGAGATCCATATTTATGCCTATTCCCAAGAAAGGTGATCCAACCGAATGTGGAAATTATAGAACAGTATCATTAATACCACACGCAAGCAAAATGTTAGTGAAGATCCTTCAAAAATGGCCGCAGCAGTATATCGACAGGGAACTGCCAGAAATTCAGGCCAGGTTCAGAAGAGGACGTGGAACCAGGGATATCATTGCTGATGTCAGATGGATCCTGGCTGAAAGCAGAGAATACCAGAAGGATGTTTACCTGTGTTGTATTGACTATGCAATGGCATTCGACTGTGTGGATCATAACAAACTACAGATAACACTGCGAAGAATGGGAATTCCAGAACACTTAAATTGTGCTCATGAGGAACCTGTACATACAACAAGAGACAGTTGTTCGAACAGTACAAGGGGATACTCAGTGGTTTAAATTTAGGAAAGGTGTGTGTCAGGGTTGTATTCTTTGACCATATTTATTCAATCTGTATGTTTTTTGTATGCTGAGCAAATAATCCAAGAATTTGGACTATATAAAGAAGAATGCAGCATCAGGATTGGAGGAAGACCCATTAACAACCTGCGTTATGCAGATGACACAACCTTGCTTGCTGAAAGTGAAGAGGATTTGAAGCACTTACTGATGAAGATCAAAGACCACAGCCTTCAGTATGGATTACACCTCAACATAAAAAGAAAACAAAAATCCTCACAACTGGACCAATGAGCAACATCATGATAAACAGAGAAAAGATTGAAGTTGTCAAGGATTTCATTTTACTTGGATCCACAATCAACAGCCATGGAAGCAGCAGTCAAGAAATCAAAAGACGCATTGCATTGGGCAAATCTGCTGCAAAGGACCTCTTCAAAGTGTTGAAGAGCAAAGATGTCACCCTGAAGACTAAGGTGTGCCTGACCCAAGCCATGGTATTTTCAATCGCATCATATGCACGTGAAAGCTGAACAGTGAGTCAGGAAGACCAAAGAAGAGTTGACGCCTTTGAATTGTGGTGTTGGCGAAGAATATTGAATATACCACGGACTGCCAGAAGAATGAACAAATCTGTCTTGGAGGAAGTGCAGCCAGAATGCTCCTTAGAGACGAGGATGGTGAGTCTGCGTCTTACACACTTTGGACATGTTGTCAGGAGGGATCAGTCCCTGGAGAAGGACATCATGCTCGGCAGAGTACAGGGTCATCGGAAAAGAGGAAGACCCTCAATGAGGGTCTCAATGAGCTCAAGTATGACAACGATTGTACGGATGGCGCAGGACTGGGCAGTGTTTCGTTCTGTTGTGCGTAGGGTCGCTATGAGTCGGAACCGACTCGAGGGCACCTAACAACAACAACAATCTTAACGAGAGAACATTGCCAAGTCTTTCTCCTTTGGAGCTGCTGAGTGGGTTCTAACCACTGACCTTTGGGTTAGCAGCCGAGTGTTTAACTGTTGCGTCACCAGGGGTCCTTATGAACTCCCTTAGCATATATTAAGTCATTATTGGTACCATTTTTAGAGGTAGAGGAAGCAAGAAAGTAGGAAGTAAGTAGCTATGGTCATTCTGTGCTACAGAGGGGACAGTACTATCTACATATTTGGGATCCATTGTGTCGACTTAGTCTTGGTTACATGTAGGATTGGCAAAAAAAAAAAAAAAAAAAGGGACCTAATTTACTCTGGGGCTGTAGGATCCCCGACGTTCATACACTGTGTCGAGGGAACTGCAGGCAAGGTGTGCGTTAGCGCAATTCTTACCTGCAGTGGAGTCAGTGATGCGTGCCAGAGCCCTCTTGCCCTTCAAGGGTCTTGTCCCCCAGCCTAGGGAATGTGAAAATGAATTTTAATAATACATTTTATTTCATCCAGTATATGCAAAATAGTCATTTCAACATGTAATCTGTATATAAGACATGTAATCAACATAAAGTCATTTACGAGCAGTTGTACACTCTGTTTGGACTGAGTCTTTGACAGGTGGTGTGTATGTTACAGGTACAGCACATCCCAATTCAGACTAGCCGCGTGTGAAGTTCTCCGTACTCACGTACTCACGTGTGACTCCCGGCTGCCGTACTGGACAACAGAAGTCCAAACTGTAGCAGCTGTAACTAAAAAATAGCAACTGTAACTACTATGTCTATATATTATTATATACTGTTACCACACAGTTGTTATTATTGCTATCGTAACTATAGTATCTGTGAGGCAGCGGTGGTCCAGTGGTAGAATCCTGGCTTCCCACGTGGGAGACCAGGTTTCAATTCCCAGTCAATGCACCTCAGGTACAGCCACCGCCCATCTGTCCATGGAGGCTTGCGTGTTGCTATGATGCTGAGGTCTCAGCAGAGCTTTCAGACTAAGACAGGTGAGAAAGAAAGGCCTGGAGATCTACTTCCAAAAATCGGCCAATGAAAACCCTGTGGAGAACAAGAGTCCAATCCACAACCCACCCTGGGAACAGTGCCGGCCATTTCATTCCATTGTGCCTGGGGTCGCCATGAGTTGGGGGCTAATTGGATAGGAGCAGATGACAACAAACTATAATATCTACTGAATGAATAAATGGATAGATGAACGAATTATAATTTCCCATTTACCACTTGATTTTCTTTCTAGGCTGGGCTCCTTTGAGTGGTATGCTGTTGTTGCTGCTAGGTGCCATCGAGTCGGTTCTGACTTCTAGCGGCCCTATGCACAATAGAAAGAAATAGTCCCTGGTCCTGCTCCACCCTCACAACAGTTGTTACGCTTGAGCCCATCGTTGCAGCCACTGTGTCGGTCCATTTCTCTACCTTACCAAGCATGATGTTCTTCTCCAGGGACTGATCCCTCCTGATAATATGTCCAAAGTATGTGAGACATAGTCTCGCCATCCTTGCTTCTAAGGAGCATTCTGTTTGCACTTCTTCAAGATAGACTGGTTCGCTCTTTGGCAGTCCATAGTATGTTCTATACTCTTCTCCAAGACCACATTCAAAGGCGTCAAAGTGGTTTGACCTGACTCTGACTTGTCTTTGAGCCACCAGTACCCATCCCAGGGGCTCGCACCCATAAGTGCTCAGTAAGTGTTCGCTGACCAGTGCGGATTGGATGGGTGATGCTGCTGGCTTCCGTGACCCAAGGAGGTGTCCCCGACCCGCTCTCCCTGGAACCGTGCCCAGGGGCCGGAAACTGTGAGATGCGGCACTCCACACCACCTTTGCCCATGTTTCCTAGATGTCTAGCCTTGGTTCTAGATCGATCCATTACACCCCACTGCAGCTCTCCGAGGCAGGCATGCATGTAACATTTATTTTTTCTTTGGAAGTTTGCTGCTTCCACAGTTCAATAAACACCAGAGCAAAGGTGATTTTAAACTGCAGTTAACTGACATGGACAGGGATCGTTCTGATGACTCCTTTTATGAAATCACCTCTGAAATGCTGTGTGTGCATGCTGGCAGCCTCCTCCCCACAATCCCTTGAACTTTATCACTTAGTCTCCAGACCGCCATGCACCTGTCTGCTCTTCTGAAACGTTCTCTGACCTGCAATGCTGGGGATGGAGGGCACTTGTGGGTGGCAGCAAGAAGGGCTTGAGGCTCCAGTGCCAGCTCAGCCTCACTGTAGGGGTGACATGGCCCCCACCTCCAGAGGAAACAGCCTAGAGGGCCACCCACCTGTTCAGGTGTACGCAGCTTATCAGCTCGCCCACATGTCAGATTTCTCCCCAAGGCTGTTGGCACAGGTTGGAGCTCAGATCATAGTGCAAACACCCCAGGGCTCTTCTACGGCTGTGAGGAGGTGGCGGAGTCACCGATGCTGTGTGTGTCACACAGCGAGGCCTCTAATTAGAGCCCACTGACAGCCAGGGCTCCATAGCAAGGAGGCGGGGAGGAATGCAGAGAGAGAGCCCACATGGGTCCCTCTGGATCCCCGTGTGGGGGCAGGAACTGCAGAGAGCTGGCTCTGCTGGCACCCCTCCTCACCTGTGCACAGGTGAGCTCTGCGCTCCTGCAAGTCACAAGTCCCTTCAACTCTCACTTCCTCTGGGACCTGCCCACATCTTCCCACTGCCCTTATCCTGAAGATCGCCATGCACCTGTCCACTGTTCCAGAAGCTTCTCTGGGGCCTCTGTCCAGGAGCTGCCCCTTTCTGACCAGGGTGACTGGGTGAAGGGTGAGAATGGACAGCAGCAAGGTGGGTAGTGACGCCTGCTTTGCCTGGAGCATGGGGCTATGGGCAGACCGTGGGCTCGAGCACCTGGTCCTGTGGCTAGAGCCAAACATGGTGCCGGGGTGGCAACAGGGAGGTAGAAGCAACAGGCCTGGGGGCACGCCTGTTTCCCTCCACCCCACGCTCTGCTCCTTACATCCTGGGTGAGACCACCCAGCCTGAGGCTCTCTGAATCACTGCATCCTCGTGAGTAAGGTGAGGTAATCAGGTTCTCAGAAAGACATCAAACCACAAAGTCAAGGCACCAGAATAGTAGATGCTTGATAAATTTTTGCTAAAAATATGTATCTGTATAGACAAGGAAGATGAGCAAAACAGCACGTGTGCGAGGCTTGGTGCGTTCTACCCCCCACTGTCCTCTCCATGGGGCCACTGCAGTGAACATTTCCTTCCTGCCTGCCCCACCCCGGGGCCCCTGAGTGCCAATACCCGCCATCCTGTGAGCCCTGCCAAGCCCGAGTGCCGGAGCAGTGCTCAGCTGTGCAGGCTGGTAGCAGGCACTCGGGAACAGTGAGAGAAGGGCAGTCTCAGGTGAGGGAACTACGGGCCTGCATCACCCAGCTCAGTCACTGGTCTCGGGTGACCTGGCCAAGCCTGGGCCTCTCAGCCCTGCTGTGCCAGCTCCCAAATGAAGTCCAAGCGCCCACGTCATGGGGTTCTCAGGAATGAATCATGATGGGTGAGGTACATGGCACACAGAGGCAGAAGTGTCACTAGGGGGCTGTGGGGGAGGCAGGGGGTGGGGGGTGTGGGCTGCACTAGGTGACACTGTCCGAGGGGAGACACCAAAATGACTGCCTATAAAAATTTTGTGGAGGGTTTTAGCAGAAATGTATTATTTGTTATATAATATTCCCGTAGGTATTTATAACAACAAATTTTTTTTTTCGTAAGCCAAGCTTACACACATCAATACACCTACAAGGCTGAAACTCCCTGCTAATTTACATTTTGAACCTCTAACTGGCCCAGTCCTAGTAATTACCCAATTACAAGGACGCTTCGAAGCACGTGGTTTCCTCTGCACCTATCCTAAAACACACTGTTGTTTTCATTGCTGCCAGTTTTTTTTTTTTTTTTATAGTAGCTGATTTTGTCAAATTTTCTGGTGTTTTAGCTACAATGTTGTGGTAACTGGTATTTGTGAACCTACGAAGTAGTAATCAAAGGAAAAGAAGGAGAAAAATCAAAAAAGGCTTCTGTTCAGTTACTAACAATGTAACTAATAAACGTTTTAGTTCAATCCCGAAAGATTTTACAGAACAATGTTATTGTGAGTACTCATATAGTCTAAGCAACAATGGGCTCAAGCATAACGACTATTGTGAGGATGGCTCACAACCAGGCAGTGCGATGTTCTGTTGTCCATAGGGCGGCTGTGAGTCGGAGCCGACTCAACGCCACCTAACAGCAACAAGAAATATTACATTTAAGTAATTGCCATTGCATTTATCACGTATTACTTATGATTAAAATTGATAATAAACATTCCTAAGGAGTCTGTATGGTCTGGCACAAAAGGAGGTCTACAGGTGTGGAGGGATGACACCAACCCTGGCGAAGCCACTGCACAGAAGGCCCTTGCCAGGTGGGAGCCAGAGTTGCATGCTGAGGAGACGGTGAGGCTGACAGACCTTCTCTCAAAGCATCAACTGGCTCAAGGGCCTCCCCCTTTCCCTCCTGCTGTCCACCTCCAAAATATCTCCTCCTCATGCCTGTCCTGCCATCGCTGTTCCCTACCTCAGGGCTCCTCAGCCCCACCACTATTAACATGTTGGACTCGATACCCAGCTCCAACATGTTGAAGGTCAGGAGATGGGCAGGACCGGGCAATGTGAGTCGGACTGTCTCAGCAGCAACTAACGGCAGCAATTCCTTGGGGTGGGGGCATCCTGCGCACAAAGTGTGTTGAGCAGCACCCCTGGCCTCCACCCATTACATGCCAGCAATACCCCGCGTCACCCACTGTGACAATCAAAAACGTCTCCAGACATTGTGGAATGTCCCCAACGGGCCCAAATCACCTAGATCATATGTGGTGAGAGCCATCAGCTCGCTGCTTTGTTTACTGTCTTAGCAGACAGTCTCCGGTGCCTAGGCACGCACTGGGCTTGCACAAGCCTGGCTGAGCCATGGCCACGGAGTGATGATGACGCTAAAGACAGCAGACGCGCAAACCAAGCCTTGCCGTGTGCCATGTGCTTTACAGCAACTCGTTTGGCTCTCATGGTAACCTGATGAGGTGGGGGGGTTACTGCTGCTCCCATTTTCCTGATGTACAAACTGAGGCACAAGAGCAATTCTGGTGTACATCTGAAACCCAGATATTCAGATTCATGGGCCCCACCCACAGACATCCAGCTCCGTCAGGTCGGGGAGGGCCCAGGACCCCCACTGCAGGGACTCAGACACCGACCGCTCTTAGAGAGCCACTGTCCGGAGCTCCTCATAGTTGGGGCTGCAGAAGAAGTGAAAGCTGCCCACCCTTCTGCGCAGTTCCTTGCCCTTAGTAGGTGTGGGAAACCTACACATTTTAAACAGACATTCCTGAAAGTGCCAAGGAGGACCTGGGCGGCACAAATGGTTACATGCTCAACTACTAGCCAAAAGGGTGGCAGTTCCGACCTGCCCAGAGGCGCCCCAGAAGACAGGCCTGGCAGTCTGCCCCTGAAAGGTCACAGCCTTGAAAACCCTAAGGGGCTGTTCTACTCTGTGCATGTGGGGTGGCCATGAGTGGGAATTGACTCGAAAGGCGACTCACAACAACAAAAACGCTGTATTTTCATGTAATGTGACTGTTCTCGTGGTAACTGAGAAAGAGGAGGGACCATCTATCCCAGTTAATTGCAGGTTCTGAGTAGCCGGAGCCACGGCACATTGCTGTTGAAACCAGCTTATTATGGATCAGAAACTAGACAGACGCCGAGTCGATGGCCAACTCAGTGCCAGCAGCCCTTGTCACACCGCGGCTGAGGCTCCTGCACTGTTTTTCAGCTGGTGATGCCTTAAAGACTGAGACAATAGTCATTTAGTATCGTTTGCTCAAATGAACAGTTCCCTGAGCAAATAATAATAATAAAAAAAAGTCCCCGAGAAGCCAATTAGACACTGCAGCTTGTACTGGGCGACGGCCTTTTTAATAGACGCCCTTTTACAAGCGCAGCTGTGTCACCCAGATGAAAAATCAAGCCCCTCCCTCTGGGCTGATATGCAAATAAAGGCAGGCGATTGCATATGTAATAGCGCTCTTCCATCAGCAGGGCTGAGAAACCCGACAGGAATACTTCAGAGAAAGCGCCAATTTGTGGAAGAGATTTTCTCAATAGCATGAGGGGTGGTGAGGAGCGAGGGAAGGAGGAGAAGCCAAGAGGCCTTCTGGGGTCGAGAAGCTTGGTCTGGTCCAGAGGGAAAGCTCAGTTCCGCACAAGAAGGCAAACACATCCAAAGACTTCTCTGCAAGGACAGCTGTCGAAAGGCTCAGCTGTGCTCCCTCCAGCAGGTGGAGTAGGCCCAGGTAGAGCAGGTTCAGGTGGAGCAGGCGCAAGTGGAGCAGGCGAAGGTGGAGCAGGCGCAGGTGGGGGAGGCTCAGGTGGGGCAGGCCCAGGTGGGGCAGGCGCAGGTGGGGCAGGCGCAGGTGGAGCAGGCGCAGGTGGGGCAGGCGCAGGTGGGGCAGGCCCAGGTGGGGCAGGCGCAGGTGGGGCAGGCGCAGGTGGGGCAGGCCCAGGTGGGGCAGGCCCAGGTGGGGCAGGCGCAGGTGGGGCAGGCGCAGGTGGGGCAGGCTCAGGTGGGACAGGCCCAGGTGGAGCAGCACAGACGTTCAGGTGGGGTGCACAGAGCCCTTTGGCTCTTGGAAACTCCACTGACACAGATGGTTATACCCCCAACTACTAGCCGAAAAGTCGGGAGTTCAAACCCCCCCAGGCACAACTTGGAAGACAGGCCTGGTGATCTGCTTCCGGTAGGTCACAGCCCTGAAAGCCCTGTGGAACAGTTCGACTCTGTGCATGTGGGACCACCCTGAGTCGGAACAGACTTGACCGCACACAACAACAACAACCAGTTACAGTCATCGTCACACAGATCAGGGGCCGGGAGCTCATCCTTGGACCCTAAGACAAGAGTCCTCAGGGACACCGTTCTCAGCCAAGGTGGTTATGCCCCCAGGCAACATCGGGCGATATCTGCAGACATATTGGGTTGTCACAACTGGCGTGTTGCTATTGGCATCTAGTGAGTGGAGGCCAGGGATGCTGCTCAACACCCTATGGTGCACAGGGCACCCCCACCACAGGGAATGATCCGGCCATAATATCAGCAGTGCCGAGGGGGAGAACTCCTGATTCTGGGTGATGTGCCGAGAATGGACCCTACATATGTTCCTCTAAACACCCTGCACTTGTAGATGGGAGAAGTGAGGTCCACAGCAGGGAAGGGGCTTGCGCAGACCACACTCGTCAGCAGCAGAGACCTGAGGAGCCTGAGCCGTGCACCAGGCAGCCCCTTCCTTGGGGGCGCCAGTGGAGCCCCAGTGAGTCCTGTGGGTTTCTGTGAGCCCTGGCCTGCTCGGCTATAAAATGGTACTTCTGGAACCTCCACAAAGGGCCCAGCCCTAGCCAGGCCCTCAGCTGGACTTCCTGAGAACAAGCCCCCAGTCCGAGCCTGACGTGGTGGCAGGGCCAGGCCTAGCCAAGATTCCAGTCAGAGCAGGGAGGGTGGTCTTCTTGGGGCAAGCAGGGAAGGCTATAAGGGATGCCCTAGAGGAGTGGGGTACCAAGGCACATGCCAGGCAGAGAAGGGGGCAGACAGGCTGGGGTGGAAGTCCTGGCAGAAAAAGGGTAGTGGCAGAAGCAGGGGACCTCGGGTCTGCTAGAAGGAAAACTTTAGTGTGAGGGTGCTGTGAGCAGTGGGGGTTGGTGGGGTGAGAGAGTGGCTCAGAAAGAGGGGCTGCAGCCATCTAACAGCTCCTGAGGGGATGCTGGGGTGAGATGCCCTGTGGGCCCTGAGCTGAGCTGATGAGGGCTGGGGAGCCCCTGCAGTGGAACCGCCTCCCCACCATGAACAGCCACTGCCTTGATGCAGGGTCAGGATTCTGGGAAGCTTCCAGCTGGGGCTGTATGATTAAGCCCGGCCCCCCTCACACACACACAGCTCCCTAGGGTGAGAAACCCTCCTCCTGGTGGAGTTCAAGCTCCTGGACAGCCCCCCTGGGCATCTTTCCAGCCTCGGCTCCCCCCTCACCTCTGCAGACCAGAGCTTCTGGAAGGAGGAAGGGTGGCTGTGTCCAGGGGAACCTGGGCCCTCCCCTCAACCTAGGCTGGAACTCCCCTCATCCTGAGACCCTTCAGGCACTGCCGCCCAGAGAAGGCCCCTGCACGCCCCCTAGCCCAGTGCCCCTAATTATGGGGCTCATCCTAGTCACTTCCCTTGGATTTTTGAGCTCGGTTTTATGGTTCCTCTGGGCTCTCACACCCCCAAGACACAGGCCTGTGTGCAGAAACGCAGCTCCCCCAGCCCACCGCCAGTGGTGATGAAAAGGCGCGAACCTGGCCTTGTTTCCCACACTCCCGAGTGAATGCTGGGAATACACAGGCCCAATGTGCCCATTTTCCCCTTTTATCCAGAACAGAGCCCTCCCGCACCTGCCTCTCCGAGACTCGGTTTTCTCCTGTAACAACCTGCCGTGGCCGCCGTTCCAGGTCGCACCTCCCTGAGCGGTGTCCATTTGATAGCACGTGATGTCACGTAGCACCCGGCTCCTATGGGACGTCTTCATCACCCTCAGGGCTAGGAGAGCCTTCAGGGAGGCTAGGTTCTTCCTGCCCAGTAAACCCAACAACACGCACTCACGTGCACACATACGCACACACATACACAACAGCACATGCGTGCACACATGTGGGCACACTCACGTGCATACTCGCCCAGACGTGCACCTGTGCCCATGTTCACACAGTGCATGTGTATACACCCACACATGCACATGTGTCCACACAGGGCACACAATGCTCACTCAAGCGCAGTGCACATATGTGCTCATCTGTGCACATGTGAACACATGTTAACATGCACTCATATGTGCGCGCATGTACCTGTGCACACACTTACTGCATATCCTGTGTCTGGATGAATGGACCACGGCCTGTGAGTCCCTGAGCCCTCTCCCAACTGGCCTGTCCTCACGTTTTCTACCCCAGACGGGGAGTGTCCTGTGCCTGGCAAGAGCTGTGAGCAGAGGGTCCAAATGGGGAAGACAGATAACCTGAGCTCAGGGCCTGGCGGTGTTTGCCTCCATAAGCTTCAGTTCCCTGCTCAGACAGAATGCATAGACCTGTGACCATGACATTTGGCAGCTTCTTGGGGACACAGCCGTATCACAGCACCAGCACGGTGCAGGCACTTCCCCCTCCTCAGACAAGGCCGTGGGAGTGGGGCTGATGCCAGGAACTCCAGGTGAAACTGTCCCGCTCAGAAGAAAGGCAGAGGGGGCGTGGATTTTCTTCTTCCTTTTTCTCTGTCCAAAATGCCCTGCCCCAGCCTCGGATCACCTTCCTAACGGTACAGCCCAGGAACAAACTGACAGGGGAGGAGGACATGGCTTCACGGGGTGGTCCCAGGTATCCCCCTGTCCTCCTCAGAGCTGGGGCAGGCATCCCAGGGTGAGGTCTCCCTCCTGGCACACCCACACCGTCACTCCTGCCAGCTCGACTGTGCCTGGGAACATGAGGGCCTCCTCTGCACTGTCTTGCAGCCATCTCAGCTCTCCTCCTGACAGCTGACAGGCCAGGTCCCTGAGATCCGATTACAGCTGTCACCATACCTGACTGGCAGAGGGGAGGCAAAGTTAAAAGCCTGCCAGCTCTCGGGGCTGCCTGCTGGATCACAGGCTCCCTGACGGCTGAGTGCCCCCCTTCCATTCTGCTGTTCCCCTTCCCGGTGATGCCCAAGGCACTCAGCCTTTTCTGGCCTGCTCAGTGCTGGGCAGTTCCTCGGGGATGAGGCCGCCACACAGGGAGAAACTGGCTGAGGGAGCCTGCAGAGTCACCTCCTCCCACCTGCCCATGGTGCAGTGGGGAAACTGAGGCACTGTGGAGGCAGAGATCACCTTCATCCACTCCCCTTCTGCCCTCGGGACCAGGACTCCATCTCTGTCCACCAGCAACAGCCTCTCCCGCCTGGGCTCATCCCAGCTCCGAGGCGTGGGAACTCATGCCCATCCAGTGCCCTGGCTTCGGCCACCTCAGCCATCTCCTAGGAGATGGGACCAGGCGCTGGTTGAACCCTACAAAGTCCGTCACTGCCTGGGTTCCTCACTTCCCCCTCCTCACGCCAACCTGGGAATGAACATAGGGGTCTGAAGAAGGAGCTGG
The DNA here is from genome assembly GCF_024166365.1 of Elephas maximus indicus. Lineage (NCBI taxonomy): Eukaryota > Metazoa > Chordata > Mammalia > Proboscidea > Elephantidae > Elephas > Elephas maximus. Next base: position 2,827,921 of record NC_064833.1, on the reverse strand, counting down.
GGGTCACGCAGCCTGGAAGGAGGGTGAGGCAGGGAGACCTAGTGCACAGCTCTGGAGCTGGACGCCCCTCACCCCAGCCTGCCACACCAGGGGCCGCCCTGGCTGCTGATTTCCTCGCTAGAGGCTGAGCTGTGGTCAAGGGTTGGAGGCGGCGTGGCCAAGCATGCAGGCTGCGATGACGGGGCCCTGAGGTCTGCAGATGGCACTGGGACAAGCCTGGAAGGGAAAGCCAGGCAGCCAGGCAGGCCCCAGGGCTGCTGGGCCAAGAGGCCAGGAAGTGGGAGGCCTGGGCTTTTGCTGGGGAGCGTGGTGCTGGGGCAAGGCCTGGAGACTCAGCTGTGGTGGGAAGAGGTTCCCCCCACCTCTGCACCCCATCCATGAGCCGTGAGGTCCCCTTGCACGGCAGCAGTCCTGCCTAGACCAGCGGGCGGCCCGAGCTCCCCCGGTCTGAAGCTGACAAGCTCATACACACATGGTCTTATTTCACCTGTGCCTCCCAGGCGCTACTCCACCCCACCCCCCAGGGCAGACGGGAGGCCTGTTTGGGGCTCTTCCGTGTCCAGCTTCCACGTCCAGGAGGCCTGCTTGGTGGTGCAAGGAGCACGCAGCAAGCTGACCAGCTTGGCAGGTGCAAGTCCTCCTCCTAGTGCTCAGCTGTACCTTCACCCCAGGAATGTTTTTGGATGCCCCCCACCCCTGTGGCCCTTGTACAGTTTGGGTGGGTGCCATTGGGGCCCTGGAGAGGACCTTCCTGGGAGAGGGGCCCTGAGCTGAGCCCAGGGACAAGCAGGGGAGTGGACCCAGGGCAGAGGCCTGGGCACCCCAGACCATTCCAGACCTGGACACAGAGCCAGGGGACTCATTCTCCAGAGCCTGGAGAAAAACCAGCCCCGGGCCTCGGGTGATCAGGCTGGGAAGGATTTTCAGGGTCACGGCCCCTGCTGCTCTTAGTGGGTGTTGGGCTGTGGGCTGCCAAGCTCTATTCAGCCACTTTGGCAGCGGGATAGGGGGCCAGCTTGAAGGCGCTTCAGATAGAGGTCCGGGTACCTCCGCAGGATAAAGGCCCAGGAAAAAGCAATCAGAGACAAGGCGTAGGGGCCAGGAGCCCCAGCAGCAGAGCAGAGAGCTTTAAGGAGGCAGCTGTCTGCCATCGCCCCAGGGACTGGGGAGGAAGATGACAGGGTGAATGAGATGGGGGACTGGTGGAAGAGGCTCGGAGGAGGGGCGAGGGGTCCTACTGACACTTGGGTACCAGGGAGGACTTTCAAGCCCATCATCCCTTCGTCCTCCTCCCTTCTCCTCCTCCTCCCTCCCTCTTTCCTCCTTCCTCCTCCTCCCTCCTTTTTTCCTCTCTTTCTGTCTCCCCCTCCCTCCCTATCCCTCTCTCTCCTTTTCTCTCCCTCCCTTCTTCCCTAAGCTGGCAGCTGGAGGCACAAAACCCTAGGAGGAATAGAAGACATTTCAGAGGAGCTTCTTGGGGGGCCGATGCGGGGTCACCCTGCATGCCTGCCTCATAGTAACACTGCCATGGGCTGGAGGAGCAATAGGGTGTCTGGGTGGCACCCCCCTTACGTTGGCAGCCCTACCTTTCCCAGCCGCACCCCGTCTCTTCTCTGCCCCCACTTCTCATGTCCCCAGTCACACGCTGGCCACAGGGCTGGGACTAAACCAGGCAGGCTAGCTCTATGTGGCACGCTGTCCACAGGCCCCAGGCTCACTGGGGTCATGACACCCAGTTAGTAAATGGGAATCCAAGCCTGGCTGCCTTAGCTCACACCAGCTCAGCTAAACCACATGGGCGTACCATGAATTAACTCACAGCTTCCTCATGGCCACCCCATGAGCGGCCCCCTTACTGAGCCCATGCCACAGGTGCCCAGGAGCAGAGCCTGGACACCTTTCCTGAGGCCAGAAAGCTAGTCGGTGGGGAGGGGGCTCAGGGCCCAGGCAGCTGGGTCTGGTGGCTCCCTTAGCCCACACACCTGGGCTGGGTCCCTCACCTGCGACCACCCCACATAGAAGTCAGGGTAGACAGCAGAGCACATGCACCTGCATACAAAAATGTGTGTACGCACTTGCAGACACTTTGCTCACGTGTGGACACACATGAAGACACACTAGTGCACTGCTATACACATGCACACATGAGTATGCATACTTATGTACATACACAGAGACACACCAATGTAGGTGCCCACCCTCACACACGAGTGTGTGTACACATGTGCACACACATGCAGATACGCCATGTATATGCACACGTGCACATGAGTGTGTACACATGTCCGCACACAGGCAGATATGTCAGCGTATGTACACAAGTACACACACATCCAGATACACTGTGTATGTGCATACATGCACACACGTGCAGATACACCATGTATATGCACACACACGAGTATGTGTACGCACGTGTACCCACATGCACACGTGCAGATACACCATGTACATGCACACACGAGTATGTGTACACACGGGCACCCACATGCACACACATGCAGATACACCAGGTACGTGCACACACACACACACTCCCTCATCAGCCCACCTCCCCCTGCTACCTGATGTCTTCATGCTGCCCTGGGTGCTCCTGACAGCTAAGCCAGCCTCGTGCTGAGTCTCTCTCCCCTCCCTGCCCTCAAAGCTCGTTTCCAGCTGCTCAGACAGAACTACTTTGATAAGTACACACCTATCATTGAAGCTACCCCACATCAGATCAATCTGCTTTTAACAGCAGCCACATGGACTGCCAAGAGCTGTCCCCAGACAATTCAGTGCTGGGGGAGCCCAGAGGGGTGATGGTTCAGGATCAGCCCAAGCTCTGGATCCTGAGTCCTGGGTCCTGGTTTCTCATAGTGTCATTCCACCCTCTCAAACGGGGAAGCAACATGCTTCCACATGAGCATCAGGAAAGCCAGAGGGAGGCTGGTGTGAGCGAGGTGCCTGGCCATGCTGGGCCCAGCTCAGGGCAGAGAGCTGGTGCCGCCCCACCAGGGCCCACAGACAGCCCTGCCTCCAGGAGACCCTGAATAGCTGTCACGGCAGATGGCACAGGGAGCCAGGAGCAGCCAGCATGAGCCGGCCTGGCCCCGACCTATCTGCCCTGCGCCTAGTACTGCGTCCCACCGGCCACGGCCACACACACAGGCTTTCAGCCACATCAGCACTTTGCAAAATTCCTGCTCCACGCAGGGGACCCTCGTGGGCTGTCATTGCTGCCAGCCGCCCAATTTTGACACCTCCCAGCCAGTACGGGCACACCAGAGCTTCATTTGCCTGCTGACAGACCTGGAAAAACACAGGAGAACAGGCAAAAAGCCCCAGCATCAGGCTGTTTCTTAGAATCGCAGACGTTAGGATGAGCCTCAGGCCATCTTGCTTTCCTTCCCTCCTCTAACATTCCAAGTGCTCACCAGCCCCCGTTGGAATTTTTTCAGGGACTGGATTGGACTGCCATTCCCACAGCACACCTTGCTTGGGTACTCGGCCTAGAAGGTCCTGCTAACACCATGCCAGCATTCCATCTCTTCCCAGCATTGTACTCAGGACAGACCTGTGCCTTCCCCCATGCCCAGCCAGATAAAATGGGAGGGGAGAGTAGGTGGCCCCAGAGGGCTAGGGACCTGCCTGGATCATGGAGACAGGTTGTGTATGTCCTGCTCTTTCAGCCAGGACTTCACCTGCTGTGACAACACGCCCAATTAAAACAGGCTTTCCGAAATAAAGGATGTTTTCAGATGATGGCTGAAAAGTCAAGAATATACCTGCTTCAAGCCCGGATGGATCCAGGAGCTCAGTCAATGTCATCAGGGCTGGGGCTCATCCCACCTCTTCACTTTGTTCTCCTCCATGTTAGCTCCATCTTTGGGATCCAATGTGCCCAGGGACCCCCAAGCTGCTCCAGGCCAAGTCTTCTCAAGTTCAAATTCAACAGGAAAAAAAAAAAGTGAGATTCTCTTCCCCCAGGAGTTGGAGCTCTGAGCCTAACTCACTGTCAAAGGACACACACACATCCCTGGACTGGCAGTGGGGGTGAATTCCAGGGCTTGGTCCAGTCCTAGAAAAAATGGCCCACCTATGGCTCCCCAGTGTGGACTGCAAGTGAGGCAATGGGGCAGACACTACCCTGTGGGTCTCCGGGCAGAAGGAAGGGGAGTGGGAGCAAGCTGCCAATCTCCCTGCCTACTCTAATGTCTTCTCTGAGCCCAGCCCCCCACCAGATGTGCCCTTGAGACACTCAGGCCGGAGAGGGTCAGCAGAGGCTGGAGAAGGCCAGCAGAACCAGGCACTGCCCCTGGAGGCCTCAGCTCAGAATGGCCACCATTGCTTCTGCCCAATCCTATCAACCAAAGACAGTCCAACGGCCACCCCATGTCACCGGGAGTGAGGAAGCCACTGGACTGCCCTACAGGGAACCCCAAAGTCTTTGGCCGAGTGTGAGAGTCAGATCCCAAGTCTGGGAATCGAGACTTGACACAAAGTCCAGCTGTCTGCTGGGATATTTTCATGCTGTTTATCAAGGCTGCAAATGCATCTCTGTGAAGGTCATGTGGGTCCTTTGCCAGGCTGCTCCCTGGCCTCTCACTGCTACTCCACGGCTTGGGGCTGACTCACTCCCTGCAGCCCCCGAGAGTCTCCTCCTTGGCAGTGGGTACCTGATGGAATGCCAGCCTCCCAGCTCTGCATGGTTCTTGGAAGCCACTTTGCCCACAGCGGGAGAACAAAACCAGGGCCTCCGCATCCCTCCATCAGCACAAGGCCCTATTTTTAGGAACACCATAGAAACCAATTAGAGTGGGGTTTGGAACCACGGAGAGGGCTCAGCCATAAATTAGGCCCCAGCAGCTTCAGGGTGGGTCCTGCTCTGTGTGCCTGGCAGGTCTTGTGGGACTCCAGGCTTCCAACACCCATGTGCAAAAAATGAGGGGTGCGTCCACGGCTTCCAAAGGCTTCCTAAATCTATGACACTTTACAAATCAGAGCTTGAGGCCCTGGGTGCTATAAATGGTTAACATGCTCAGTTGCTAACCAAAAAGTTGGGTTTCGAGTCTACCAGAGGTACCTTGGAAGAAAGTCCCGGCAATCTACTTACAAAAACCCAAACCAAACCCAGTGCCATTGAGTCAATTCTGACTCATAGTGACCCTATAAGAGTCCAAAAAACCAGCCATGGAAAATCTTATGGAGCACAGTTCTACTCTGACATACACAGGGGCGCCATGAGTCAGAGTCAACTCTTCAGAGTTGCCTCAGTGGCAACTGGTTTGAGTCCGTCTGAAGAAGAGTTCCAGGAGTGCCGGAGAGAAAAGCCTGCCACAGGGGCAGAGCCGGGGGCGTCTGGATGCCGGTTATAAATCCGGGGGTGTGTGTGTTGTATTTGTGTAGTGTGTGGTATGCTTGTGTATGTATGGTGTGCATGGTATGTGTGTGGGTGGTGTGTACATGTATGTGATACACATGCATGCATGGTGTGCGTGTGTGGTTTGTGTGTGATGTGTGTGTATCTATGTATGCTGTGTGTGTGGTGTGGTGTCTGTGTGTCTATATGTGGTATGTGTCTATGATGTTGTGTGGTGTGTGTGGTATGTGTCTATGCGTGGTGTGTGTGTCTGTGTGAGGTGTGCATGTATGTGGTATGTGTGTGTGTGGTGTGTCTGTGTCTATGTGTGTGGTATGTGCCTACGTGTGGTGTGTGTATCTGCATGGTGTGTGCACATGAGTTTGGGGAGGTAGGGAGGCAGGGTGCTCACGGTATTCAGGTTTGTAAAACCGGAAATGGGGCTGAGGAGCAGCCTGGTAGGGTGCACCTGGAAATGTCAGCACTGGGAGCCAGTGCCAGGAGGCATGGGAGACAGACTTCAACTCAAGCCTGGAAGCAATTTCCTCCCAAGTGGGGCTCTGCAGAGATGGAGCGGATGCCCTAGAGGTGCAGTGATGGAATGGATGCCCTAGAGGTGCAGTGATGGAGTGGACGCCCTAGAGGTGCAGTGATGGAATGGACGCCCTAGAGGTGCAGTGATGGAGTGGACGCCCTAGAGGTGCGGTGATGGAGTGGATGCCCTAGAGGTGCAGTGATGGAGTGGACGCCCTAGGGTCCTAGGTGGGGAGGTACGTGGGCCATAGAAGGGGCGCTGGGCCTGAAGGACAGACAAATCCACCCCAGCTCTCGGCATTGACGCTCCTGCTGTGGTAAAACACATCTGGTGGTGCCCTTTTTATCTCCAGTCTCAAGAGAAAGCCCTCGCACCTGAGCTTGGCTGTTCTCTCCCCCAGACAGCCTCTGATTTATGCCTCGGGTCCTGTCGTGTGAACAGCCTGCGACTCCAGTGTGCCAGGCTCTGAACATCACATCAGTAACACAGTTCACCTGGAGGTTGCCCCTGGTCTGTGAGCCACAAAGGAAGCTTGGGGAGTCTTAGGCTGGACTCTCTAGAGAAGTAAAACACATAAAGCTTATCAACATGTACGTAGAGAGATTTATATCAGGGAAGTGGCTCACGCAGTTGTAAAGGCTGGAACGTCCCTAGTCCATGGGTCAGGCTGGAGGCTCCTCCTGATTCATATAGCCACAGGGCTTGACGAACCCAAGATCGGCAGGTCAGACAGAAGGGCTTTTGCTCATAGGCTTTGAAGACAGATAGATCCCAAGATGGGCAGGCAAGACGGCAGGTGAGCTGCTAGCTCAAGTCCCAGGAACTGGAGGTTAGATGAACAGGACCCACTGCAGGATCCAGAGCCAACAAAAGGCCCCAAGCCTTGCCAGAAAGTTCACTTATGTTGGATGCAGGCCACATTCCCAAGGGAACTCCCTTTCAACTGATTGGCTACTCACAGCAGGTCCCATCATGGAGGTGATCACATTATATCACATCTCACCATGGAGGTGATTACATCATCATACGACTGCCAGACTATATCATAACTGCCAAACCACTGAGAATCATGGCCTGGCCAAGCTGACACACAACCTTAACCATGACAGGGAGCCAGGGTGGGGAACAGGGTGGGAGGAGAGAGGAGAGGTGATGGAGGTGAAGACGGTTGAACACTCGGCGCACCCGAGGTGTACGCTGGACTGGGTTTTTCTTCCTGGCCAAGACCTGGAAGGAAGACAACAAGCTCAGTGGCTGGCTGCACCTGGAAGAAACCAGAGGATCCTGGTTTCCCAGGATGTGCTTCCCAGAGCATTGGGAATTCAGCTCAAGGACAGGAGACAGAAGTGAGGGAGAGAGGAAGGAGAGAAAAGAAGCTCTCCCTGGGGCCCACAGGCCAGATGTTCTCAGCTTTCCACATGGTTCCCTTTCCTTAGACCACACTATGTTCCACCGTACCCAGCTAGATGCCTGTCTAGCAGCCGGCATGTCCTGGCTGCCCCACTGCGAGGGACATACCTCTCACGTTGGCTCCAACCCCAGAAGGAGGAAGTGGGGTGGGGTCAGGGGCACCTCTGGGCAAGGCTCCGGGAGGCAGCTTACAAGGGAGGACTAGGAAATTGCAAGCTCTGTCTCAGCTGTGGTTTCAGGGTGCCTTCCTCTGCTTCCCTTTGCTCCTGCTTCCCTCCAGCACCTGGGCTGGTGCTGTGGTAGCAGGAAGCAGAGTGGCCTCTGGCAGGGCTCTCCGAGCAGGTGCAATGCAGGGAAAGGGCTGCAGCTGTCACTATCAGCATCGTTTGGTCCCATCACTTCAGAGCGCATAGCAGGACCTCTGACCTCCGGCATCTGAGTTTCTGTCTGACCTACACTGGCTCCAGAACTCTGCCCATGTACACAGAAGGCAGAGGTGCTGGGGGTCGATGGCTCCCAGGTGCACCCTCAACTAATGACTGGCTGGTGTCGGTATAGGTCATGGATTGAACTGTGTCCCCCCACCCAGAATATATGTTGGAACCGTAACTCCTATATCTGTGGATGTTTGGAAATAGGGTTATCTTTGTTATATTGACAAGGATATATCAATGTAGGGTGTATCCTAAACCTAATAATTTCTGATCATAAAAAGAGTAGATAAGACACAAGACATACTCATGGGGGGAAGACAGATGCCACGTGAGGCTTACCAAAGAACTAAGGAAGGCCCAGGGCAACCGACAAGGAAGGAATCAACCCTGCCAAGACCCTGATTCGTACTTTTAACCCCACAGAACTGTGAGAAAATAAATTTATGTTCTTTGAAGTGACCCAGGTGTGGTATTTTTGTTACAGCAACCCAGATGCTGTTGTTGTTAGGTGCCATCGAGTCGGTTCCAACTCATAGCAACCCTACAGGACAGAGTAGAACTGTTCCATTGGGTTTCCAAAGAGCAGCCGGTGGATTCAACCTGCCGACCTTTTGGTTAGCAGTCTAGCTCTTCACCACCAAAGCTTCACAGAAGCCCTAGGAAACTCAAAATAAAATAATAAAAATAAGAACAAAATAAAACCCATTGTCATCAAGGCGATTCCAACTCACAGCAACCCTAGGAGACTCAGTGTATAAATACCGCCACCCAATCCTTCAGGTGGGATGGCCCTCAGGTGTATGCGCTGCACCACTGTACCCAGAACCCCCAGTGGATGAAGTGCTCCTGCTACCGTGGTAACTTGCCTGGAAAGGCACCCTTGATCAGCTACTTCTTTTCCCATCTCATGCCGCCACTCCCTGATGGTGCTTTCAGAGGTCATCTCTAAATAAACAACTTGTACTTGGAGTCCTCATCTCAGAGTCTGCTTCAGGGGGAGCCCAAACTAACACACGGCCTTCAAGTGTGCAAGTCAGACACCAGCCACATGGCCCAACATTGTGTACAGTGTCACTGTGCCCCTGGGTGTAGCTGCCCCACTCTTTTTACCCACCCCACGCCAAGAGCAGAAAGGAGGGAAAGAAACCAGGGCAAAGTGCTTGGGTCATCATGGTCTGGAGTCCTGGAGCCTCATACATGGTTGGCTGAGTTCCCTCAGCAGGAAACCACAAAAATGTTGGAGGAAATGCTCTCACTCATTGTGGAATGCTCTGAGCTTCAAACCACTCAGCAGGGGGCACCACTGCAGCACAGACTGGTGGATGTATTTGTCAGGCGAGCTATGGGTCTAAGGAGACAGATGAGCTAGTTCAGGGGTCTGGGGAGGAGGGAGTCAGAATTACAATTCCCTCTTCTGGATCACTGAGCTACTAATGGTGGTGCCACCACAATGACTGCCCAACCGAAAGAATAGAGCTTGTGTGCTCCAGGAGGAGAAAATGTGATTTCTCTCCACTGCTCCCCTCCAGAGCCCCCTATTATGCAAACCTTAAGGTACACAAGGTCACGAGGATCCCACCCTTCGATCGAAGGTCCCCAGAGCTCCTCCTCCTTGGGGTGGGAAGATTTGGGCTGCCCCATGGACTTGGTGATGCAACCCACATGGGCTGTCTATGATGTGCAAAGAGTTAGGGAGCTGGGGGAAAGAACGGAGGGCCAGAGTGCACTTTGAGCTGATAATCATAATAGTTTATAATGCATCAAGCTGTGTACTAAGAATTGTGCTTGCAAAGTCTTCTTTACCTGTCTTAGTAACTCATAGAAGTGCCTGCTAATATTGCTCCCTTTGTCCCCACAAAGAACCGAGGGTTAAGAGGTGAAGTTGCTTAAGATCAACTTAACTCAAGCTCAAGATCATACAACTAGTAAGTGTTAAAAGGCCAGCACTGTATGGAAGACAGGAGGCAAATGGACCCTCCCTTTGGGGGATAGCAGTTTACCTGGGACCTTAGGCTGTATATGATGTTTACAGCTAATGTTTCTATGGTGCTTCTTGGTTTATCCACAACTTAGGCTTACGGCTACCCTTGATTCTCATAGAAAACTGTCTTGACAAATGAGAAAACCAAGACTGAGAAGGGACGATGTTGCTCTAGACGACCAAGCAGTCATAAATCCCCCACCTCTCCTCACTCTGTCCCATCGCTTGCTGTTCCACTTCCTGGGGAGCCCTCCCCATCCTTTCCCACCTGGCAAACTCCCACTCATTCTACACCTAGATGAACAATCACCTCTTGCGGGACTCTTTCCCCATCGCAGTCAGTACCCTCACACATTTCCATGGAAACCACATTGGCCACATTGCAGAAGGACTTGTGAGGCCCCTGTCTGCCACCCTCCCCTTCACATCCCCACATCCTCTCATGCAAAAGGTGCTCATGGAATTTGCACGTGGATAAAGTTCAGTTCTACTCTACAGAGTTGAGTAGGTCAGCTATTCCGTGCCTGGCCCTCTGCCCAAGGATGAGTTAGACCAGTTCCTGACTTCTAGAGGCTGACAGTCACACAAAAACAATATGGCATAGGGTTCAAAGGATGGGAAGAGCAGGGCTTTCAGAGCAGCCTAGGAAAAACACAGCCTAAGAGGGGGAGGGGAGGAAACTGGCCTGTACTGGGAACCTTCTCTGTGGGAGTCATGCACCCACGCTTCACTCCTTTATCTCTTTCATCCATTTAATCTTCGTGACAAATATCTGAGGTAGGGACTGCTATCCGTACATCCTTTAAGCAATGAATAAACTGGGACTCAAAAATTTCTGCAAATTTTGCACAGTCCCTCAGCTTAGGACTGGAATTCAAGCCCAGGTCTGTCTGACTCCCAGAATAACACCTTGAACTGGAATTCAAATTCAGATCTATCCAACTTCTAAACTAGCATCTTGTTGGCCATGGAGGACTCTAGGAGGACAGGTCCATAGCGTCCTATTAAGAGCATGTGGGTATCTTATGAGCATGTTCACTCACCTTTGAAGGTAAAGCTATGATGTGAAAACTTACTTGTCCTCAAAACCATCTCTCTGAACTTCCTGCATAGATAATTTCCAAGTTTAGGGAGACCACAGGGATTTACTTACCTTACTAGGAAAAATAAGTCCAAGTGAAACAGAACTCCTAAGGCTAATATTTTTGGCCATTATGGAATTCAAATGAGCATTTATTAAATAAATCCAAACATTTGGGTGTTTTCCCCACTCCAAAACACTGCCAAATTATTCCTCATTTTCTCTGCACTTTGTACAGGCAGCCCAGATAAATATGAATCCAGGTGATTTTTACTGAACATATTCAAGTAATTGTTTCTGTTTTTGGTTTCTCCATAAAATTGTGTTTTTTGGGCCCAATGGCACTGGGTTGGGTAGTGTGTTCCCAGGACCAAATTAGTTTGTGTGAAATTGAGAATATGGAGGAAACCACACTCTACAAGCTTATAGTCTGGTTATGGAAAAAGTACAATTATACAAAACAGATACCCTATGCTTCTAGATCTGATAGAATATGTTGTAGCAAACCACCCCCCACACAAAGAATATCCACTAAAGCTGGATAAAACGCAAGAAAAATTGATGGTTGAAGGCACTGGAGGGTAACTAAGACAGCCAAGATTTGAGACGTCAGTGTCTCCCAATTTAAGATGCCATGAGAGAACGTGAAGCTTCTCCGCTGCTTTTTCTTCTTGAGGAATTTGCTAATTTTCTCTTTGGGGCGTAGAGCCCAAGCAGAAATCTGCATCTCATGGATCTGAAAATATCAAAAAGAGGAGTTCAGGCCTATCGAGGTAGTAAGAGCTTGAGGGATCAAGATCCTGAGAATAGGGAACTTCAAAAAAGGGAGCCCAACACTTTGCACAGATTTTTCTCTTGAAGAATTTTCCAAATCCCAAGCCTTGCAGGAGTAAGAGGCCTAGAAACAAAGCATAAATCAACTGCTCAGGGCTAAAAAGTCAAGAAGACCTTAAGCAGTCTCACTGAAATTTGGAGACAAAAACCGGAAAGCAAGTGTCCTGGTGAACATTCCACATTTTCAGTAGAGGTCCCAGGGGTACTCTTGACTAGAAGTAAAGACAACCTCAAAGTAGATCCATCTTTGCAAAGCCTGAAGCACAGCCTCAGTACCTTATAGTCCCTGCTGGGATCAAGATTATGTCCTTTTCTAACTGAACAGGAGAAAATTAAATCCATTCCAGTGGAAGATAACCTCATCCAGAACTTTCATTTTTTTCATATGCAATATCAAACATTCAATAAAAATTCATCAGGCATGCCAGTAGAGAAGATTAAATGACTGGAGGGTGGGGGGAGGGAGAGGGAAGACAATAAAAACAGATCTTCGTATGATCTAGATATTGGAGTTTTCAAACACAGACTAAAATAGCTTCAATTAATACATTCAAGATAATACATAATAAAAAAATTGAGACTTTTACCAGGAAACGGGTAAGAATAGCAATAACTGAAAAATATAAAAACTGAGATGAAAAGCTATGTAAATCAGGCCCAGTCGGGAAACATAAATGACAAATTTGGGAAGAGAAAATTAAATATAAAATTATTAATTAATAACAGAGCATTAACTACCAAGGAATAAATAGAACTGTAAAAAAGCACAGGAATATCATACATAGGGAGCAGCCACTTAACCTAGGGCTGAGGCAGAGCACCAAGGAAGGAAGACATGTGGAAGAGGGGAACCTATGGCTGAGATTCAGATCCCACTGGAAAGGACATGGCTTTGTTCCTCTCTTCAGTGGAAAAGCTTACTGAGGTCTCACAGACCAAGGATTGCAAGCAGGATAGCACTCACTGGGTTGCTCTAGGAAGCTGCCCCCTGGGGGTTCTGCAGTCAGGAGGAAAATGATCTGAAATGGAAGCATGGTAACTCAGGAAAGAAAATAAAAAGCAGTGGGAAGGTTAAATATATGGGTAAAACTAAGTGGATATTTATTGATTAAACCAATAATAACGAAAACTAGTAGATTTTAATATACATGTAAAATAAAAATACATGGGGATTTTCAACTTCCCCAAATCATGGAGTAGCTTATATTAGACTAACCTTCCTGCCAACAACAATTATAAACTCTGGAGAAAATATAAAAAGAACTGTTGGAAGGCGCTGGAGAGTGACAGAAAGCAGACAGAAGCTGGAGGAGATGCAGCCCCTGAAATAGAGACTCAAATCAGGCAAGTTCTACATTCATCTGGCCTTTCTCCTGAGGGAATCCTCAGTCTACAGGGAAAATGCAGGTTAGAGCTCAAGAAGAAAGCAGCAGTCTTATTGGTCTGGGAAGTCAGAGATAAAAGTTTAGGACTGCCAGGGCATCTGGAAATTAAAACACAAAATCCTGGGCTGGAAAAAATTATGTAGTGGGATCAAAAAAATCTGCATACAAACTCCCCTTAAATTCTTGGCTGACACTTGGGCTGCACATATGCAGGGCAGGACTCTAATGAAGCCTCACAAAAAGAAATAGCTGGGAGGCTGAAAGGTCTATGCAGATAATTCGCCAGATGCCCATTGCTGGGGAGACAAAGGTGAGAGTTCACGTTTCACCAAGTTAGACGGTATTGATAAACATTTTGTACATTCAGTTGAAACCCCAGAAGGGGTTTAGAAGTAAGGATCACATCCCAAAACAAATACCTATATCCTCACGCTAATGGAAAAATTGAATGGATTTCCCTCATGTAGCCTACAGGACTGTAGGCCAAAAAAGTATGCTAGTGATTTCAATGTCATCTAGAACAAAATTTAGCACTCTTAGGAGAAGACTTCATCTCACATGCTTTGAATATGCTAACAGGAATATGTTTCCTGGAGAAGGAAACCATGCTTGGTAAGGTAGGAGGTCAGTGAAGAAGAGGAAGACCCTCAATGAGATGGACACAGTGGCTGCAACAATGGGCTCAAGCACAACAACGAGTATAAGGATGGCACAGGACCAGGCAGTGTTTCATTCTGTTGTAAATAGAGTTGCTATGAGTCAGAACCACTTGAAGTCACCCAACAACAGGAGAAGATAACAAAATCCAGAGGCTGTACAACTCACCATCCATAATACTGTCTGTTATAAAAACAAAAAATTACCAGACATACAATGAAGCAGATATCTATGGCCCAAAGTCAGAAAGAAAAAGCAGTCACTACAAACAGAGCCAGACATGATCTAGATGTTGAAATTAGAAGAAAAAGGCTTTAGAATATCTGTGATAACTATATTAAAGTATCTCTAGGAAAAACTGGAGAAGAACATCATGCTTGGTAGGGTAGAGTGTCAGCAAAAAAGAGAAAGACCCTCGGTGAGGTGAATTGGCACCACAATGAGCTCAAGCATAACAATTGTGAGGATGGCACAGGACAGGGCAGTGTTTCATTTGGTTGTACACAGGGTCACTATGAGTCAGAACCAACTCAATGGCACCTAGCAACAACAATAAGAAAAATTATATATAATGAGTGAAGAAGTAGGGGATTTTAGGAGATCTTATGAAAACTCAACAAATGAATGGAAAAATTCATTCTACTATACAATAGAAGGGAACATTAAACTTTAAAATAGGTTATTAGAGTTTCAATAAACTGAGACAGAGAGAAAAAGATTGAAAAAAACAAATAAACAGAGCTTCATTTACCTGTAGGACAATATTAAGCACTCTAAAAGATAATGTAACTGGAGTCCAAGAAAGGGGAGAGAATGCATATTAGCTGAAAAAATTGTAAACATGATTGAAGTACTAATCTATCAATCCAAGAAACTCAATAAAACCTATAAAAATAGATACAAAGAAAAACACAATTAGGCATGTCAAAAGCAAACTGCTGAGCATCATAGTTTATGAAAAAATTGTAAAGGCATCCAAAGGGGAACACTGCAGACAGGAGGAAACGATAAAAATAACAGCTGATTTCCCACCAGAAACAATGAGACCAGAAAACAATGGAATAGCATCTTTAAATGTCAATGTAGAGTTCTATCACTAGCAAAATATTTTCACAATAGAAGGCAAAATAGATATCTTCATACAAATGAAAGCTGAGTGAACTACTACTCTCACACTAGAACAAAAGATAAAATCCCTCCAGTTAAAGGGAGGAAGAGATAGTACTGGGCATGGTGAGTATGGGGGTAGATAAGATGACTTTTATTCTTTAATTATTCAAAAGTCAGTTGAGAAATAAGTGAAAAATATGACAGAAGTAGAATATTATTCTTTCCAACTCCCAGTGCATTTGTAGGTACACTAAACATTTATGGCTATTAATATGACAAAAAGAGATACTACCAGAAATTACATACCTCCTATTGTTTGTCCAAATAGCAAATACAATCTTCACAAAGGGATTAAACCTGAGTCTGATCCAGTCTCTGGACCCAGCTGCCAATGTGCAGAAAAATATAAAAGGCTGAGGAACGCGTTGAGAATGTTATCAGCAAAATCCAGACTGTGAGAAAGTCTACAAGTCAAAGGAATCAGGCTTCCCTGCAGATAATGGTAAGGAAAGGAAAGAAATAGAAGGGAGACTTATCAAATAAAAGAAACTTAAACGACATGCCAAATTTAAAAATTGGGCAAGACTAAGCTATAATGTCCAGGGATTCACATTTGGATGATAGAACTATTTTTAAAAAAATAAAGATGTAATTACTACGACAGTCCAGATAACGGTTATTTATGGGGGAAGGAAGAGGTTTGATTGAGATGAGACTCACAGGCAGGGCTCCTAAGGTGGGCAGCAAAATTATATTTGTTAAACTGGTAATGGTTATCAGTGTGTTTGGTTAAGAATAATTTATAAACTACACATTTGCTTTATGTAATTTTCTGTATCTATATTTTATTTTATAATAAAAAATGTTTTAAAGTAAATTGACACTTTAAAGCAAAAATAATAGCCATGTAGTCTGAGGTTGTTAATATACATAGAAGTAAAATGATAGCACATATGTGTTATGAGGAAACTATGCAAGGCTAAGGAAAGAATGACCTCTAAGGACTAGAGGGAAAAATTCCTAGGGATCCCACAGGGAAGGGAATATTTCCAGTTCCAACAGTCATAAAAACTCATAGTTTATAGGCACTGGGTAGTTCAGAACGGTCTTGCCTCAGCATTGGGGAATACTTCTCCCTAGCCTAAACATGGCCCTGGTCTAGCCCAGCAAAACTTAAAGGAAGGCCTGAAAGACTCAGGAAGCTTGACTAGATCCCAGAGCAAAGCTCAAAAATATTATAGAAACACAAAAAACATTCAGCATCCAACAAGATATAGTTCACAATTTCTGTTACCCGATCAAAGCTTACCAGGTATGCAAAGAACCAGGGAAATAGGACCCAAGGTGTGGGGAGAAAGCATTCAACAGAAAGTGACACAGAACTGACACAAATTACAGTAGTAACAGACAGGGACATTGAAACAGTTATTAAGACTATCTTCCATATAGTTAAAAAAAATAGAGGCAAGATTGAACATATTAAGTAATGACATGGAAAACATGAAAAAAATCAAACTTCTAGAGATGGGAACTATTTCCGGAGGAAATAAAACAAAAACCAAACCCGTTGTCATCAAGTCGATTCCAACTCATAGCTACCCTAGAGGACAGAGTGAAACTGCCCTATAGAGTTTCCAAGGAGCATCTGGTGGATTTGAACTGCTGACCTTTTGGTTAGCAGCTGTAGCACTTAACCACTACGCCACCACGGTTTCCACTCTAGAGGAAATAGGGAACAAAAGAGATAGGACTATGGAAAGCAAATATCAAATGGTAAAGATAAACCAATTATCATCAGTAATCACCTTAAATGAAAATGGTCTCAACAATCAAATTAGAAAGACAGAGACTGTCAGATTGGGTTAAAAAAATCAATATCCAACTCTATGATGTCTACGAAAAAGTCGCTCTGAATACAAAGACAAAAATAGGATAAAAGTAAAATAATGGAGAAAAGTATACCATCAAAAGAAACCTGGGGTGGCTGTATCAGTATGCATTGAACACATGCTGGTCCGTAAAGCGAACCTTAACAAGTTTCAAAATATTCAAATCAAACCCAGTGTGTTCCCTAACCACGGTGAAATTAAGCTAAAAACCAGTAACAAAAAGCAATAGCAACAAACAATTAAGATATACTCCAATGTTTGAAAATAAAGCAATAAATTATTAAATAAAGTGTTTCAAAAATACATTATGATATAAATAAGAAATTTTTTGAACTGAATGATATTTATTTTTTCACATTAAAAAAAGCGAGATAGACTTAAAACCATGTTGAAAGAACAATTTGTAGTCTGGAACACATGCATCAGAAAGAAAGAAAAAAAAAATCACCAAAAACCAATGTTTTAAGTATCTGTCTCAAGAAGATAAAGAGCAGCAAATAAAATACATGCAAGGTAGAAGGAAGGGAAAATTAGGATAGTAACTGAAATAAATGACATACAAAATGAATGTGCAATAGAGAAAAGAAACAAAACCAAGAGCTGGATCTTTGAAAAGACTAACGGAATGGACAAACCCCTAACAAAATGTTTCCATAATAAGACAAACAAGGTACAAATAACAAATATCCGTAAAGGCAAAGGGAGCGTCGTTATGGATCCTACATGCAGTACAAAGGTATTAAAGGATATCATGAATGATTTCATGTCAATCAATTCAAAAATAAAGATGAAATAGTAAAAAATTTTAGGTACACAATTTAACATAACTGACACAAGAAGAAAGTCCGAATATTCCTGAATTTATAAAGAACTTGAATCTGTAATTTAAAACATCTTTTCTCAAAGAAAATTCCAGACCTAGATTGTTTCACTGAAAATTTTCCTAAACTTAAGAAATTAGAAAATTAACTTTAAATTTATATGGAAATGCAAAGGACCAAGAATATCCAAGGCAATTCTGAAGAACAACAAAGTTGGAAGACTCGCATTACCACATATCACTTCTGTTTTAATTTAAAAAGTGAGTCAATGGTACAAAGGAAGATAAAGCAAAGAAACAAAACAGAGTCCAGAAATAGACCCACACATACATATGGTCACATGATTTTTGACAGAGTGCCACTCCAATATGGCAGGCAAAGATGGGCCATTCAATAAGTGATGCTTGGCCAATTGGATGTCTGTTTGGGAAAAAAAATGAACTGACGCTCACCTCACATCATTGAAAAGCAGTGTAAACACCAAATCAACAGGACAGTTCCAGATGAATTTTAGGCCTAAATGGGAAAAGTGGGATGTGAAAACCTTCTAGAAGATAACACAGGCTGCTTTCTTTATGACTTTGGGGTAGTCACTACCATAAAGGAAACGGTTAATACAATGGATATTATTAGAATTGAGAGTTTATGTTCATCAACAGACTCATATCCAGAATAACAGTTAAGAGAATACTTCTATAAACTCATAGACCAAATCCAGTTTTTTAGTGGCAAATAGCGTGGACAGGCACTTCACAAGGGAAATACTGAATTGAACAATAAATGAGTGTGCTCAGTCTAAGCCATCAAGTAAATGTGTACTGAAATCACAAAACAGTGTCACTACACAGAATGGCAAAATTATTTAATTGAAAATACTGACTGTTGGCAAAGATGGGAAGTCACTGGAAATACACTGCTGATAGAAAACGTAAGTTGGTACACCGACTTTGAAGAGGCATTTACCAGCAACTACTAAAGCTAAGCATACCGTATTTTATGGCCTACTAATTCCGGTCCCGGATAGATATCCAACAGGAAATTTTCTTGTTTGCCAAAAAAATATGCACATGATGGTTTAGAGCAGTTCTATTTGTAATAGTCAGAAATTAGGGAAAAACAATTCTATTATTTATCTTCAGTAGAACAGATAAATAAATCTTCATATGGTCATACGGTGGAGCAATGGAGCAATAGAAGTGAAGGAAGACTGCTACTTGCAACAACATGAATGGCTCACAACGTATCATTGAATAAAAGGAGCCAGACACAGAAGGGTACATAGCTTATGATTCCACTTATAGGAAGTTTATAGGCAAAACTAATCTCTACTGCTAGAAGTTAGGATAGCATTACCTTGGGGAAGGGTTGTTATGACTGGGAGGGACACAGGGAGGCTCTGGGATGCTGGCATTGTCTATTCCTTGACGGGGTTGGTGGTTACATGGGAGAATTCTCTCCGCAAAAGCTCATCAACCTCTTCACTTGTGACTGGTGCATTTTTCTGAATGTGTATTTTACTCAAATAGAATGTTAAATAGCTGTATGAAATAACGACAACAGCAATGTCAACCTGTGTGGTTCTAATACCTCATGAGGAGCAACATACCACAATAGGGAATTCTGGGCCCGAATCCTGGTTCCACCACCTTCCAGGAGCCCTGGTGTTACAATGGTTAAAGTGCTCATCTGCTAACCGAAAGGTGGGTGGTTCGAGCCCACCAGCTGCTCCACTGGAGACAAATGTGGCAATCTACTTCTGTGAATGAAGATTTACGGTCTTGGAAACCCTACGGGGCGGTTGCATTCTGTCCAACAGGGTGGCTGTGAGTCGGAATTGACTCCATGGCAACGGGTTTGGTTTGGTTTTTGGTTTACCACTTCCTAGTTCACAGTTCCTTGGCTTCAATGGCCCAGCTTTTCAGCTTCATCCTAGGCTTAAAAGGGAACACGGTTGACGTGCCTAAGTCCGAGCCAGGCATGTAGCAGGCATAGATTCTGGGGTCTGGCTGCCTGGGTTTGAATTCAGACCCTACCGTGTAGAGTCGCCTGTTCCTCAGCCAGTGATTCAGCTTCCCTGAGCATCTGTTACCTCATCTATAAAATGAACACAACGCCGTGAGGAATAACGCAGAGGCTGACGAGTCCCAAGCTTGGCAGGAAAGCTGCTAGCTCGAGTCCCAAGAACTAGAGGCCAGACTCAGGATCCAAGCAAGCCTGTGAGCCTTGCCAGAAAGTCCATGCACATTGGGTGCAGGCCATACCCCCAAGGAAATTCACTTTCAACAGATTGTCTGCTCATAGCAGATCTCATCATGGAGGTGACCACACATTATATCAGATCTCATCACGGAGGCGATTACATCATTACATAACCGCCAAGCTGCTTCCTAACTGCCAAACCACTGGGCCTCATGGTCCAGCCAGGCTGACACGCAACCTTAGCCATCACAGTGGTGATGGTGTGATACCAGAGCTTGGGGTGGGGAAGGTCCTTGCAGGTGGGAGGCTTGTGGGAGGATTCTAAGAGAAGGTGGGGCTTTGGGTGGCCTTACAAGGATGAGTGGGATTTGGAGCATCTTAATTCAGGTGAATTAGGGTTTTTTTGGTCTCCTTCCCCCTGAATAGGGTTCCCTTCCTTTCCTGTTGGAATCAAGAAACTCAGAATCATGGAGTGCAGCCTAACTGACCCTCTCCCCATTGTCTAAGGAGGAAACAGCCGCCCTGAGACACCCCTTCAAGGGTCCACATGGGTCTGAGGTGGGGCTCTTCTCTCTATGTTCCTCAGGCACCTGGGGATGCTCTCGGTCACACCCCTAGCCCACCCAGACGTTGTCACCTGTGGCATCCTGTCTGCTTGATTAGGCTGCAGACACCTGTGGGTGGAGAGGGTCCTATCGTACCCCCGTTGCTGAGCACAGCACCCAACCACAGTGAACTCTCAGACAGGCTGTGCAAAAGCACGCACAGGCAGGATACATTCCAGCCACGTAAGGCCCGGAGTACGCGCCTCCCCAGAGTGAGAGCATTGATCTCACCACCCTCCCCCCGCCCCCACTCTCTCCCACCTCACTTTTCAGCAGCCTGCACAGCAGCTAATGGGCTTTTACAGCTTTTAAATCCAACACACTAATTATAGTTCAAAGAACCACGTGCAGAACCAAGCGTTTCCTCATCTTTACGAAGAACTAATTAAAAACTCTTTTTTTCTGTTGTTGCTTGTCTGACAGTTTTGCCAGTTTACAGGCTGACATGCGAGCTCATTAGAAGAGAAGGGCATGAGCAGATCCCTCTGTCGAGAATCCTGGGGCCCAGGGTTGCAGGGAGAGCGTGCCTCTGAGGAGTGTGGTGTATCAGATCCCCTCGGAAAAGGCTTCACTCAACACATACGGGCACCTACCTTGGCCCAGCAAGAGGCTTTAGACAGAGAACGAGACAGAGACTGAAGTAACTGCTGCCCCACGAAGCTCACATTCAGCCGAGCAGAAAACACGGATGACTACATGTAACTAGGAGTGATGCCACCAAGCCCCCTTCCCCCACAGGTTTTCACCTGGGGAAACTAAGGCACTGTGAAGTTAGGGAACTCAAACCCATGTCTCACTGTCTCCTCACAACAATCCTGCAGAGCAGTTACCACTGTCCTCACGGTGCAGAGGAAGAGCCCAAAGCTCAGAGTAGATGCCACTTGACAAGGGCCTCACAGTCAAAGAGAGCAGAGCTAGAATCTGACTCCAGGTTCACACTGAAGCCCAGGCTTTTTCCAGGATGTGAGGTTGAATAAGATCACAGGGTCAGAAAACGGGGGACACAAACCTTTATCACAGGAGTCCCAGCCGTGATTCTCTCTTCTCCAAGACATTGCCCTCTCTGAGAGTGCAATAAAGGACTAGTTCTGATCACAACATGAGAAGAGAAGATGGCCACCCAATCCCAGCCAGAGCTCTTCTGCCCACACAGTGGGCCCCAGCCTCCCCCACAGGTGCTAGAATTGCAGGATACTGGGGAGAAATAAAAGGCCCCCCAAACTCCTCCTCCAACTGGCCCCCGAAGCCTGCCAGCCGGCAACCCCTCTCATGTACCTCTGTACCCTCTCTCCCGGGAATTGCAAACCCCTCTTCTCAGCCACCTGTCTGCAGAAGAGCTGCCCCGGGGAGAGACTCCATGGGCTCTGCAGTCCTTGAACCCCAGTCAGGGAGGGAGGGCCTTCGAGGCAGGGGTCACAGAGGCAAGGGCATACTCATTCAACGGCTAGGTTTCGAGTGCTCATCTGTGCTTCAGGCTCTGGAGGCACAAAGGCAGGTAAAGGACAGCCTTTGCCTCAAGGACTGTTTTCAAGAAAGGAAAGTGTTTACACACAAAGAGGCAGTGAGAATGGATGGTATTGAATTGGGTTTGGATACAGAGGAGCATGGAATGGAGCAGTCCTAAAGATCTGAGCTCCAAAAGATAAGTAGGAGTTACTGTTGTTGGTTGTCATCACCTCCGTGAGTTTTTCAACAGAACTAAATGTTGCCCAGCCTTGCGTCACCCTCATGATAGTTGGCATGCTGAAGTCCATTGCTGCAGCCACTGTGTATTTTGTGTGCCTTCCAACCTAGAGGCCCATCTTCCAGCACTACATTGGGCAATATCCTGTTGTGATCCATTGGGTCATTGGCTGATCTTTGAAAGTGAATTTTCAAGCCTTTCTTCCTAGTCTCTCTTAACCTGGAAGCTCTGCTGAAACCTGCCCAACACAGGAGGCCCTGCTGGTGTTGAAATACTGGTGTCATGGCTTCCTACATCACAGCAACACTCAAGCCACCACAGAATGACAGACTGAAGTGGGAGGTGAGAATAGGAGTTAAGGGAGTGAAAAGCGAGGGAGGAGGAGGCGTTTTTTAGGACAGGAAATTTGCTGTGAAGCCAAAGAGGAGTGTGTTTGGTGAGTGAAGTCCTTCTGGGGCAAGGGTGTGGTGGTGAGAGCTGAGGTTGAGAAAGGCCTGGTGGCCGAGATCCATGAAGTGGACTTTGTCCTGGAGGTGACAGAAAGAAACTGAGGGCAGCCAAGCCACGTCAGAGACCCCCAAAGAGACGGAGACACAGTGGCTGCGACAAGGGGCTCGAGCATAATAACAGTGGTGAGGATGGCGCAGGACCGGGCAGTGTTCTGTTCTGTTGTACATAGGGCTGCCGTGAATCAGAACCGACTCGACGGCACCTAAGGATAACAGCAACATGGTATAGTCATATTTGCAACTTAAAGATTGCTCTGGCTTTGGTGTGGGGGATAAATGCATAGGGGATAAAATTTGAGGTGAGGGGCTGGTGAGGAGGCCGTCACAGTCACCTGGATGGGGGTGGATGGTGACTTCTACCAGCATAGAGGCTGTGGGATAGAGACAGTGCACAGATTCAGAAATAATTCAGAGGTGGATTCAATAGAATTCAGTGACGGGTTGAGTGTGGGGCTGAGGGAGAAGGGAGAGTCTCAGGTTTCTGATTTGGGCAGCTAAGTGGATGGAGGAGAGGGGGCATGAGATGGGGAATTCAGGGTGAAGAATGGGGAAATGATTTGGGCAGGATTCAACAAAAATGCACTAGGATCAGTGAGCAATACCGAGTAGCCAGGATGAGGGACATATTTATGCATTTAGTCCTCCCATTGGCCTAATTCTTCCCTTTTATGCCTCTGAATCAAGCCTGACTTTTGTCTCTTAAAGCACTGCCTTCTGGTTCAGAGAGTCCTCTGGGCTCTAATAGATTTTTTTTTTTTTAAAGAAGACATCTGGTCCTCTTTGTGATTGGAATTTAGTAATAGAGTTAATGCTGAGAGTCTTCACTCTCCTTCTCATTCCTGGGTAGGTTTGGCAAGTCTGGTTGGGAAGAGTTTGGGTTGAATGATATTAGGGCCAGACAGCCAGGGATGCCTGAATCTTTCCATGCTAACCTTCTCAGTCCATTCCCCCAGCAAGATTCTCAAGGAAGATATCACAGTGAACTATGATGTTCAACCATTTTTGACCTACGAAAATATCAGCTTCAGAGAGTTCAACCTAATATGTGCAAGGAAACAACGTGCTATTTTATTATTAACAGAGACCACCACGGGAATCTCTGAGAAAATGTAGATGTAGAATATCACACGGCCCCAAATGCTGAAGCAAGTCTCCTTCTCTCCCTAAGCTCTCTGTCCAGCCACATGGGGCAGCCATACATGCTAAGAGAACACGTTAGACCCAGCTCTTAACAATGGGCCCAATGAGTAATATTTTTGTGGGGAGGAAAAGAGGAAGTTATGAAGAGGGCAGAAAAGGGGGAGAGGCTAAAGGTCCTTCTCCCTAAGAATCACCAATCATTGATGCCAGGTGAAAGGGAGGTCAGTTTGGTAATTGATGGAATAGTTGCAAGTTAGATGCTGAAAGAAGCATGGCCTAGAAGAGGGCTCACAAGGGATGATTAATCAGGACTACGTACCAGAGCATAAAAATATACACATGCACACACATACAAATGTGCACACACATGCACACAGGTGAACACATGCGGGCACACACACACATGCATACAGAAAAGACCGGTGAGTAAGACCTTGATGGAACCTCTCTGGGTTGCAGAGAGAAGCCGGACTTGTAGGTCAGTGCTGCCTGCCTGAGTTAGTTTGTTCTGAGTTAGTCTGGATCCTTTGAGAAGCAGATGCCAAGAGGAGATGAGAAGTGAGATGAGAAGTGCAGGACGTTCTGTGGGGGAACCTCAAGGGAGGGAAATAGAGAAGGCAGGGAGAGCCATCAGCAATTTTGTGGTTTGGACTCCTGCAAAGAAATAGGGCAAGTGGGAGGACTGAATGCCTTGGCGCAAATGCACTGATGGACGCAGAGAGTAGTTGCTGGCCCACCAGTCAACCATGCTCGCGGCAGCAGGATATCTGAGCAGCACATTTCTGTGGCCACCATCCCTTCTATCCTGAAAACAATTTCACTGATGATGACAGAATATGAACTATTGCACTAAAGTTGTTCAGATGGGTGCGACTGTCAAGGCTAGCTAACACAGAGAGGGACTGAGCACGTTTGCACTTTGTGAAAACATATTGTCTTGAGGTGAGCTGGAGATACTGTGTAAACCTCCTTCCATGATGCCCACAAGGTGTTAGCTTCCTCAAGATTCTGCTAGCTGAGCAGACTGACCCAGTCCTAGTCTTGTTCTCTGCTGGCCTCAGGAGAGTCATAGTGGAGGAGGGGAGTAGAGAAATGATATGTCCCGTAGGTGTTAGTAAAGGCCATACAAGTGGGCAAGGGCACTCAGGCAGACCTGGATTCAAATCCCAACCTAGCCTCTGTCCCTCACTTGCTGTGCTCCTTGGACACCCTCTGAGTCTTCCAGAGCCACATTGATAAAATGGCATCCCAAGTACTCAGGGCCATGTGAGAATTATATGCGATGACCTAGGAAAGCTGCCTAGCAATGTGCCTGCCACGTCACAGACTCTGTGTCCAAAACTAACCTCTTCCTTTCTCCCATTGCCCGTTCCTCTATATTCCATTCTCTCCAGTAGAGATGGAGTGCAATAAATTATGCCATGTTTATGATTTAATGGATAATAAAGTAGTAATTAAATAGATAGGCTAATGTAGTCAAATGCCAAACCATAAATCACTTGTTCAACTCCTCTGGGCCCCGAGTGTAACCGCGGCTGGAGCAAGGTCACGTTCAGCACCACGGACAGCACACCAGCCCCCCACAATCCCACAGGAGGCTGGGGGGTCCTGAGGCTGAGTTTAAATGAAACTGTCATCCACATTACTTATGTGTTTCTTGGGATTATGAGCCGGTGCCTTATCTGTTTCCTGGATCGTCACATTTTCCCCCTCTATGGAATCAAAATTCTGCTGTAAATATCTTCCATACACGTGTGTGTTTCCATATATATTGACCCTAGTTTCCCCCGCAGTGACTGCCTTTTCATATCCTCCCGTTTCTAGCGTGACCCTTATACTAGTTGTCTCTACTTGCTGTTTCCACTTCTCCCTCCATTCTCACCTGTACCTACTTTTATCAGTTGGTTGTTTCCACTGCGGACAAAAACCGCGTTTGTCAGTGACCTCGTGTTGCCAAATCCAGGGGTCTCCTCTCACCGTGCATCTTACTCGGCCTGTCAGCACCATCTGGCACCATCGGTCCTGCCCATGTTTATGAAGTGCTTTCTTGACTTGGCTTCCAGGACACACACATGACCCCTCTGGTTACTCCTTCACAGTAGCCTCTGCCGGTTAGTCATCAGCTTCCCACCTCTAGATCCTGGAGTTCTGGAATGAGTCATCAAACCAGTGCTTTGTTTCTAAACTTACTTTATAAATAAAATAATTCTGTCTAAGCCTTTCTTCTGAACTCCAGGTTCATAGACCCAAACACCTAACCAAAATCGCACTTAGATGTCTAAACAACACTCAAATTTAAGATGACAAAACCCAAAATTTTATCCACCCCTCTCCCCCCGCTTCCAAAATACCTGCTGTACTGCAATCTCTCCTGTCTCAGTAAACGGCAATTTCTTTTCAAATCTCAGGTTAGAAACCTTAGAGATGTTTTTGACTCCTCTCTTCCTATTACAGCTTAGGTCCAATTTGGAAGAAAATCTTTTTGGCTCTACTTTCAAAATATATCCTAAGTCCAGTCACTCCCCACCGCCTTCCTGTCAGAACATTTGTCCAACCCATCATTACTGTCACCTGAATTATTGTCGCCTGAATACTGCAATATCTCCAAGGAGGTCTCAATTTTCTTTTCATTTCCTCTCCTTCTTCTGTTGCTTTTGTTTTTTCATCTCTCCAGTCTATTATCAACAATGCACTGAGGACTATCCTGTTAAAGACTTAGGTCATGCCATATTTCTCTTCTACTCAAACTCTCCGATGGCTCCCATCTCCCCAGAATAATGGCCAAGGTCCACGCAATGATGCAGAAGGTCCTGCATGACCTAAAATATCCCACCACCACACCCCATACACACAATCTTCCCCTCAGATCCTACCATCTTGTCTCTCATCCACCCCTTTCTAGCCACACTCCCTCCTCAGAGCCTTCTCCCACACTGCCTTCTCTGCCTGGAATGTTCTTCCCCTGCTCTGATCATGTCTCACACTTCGTCCTTTAGCTCTAAGTTTAAATGCCACCTCATCGGATGCCTTCCCCAGCCACCATACAGGAAACAGTACCTTCCACATTTATTCTTTTTGTCTTATAGCACACGTCACCGCTTGGCCCATCATTTACTTATTGTCTGCTCGCCCCACTGGAATGTCAACTCCATGACAGCAAAGACTGTCGTGTTCACTCATCCATGTTCAGCTCTTAGAATAGCACTAGGTCAATAACATTTGTCAGATGGAATGTAGGGGAAGGAGGAAAGGAGGGAAGGAAAGAAGGAAGGAGGGAGGAAGGGAAGTAAGGAAGGAAGAAGAAAAGCAAGTAGGGAAGGAAGGAAAGGAGGAAACTTGGTACAGGCTATCTCTACCATTTGGTGGTAAATCTCTGGAAATCAGGGACTAGGTCTGATTCATCCTCACACTCTCTTGGTGCTTATCGCATCCCAGGCCACATAGTACACCCTTGGGAAATTATTTCTCAATGAACAGATTATTGGATGGATGGATGGATGGATGGATGGATGGATGGATGGATGGATGGATGGATGGATGGATGGATGGATGGATGGATGGATGGATGGATGGATGGACGACCCAAGGAGAGCAGAGCAGAGGGAGTGTGGATTGGGTTACTTTAGGCCACTCTGGAGATCAAGTATTCCAAGTGGTCAGGGAGCACAGTCCAGGGTGGATGGACAAGTGTGGATCCAGGTTCCAGCAGAAACGTGTTTTATGTCTTACGGACTCCAAGCCACAAGCCTCACTGGTCTGATGCTCCCTATACCCTTCCCACCTAGAAACAGCATCTGGGGAGGCCTAAGTCAAGTAGCCACAACTGACAGATGTGGGGTTTGGAAGAGAAAGGAAGGCAGACAGGCAGGCTAACTCTGAATTTCCACAGGCTGTCCTTTGTTCATCTAGACCCTGGACACTGCTGCTCAGTATGCAAAGAGTCTGCAGAACACAAGCGGTCTCCAGCTGAAGGCCAGAGCGGGATTCTCTGTTGGTTTTCGTGAGCAAATCACGGTGTGGGAGGGAGGCATCAGATCACTCAGATTCCTGAAAGTGCCCAATCTGTGAGACAATGCACTGGGGGCCATCGTTTCTAGCTCTGAGTGCCCATTCATGGCCAACGGGGTGCCGTTGATTGAAGCTATTACTCGAGAAGCCGTGGTCCTCCCTCAGAAAGGATACCACCGCCAGGGACTCCTGCTGGTTATTAAGAGCCAAGAGAGCTCTAATTGAATTATCAGCTGAACAATAACTTGATGGGGTGTGCTAATTTTATCAGTGCACATATACATGTACACACACACCTATATTCTTTTTAAGTGGCCGTAAATAATGACTAAACCAATAAACTGTCACATGATAATTCAGACCTCGACAAGCAACCAGATACTTCTGGGGAACTGCAATTGCATGTGAGACGAACAAATGGAGAGCTGAGATTTGTGGCAGCCGAGCTCAGCTCCCCTCTCTGGGCACAGAGCTTGTCAGAGCCCAGCTGTAAAGCGCTCTGAGTCTCCATTAATTGTGTGTGGGATATTTATGAGTTCGGTGGGCTGTTAACAGCTTGGCCCTGTGGCGATTAATATTTATGTTTGCAGTGCCCGCACTGATAACGGACAGCTAACAGGCTTGGTTAATTGGCTGGGCACCCCTGCCTTCTTCCTGGGTCTTTCCAGACCAGTGGAGGCCTCTTTCCCAGGGAATCCCAGAAAGGGCTTTTCACATGTTGGAGATTTTAATTACCTTTTCATTGCTATGCAAATCTCCCATCCTTCAGTCTGCCAACTAAAAGGAGGGGGCTAAGTAACCTGCAAAAGAGAAGACGGAGGAGTGAGAAGGGATTGAGGCGGCTACAGAGACCACCGGCCACACCTCCGCGAAGGCGTTGAGAAAAAGGCAGGTGAGCCTAGGTGGAAACAAGGAGGAAGTGCTGCACTTGACAAACTCTTCAGAGAGGGACCATGGTGGAAGGCGCTTTGGGGGGCCTGGAGGGCAAGGCAGAGGAGCAGGCTATGGCTTCTTTGAAAGCTAGTAAGTCATGGCCATGGTCCCTGGAGGGGGTATCCAGGAGGAGAAACTGAGGCTCAGGAAGGGAAGTGCCAGGATGTAGCCAAAGTGCAACAGGGCATGTGTCTCTGGGCGGAAGCACAGCAGAGCCTTCTATGCACCGTGCTGCTGTGTCCCTTTTCGGAGGGGAGAAACAGGCGTTCCCCCAAGAAACAGAGCCATCTGAGAAGGAAACTCTAGGAGAAAGAACCAGATTCCCCGACTTAGACTGAGCTCCACAGGGCTTCTGCTCAGTTTTGCTCAGGAGGCAGGGTGGACAGGAGAAGGGCTACCTCTCCCCGTCATCCCTCCCACACCTGGCTTCAGCGGACAGTGGGATGGTCCAGCATCTCAAGCAGACGGGCACGCTTGTCCAGCTCAGGGCCATGGACCCAGCTGCTGTCGAGTCAGCTCTGACTCATAGCAACCCCTTGTGTGTCAGAGTAGAACTGTGCTCCGCAGGGTTTGCGATGGGTGAGTTTTTGGAAATTGATCGCCAGGATTTATTCCGAGGCACCTCTGGGTGGACTTGAACCTCCGACCTTTTGGTTAGCTGCCGAGCACGTTAACCCTTTGCACCACCCAGGGGCTCCTCATTGTCGTGTAACAGGCCCAAGCTAGACTCAGACTAGGCTTGCTGCATGGAATTTAACTGGACAATCGGTTGAGAGCTGGTTATCAGATCCCCCTCGTGCCCAGCAGTTTTTACACCACGGACCCGCTGTTGCCATCACACCAGGGCTTCCCTAGGCACTAATACGAAGGGTTTGTTTTTCTGACCACTTGGTGTGGCCGGGGGAGCCGGCCTTCGTCTGTTGGCCTGTGCGGAAACATGACAGACCTTTCAGGAATCTCTCCCCGAGATTCTATTGTCCTTTTTCCAGCCAGTGAGGGCGGCAGGCCCAGGGGAGGCTCCAAAGGAAGCTCAGGCAGAGGCAGGACTCCGGACACCTGGGTGCTGGGCGCAGCCACCCACAACTCTGTCTTCAGCTGGTGTTTCTGTGGTTACTCCCGCAGCCTTCGGGTTTGCGTAGAGTTTGGGAGATCTGGAACAAAAGAACAAGGACTCTGAAAACAGGATGGAGGCAAAGGAAGGCCACGTGATAAGGCAGGGAGGACAGGGCTGGAGCCTGGGCAGACATGGCTCTGGTCCCTGAGGCCAGGACTGACCGCTGCCTGCCCTCCAGCCGCCCGCTACCCCCACCCCAGGCAGCCCCACAAGCTGCCTCCCCTCTGTGCCTTACCGTGGGCTTGGCTGAAGCGCCAGGGGGGCACAAGACACCCTGCCAAGAGCAAGTGTTCCTGTCCCATGCTGCGTTGCATTTTTTTTTTAATGGGAAAATGTTGGCTTTTATTAATTTATTGTGTTTTTATAACTCCCTGCTCCCCCGGGCCCTGCTAAGCACTAATCCACATCTGACGGGCGATTTTTTAATGACGGGTTACACGATTATTTTGATGAGCATTAAAGAAGTGATATGACTTCACAGGTATCATTGAGCAATAGGGTGTCTCCACGTGCTTGATTTAAATACGAACATGAGTCAATTTAAATGCGTGTGTGGTGATCAGGGTAGCCGTGAGAATGACTGAAGTTCGAGAAACGCTGAGATGTGGTAGGGAAAAACCCATACATGGGATTCAGACAGGTGTGTTTGTGTGTGAGCCTGCACGCGTGTGCAAAGCCCCACCCCCACCCCATCCCAGGGCTGTTTTAAGTCAAGTAGTTGAGATCCCAGCCATCAGCGCCGCCCTGCTCCTTTCTTGTCGGCGTTGCAGGTATTAGAGCTGAGCAAGCCCTGCGCCAGTCCACCCGCACACCCCCCTTGCTTTTACACAGGAGAATAAGACACTAACAATAGCACACACACAGGCATGCTCACACATATGCACACACACACACACATACAGGCACTCTCACTCTTTCATTCTGTAAATCCATTAACTCCTACAACTGGGTAAACTGTGAGGAAACATTCAATAGCTCTCCCTAAATGTTACATCCAGGTGCTCAGTGGCTCATTAGGCTACACAAGGTATGGGTAATTACCTGGAAAAGATACACCACTTTCCTGCCACGCCTAACTTCCTCTCCTCACTCATTAGCTCCCCTTACGGCAAATGAGAGAGATTCCTGGTCCTGTGCCAAGCGTGGTGCAGTGTGTGCGTGTGTGTAGATGCGTGTGTGCGCCTGTGTGCAGGAGTGTGCATGTCCCTGTGGGTGAACAGGCTCTGGGATTCAGGGGTACTCTTCTCATGCTAAAGGGGCCCTGGGGGCACAGTGGTTAAGCACTCAGCCGCTGACCAACGGTCAAGGTTTCTAACCCACCAGCCGCTCTGCAGGAGAAAGATGTGGCAGTCTGCCTCCTAAGGATTGCAGCCTAGGAAACCCTACGGGACAGCTCTACTCTGTCACATGGGGTCACTATGAGTTGGAATTGACTCAAGGGCAAGAGGTTTGTTTTTGGTTTTGTTTTTCTCATGCTAATGGAGGGGTTTTACGTTTGGGGAAACAAGACTAGTCTTTCAGGAAGCCCTCCCGGTTACTCTTCATTTTCCTTTACCCTAAGGGGGCAGGGCAGCGAACAGGGGTTCTCAGAGCTGCAGGGAGTGGCCAGGCTGCCCAGCGCTCTGGCATCAGCTGGGCATCCCCTGTGGGCACAGGAGGGGTTGGGGGCAGGCAGCCGAGCTGCCCTGCCCACGTGAGTGAGTGTGCCCCTCCGCGAAAACGTTCATGCTGCTGCCCCCACCCGGGAGCCCGGCCAACACCTGTAGACCAGGCGGGGGTCCGGAGTGTGCAAGCTCTCGCTCCTGACAGCTGTGGCTGCTGCTGTTGCCATGGCTGATGATCTGTCGTTGTGTATAACTTTCACAGTTACAAAATGAAGAAGGGCCTTCTCCTGGTGTACTCCACTCCCTTCTGCAGCCCCACTGCCGAGAATCATGGCAGTCTCCGCTTCATTGCCCCCTCACCAAGGCCAGGTGTGCCGGCAACTTCCCTGCTCACGCCCCTTCACCAAGGCCAGGCCGAGCCAGCGACTCCCACACTTTCACCCCCTCACCAAGGCCAGGCCGAGCCAGTGACTCCCACACTTATACCCCCTCACCAAGGCCAGGCCGTGCTGGCAACTCCCATGTTTACCTGGCAGCTTCTGGCTCTTGGAGGCGTCCCTGCTGCCCACAGAGGAGAAGCCGTGAGGGTCAGCTGATGCCGAGGCAGCCCCCTCTGAGATTCTTGATCTCCATCATCTTCATCACCCTCACCACAAGGCCTCTGCTTCTCCTCAACAGACCAGGGGGTAACTTGTGGCTGTAAGTACCTTCTCCAGAAACAAGGAAGTCGGGGATATGATAACAGGGCTTGAAAGATTCTAGATTGTGAGGTGAGAGGCTCACAAGCTCTCTGTGGACCCAAGGAGTGTCCCTCCCAGGTGCTGGGAGGCTGAGAAGAAGGGGCGCCGCTGCTCATGAGGGGCTAGCAGCTGACCACAGCGAGTGCCACAGCAGTGGGCACGGTCCCAGAGGGCGTCTCATCTCAATGGCTGATGGCCTTGCCTGTCCTGCCTCCTTCATGGGCATGGTGAGGGTCACACGAGACAGCTGATGACAAGCTGTTTCTACAAAGTGCACAGAATCCCAGGCTGCTATTATTAGCAGTGAGAACAAGAAACACAGGTAAACCTGCCAGATTGGGGTGACCGTGGTGATGGGGATGTTGGGGGTCATGGTTTGAAGAGTGTGAAATCACAGCATCTCAGTGGTCACTGAGTCCAGGAGCTGCATGCAGCCCTGCAGCCTTTTCTGGACCTCCAGAACGGTGGGGCTCCCCTGCCCCCCAGTTCTTAGGCAGCCCTGGGTGAAGGTCCTTGGTGGACTCAGGTGGCTGAAGGCTGCTCCTCAGCAGGAATGCTCCTTGTCACCAGCTCTCTCTTCTGGGAGCTCCCGTTCCATGAGACTCAAAGACAGGGTCCTGGCACCTGAGTCCTGGCTCTCCTAGCATCTCCCTTGGTGGCAGAGCCCACAGCTCCTAAGCTGGGCTTTGGTGGCTGGTTTGAGGTGCTGTGAGGGACAGGGCTGACAGGATGGGGCACAGGGACTGTAGAGGAGTTTGAGAAACCCCAGAAGGACAGAGTCATTTGGGAGTGTACTGAGTTGAATACCCGTTTCTGTTGAGTTGATTCTGACTCCTAGCGACCCTGTAGGACAGAGCAGAACTGCTCCAGTGTTTCCAAGGCTGTAACCTTTATGGAAGCAGATTGCCACATCTTTCTCCCGTGGAGCCACTGGGTGGGTTCCAGCAGCTGATCTTTCATTTTAGCAGCCGAGCTCTTTAACTACTGTGCCACCGTGGCTCCTTATTGAGGTGAACAGTGTCTCCCCAAATTCATGTCCACGAGTAATCTCAGAATGTGACCATATTTGAACACCAGGTCTTTGCAGATGCCATTAGTTAAGTTCCTGTGAGGTCATACTGGAGAAGGGTGGGTCCTAGTCTATATGACTGGCATCCTCCTAAGAAAAGGCGAAGAGATACAGAGACGGAGACACAGAGTGAAAAGGCCATGTGAAAACGGAGACGAAGATTGGAGTGATGCGGCCACAAGCCAAGGATGGCTGGCCGTCATCAGGAACTGGGAGAGAGGCCTGGAACTGATCCTCCCTCAGCCCTCCAGCAGGAACCAACCCAGCCACCACTTTGATTGTGGACGTCTGATCTCCTGAACCTTGACACAACACATTCCTGCTCTTTCAAGTCACTGGTTGGTGGTCATTTGTCAGCGCAGCCCCAGGATATTAACCTAGGGAATGAGGTGGAGACTCTCCCACCTCTGCCTTTATTTCGTATGGAGACCTCACACATCATGGCAGTGCAGGCATCGGGGTCCCAGGGCTTGAGGGGAGACAGGGGCATGCTCCCTCCTCTGCCCTTATTTCAGATGGAGGTCACAGGCGTCATGGCTATACAGGCATCAGGGTCCAGAGGAAGCTTCCTGGCCGCTAAGATCCATCTCCTCACCCAAAGTTGGCAACAGCTGCTTACACCCGTGGTGTTTGGGGTTTCTGCCCTGTCAGGCCCAGTTGAATGAAGTGACAGGCAAGAGACAGGGTGAGCCTGGGGACCTCCAAGGCCAAGGGAGCTGGGAGGACACCCAGCCTGGCAGGAGGGGCCAGGGTCCTGAGTCTGGTCCAGCAATGGGGAACCTAGCAGCAAGAAGAGCAGAATTTTGGCTCCCCACCCATCCCCCAGATCCCCACGGCACCAGGCTGGGCCCAAGGGATCAGGACAGGCTGCATCTGGAGGCATTTCCATCCTCCAGGCCTCTCATCGTTTGGTCTCACCGCCTTCCATGGTCTCCCATAGGCCGCCAGCCAGAAGTGCTAATTAGCAGCTGTGTTCCTTGGGCTGACAGCAGTCTCCGTCACTTCCCAGGAAGCCCCCATGTCTCCTCTTCATTAGCTACCCATTCTCTGAGTCAAAATCCAGCCAGCAGCAAGACAAACAGAGAACGGCACAGGGGCCACTCTTGGCTCTGGGGGCTTGCAGCTGAGAGATGGGAGAAGCCATCTGGTCTACCCCGCCTCCCTGAGCCAAGATCTTCCCCCAGATGGCAGCATCTCTGATGGACAAGGGTGTTCTTTAGACCCCACTGAGTCTGCAGTGAACATCCCCAGGCTTGCGTTGCTCTCCTGTGCAAGGAAACCATTTCACCTTGAAACTTCTCTGACTCTAGAGCACGACCTCCACACCTACTGAGCAGGGCTGTCCCTGGCAAAGTCACCCCAAAGTCCCATGGCTTTGGGGACTACCCTTGCCCATAAAACCCTCACAGCAGTGGGAAGGGGCCTGGGAGCTTCCCAGGCCATGCAGGCAGACATAGAAAGTTTACGCTGGTAAACCCAAAACCCACTGCTGTCGAAGAGGAGACCCTATATAACTTGTCTGACATCCCACTCACAATTAGGAAGACGTGGGATGACCCAGACCACTGGAGTTAGTACCAAAACCTCCTCTTTTCACCCTACTAAGCATCTTCTGAGGTGCGCCTAACCCAAGCCATAGCGTTTTCAATAGTCTCATATGCATGTGAAAGCTGGACAATGAATGAGACTGAAGAAGAATTGATGCCGTTGACTTGTGGTGTTGGTGAAGAATATTGAATATACATACCACGGACTGCCAAAACGGTGAACAAATCTGTCTTAGACGAAGTGCAACAAGAATGCTCCTTAGAACCAAAGATGGTGAGACTTTGTCTCACGTACTTTGGACATATTGTCAGGAGGGACCAGTCCCTGGAGAAGGACATCATGCTTGGGAAAGTACAGGGTCAGCGAAAAAGAGGAAGACCCTCAAGGAGATGGATTGACACAGTGACTACAGCAATGGGTTGAAACACAGCAATGATTGTGAGGATGGCGTAGGACCAAGCAGTATTTCATTCTGTGGTACATACGGTTGGTATGAGCCAGAACCAACGCAACAGCACCTAACAACAACGACAACAAGTATCTTCTTCAGCAAATGGGGGATTGGGCCAACAGCCCCTCTTGGCCCTGACTGAACGTTCTGTGTGACAAGCAGAGGTTGGAAATTGGACAGTATGGTTGGAGAACAGGCTGGAGCCACGAACCCACAAGTCAGTAGCTCTGCCTGAGCTGGGGCCAGCCACCCCCAAGCTCCCTCACGCCACCACTTACCTGGCACCTGAACTAGTCTCTGCTCAGCACCCCTGCATCAGAGCTTGGCCCACCACCTCCCTCTGCACAGTGCCCAGAGCCATCTTTTCAAAACACAAATCTACCCACTACTCCATGCTTACAACCAGAGCTCTTCCATCAACTCCAACCCCTCATCACAGCCCCCACGATCCCCACCCCATCCTACAGCCCTGTTCTCCTCACCGGGTGCTGACTTGGCCAGCCCTTCCTGGCCCTTCCTGGCCAGATGCTCCCTTTCACGTGAACTTTAACCCCCTGTGAGCAGCCAGATTCCAGATACAATGGGGTAAATTCAGGGTAAACCACCTGTTCAGAGCATCCCAGGGTTCAGAGCTCCACTGGATTCCAGCTGCTTAAACCAGCCCTCCATCTTCCTCGCCCCATCAATCACCCCAGAACTGCGGCTGGGTGAGTGAGATGGATGGAAACGCTGAGTCCACGTGAAGACGGGCTAATTTTCTGACCCTTCCAGACTAACCGTTCTTTGTCAGGCTGATTATTAAGCAAGGAGTGATTCCATCCGTGAAGAACTGGGAATGGAGGCTGACGGCCAAGTCTGCAGCCCTGGCCTCCACCTGCAGGCTGAAGGCAGGACGTAAGCACAGAGAAAGCACGCGCTCTGATTACAAAGCATGAAGGCCAGGGAGGACCCACTGGGGTGGGGAGCTGGAAGGGAGGGCTCAGAAAAGCGTCTGGATAAGGGATTAGCAAGCCTCCACAGAGTCATTGGAGAAAAGACCTCAGCCACACCAAACCCCCAACCTGGGTGAGAAGCAGGGCCAGGGGTTTGTTGGGGGGAAATGTTTTATATTGTTTGTCTGCTGGCTGTCTAGGAGGCCCTGCACGGTGCCAGTGGTGAACAGGCTCAGCTGCTAACCAAAAGGTTGGAGTTTCGAGTCTACCCAGAGGTACCTCAACAGAAAGGCCAGGCAACCTAATTCCAAAAAATCAGCCGTGGAAACCCTAGGGGGCCCTGTTCTACTCTGACACACACAGGGTCACCATGAGGCAGAATCAACTCACTGGCAACTGGAGGTGGTGGATTGGCTATATCGGCAAGAGGGAGAAGCATGGAGCCTGGGGACTCCTTTCCCCACTCTGTGGAGTGACCCCCTCCAATATGAAGTCAGGGAGGGAGAGGTGGGATTGGGCTGGGTTCAGCCCAGAGGAGCAGGCACCAAGCACAGAGCTTAGCCCCAAATTCCAGTTTGCACTGTCCCACTGCCAGCTCCTCGCTCCGCCTGGGGAGACGGAGGGTGGTGGGTGGGGGTCAGTATGGACGATGAACAGCAGAGCCTGCCAAGCAAGGGGCTCCCTAACTCTGGTCTGAATCTTCTTGCATTGGCTTCCTGCCCAGGGACGATGTGGTAGACTAAAGAAAAGGCATGATATCCAAAAGGGAGCCACCAATGGCTGTGGGGGTCTTTTGGCCATTTAGCATCTGGACCCCTTCCTGTGCCCTTCTCTAACATAGTCACCACCTGTCTGTCGGTCTGCGGTACTGGGGCAGCTTGCATATTGCTGTGATGCTACAAATTATATTACTAGTATTTCACATATCAGCAGGGCCACCCATGGTAGAACTTCCAGATTAAGATAGACTAGGAAGAAAGGTCAAGTTCCAAAAATTAGCCAACAAAAACCCTATAGATCACAATGAATATTGTCTGAGATAGCGCTGGAAGATGAACCCCCTAGGCTGGAAGTCACTCCGAATACATGGTGGCCGCAACAATGGACTCTTGCGTGCCAGCAGTGGTGAAGATGCTGCAGACCTGGCAGAGCTCCGTTCTGTTGTACATAAGGTCTCCATGAGCCCACTCAACAGCAACTAACAACTCCAATATAGACGTCAGAACTGCAGGAAGTCACAACTCTGCCCCTGTCACTGTCACCTGTTGTGGGGACATGGGCAGTGTCCCTGACTCAGTCACTCAGGCCCAGTATCTGGACACCTACAGGAAAGAAAGAAAAGACCAAGATGGATGTCAGAAGAGACTCTGGAACTTGCTCTCTGAAATGTCGAGCAGCTAAAGCAAGAGGAAGAAATGACCAAACAAAAGAACTGAACAGAGGATTTCAAAGGGCGGCTCAAGAAGACACAGTGAAGTATTATAATGACTTGTGGGAAGACCTGGAGATGGAAAACCAAAAGGGAAGAACATGCTCGGCATTTCTCAAGCTGAAAGAACTGAAGAAAAAATTCAAGCCTCAAGTTGCAACAGTGAAGGATTCTATGGGGGAAAATATTAAATGGCACATGAAGCATCAAAAGAAGATGGAAGGAATACACAGAGTCATTATACCAAAAAGAATTAGCCGATATTCAACCATTTCAAGAGGTAGCATATGATCAGGAACCGATGATACCAAAGGAAGAAGTCCAAGCTGCACTGAAGGCACTGGCATAAAACAAGGCTCCAGGAATTGACGGAATACCCACTGAGATGTTTCAACAAATGGATGCAGTGGTGGAAATGCTCACCCGTCTATGCCAAGAAAATTTGGAAGACAGTTACCTGGCCAATTGACTGGAAAAGATCCAAATTTATGCTTATTCCCAAGAAAGGTGATCCAACTGAATGCGGAAATTATAGAACAATATCATTAATATCACACACAAGCAAAATTTTGCTGAAGATCATTCAAAAAACAGCTGCAGCTGTATATCAACAGGGTATTGCCAGAAATTCAGGCCGGTTTCAGAAGAGGACGTGGGACCAGGGATATCATTGCTGATGTCAGATGGATCCTGGCTGAAAGCAGAGAATACCAGAAGGATGTTTACCTGTGTTTTATTGACTATGCAAAGGCATTCTACCGTGTGGATCATAACAAACTATGGATAACATTGCAAAGAATGGGAATTCCAGAACACTTAATTGTGCTCATGAGGAAGCTGTACATAGATCAAGAGGTAGTTGTTTGGACAGAACAAGGGGATACTGATTGGTTTAAAGTCAGGAAAGGTGCGCGTCAGGGTTGTATCCTTTCACCATACATATTCAATCTGTATGCTGAGCAAATAATCCGAGAAGCTGGACTATATGAAGAAGAATGGGGCACCAGGATTGGAGGAAGACTGATTAACAACCTGTTATGCAGATGACACAACCTTGCTTGCTGAAGTGAAGAGGACTTGAAGCACTTACTGATGAAGACCAAAGACCACACCCTTCACTACGGATTGCACCTCAACATAAAGAAAACAAAAATCCTCACAACTGGACCAATGAGCAACATCATGATAAGCGGAGAAAAGATTGAAGTTGTCAAGGATTTCATTTTACTTGGATCCACAATCAACGCCCATGGAAGCGGCAGTCAAGAAATCAAAAGACGCATTGCATTGGGTAAATCTGCTGCAAAGGACCTCTTTAAAATGTTGAAGAGCAAAGACGTCACCTTGAACACTAAGGAGCGCCTGACCCAAGCCATGGCATTTTCAATCACATCATATGCATGTGAAAGCTGGACAATGAATAAGGAAGACCGAAGAAGAGTTGACGCCTTTGAATTGTGGTGTTGGCGAAGAGCATTGAATACACCGTGGACTGCCAGAAGAACGAACAAATCTGACCTGGAAGAAGTACAACCAGAATGCTCCTTCGAAGCAAGGATGGGGAGATTGCTTCTTACATACTTTGGACATGTTGTCAGGAGGGATCAGTCCCCGGAGAAGGGCATCATGCTTGGTAAAGTACAGGGTCAGCAGAAAATAGAAAGACCCTCAACGAGATGGATTGACACAGTGGCTGCAACAATTGGCTCGAGCATAACAAGGATTGTATGGGTGGCACAGGACCGGGCAGTGTTTCCTTCTGTGGTACATAGGGTCAGTATGAGTTAGAACCAACTCGAAGGCACTTAACACAACAACAAAAATGTCCAGAGAGGCTGTGACTTATGAAGATGGGTCTGCCCTGGCCCAGGGACAGGGCCAGCAGTGGTGCTTGGGGCCAGCCACTGTCCTAGCATAGCCGCAGCTCCCAGCCCCCAGAGAGGCACCCGGGCGTCCCGCCAGCCCCAGGTCTGGTTGTATGGTTTCCCTGTCCAGCCTGTTTCTGAGCCTGGATCTCAAGCCCTCCTGGCACTGCTTCCTAAATCCCAAAGCAAACCCATTGCTCTCAAATCAGTTCTGACTCACCGCCACCCCATGTGACAGAATAGAACTGTGCTCCACGGAGTTCTCTCGTCTGTAATCTTTACAGGAGCAGATCACCACACTTTCGCCTCCTGCGCTGTTGGGTGGGTTTGAACTGTCAACCTTTAAGTTAGTTTAAAAAAAAAAACAAACCACACCCACTGCTGTCGAGTCGATTCTGACTCGTAGCCACCCATAGAGTTTCCAAAGAGCACCTGGCGGATTCGAACTGCCAACTTTTGGTTAGCAGCCTTAGTACTTAATCACTACGCCACCAGGTTTAGTAGTCAAGTACAAACCATTTGTGCCACACAGGGAGGGACCTAGCAGCTCCCCAGGGCCTTCAGTGAAGCCCTGCTCTGACTGAGTCCCTGCTCTGCTCTGAACCATGCCCAGCAGAGGGCAGGAACCAGGTGATCCCTCAGCCCCATTGCTCCTGGCAGGCTGTTGAGGCCCAGGGGACTGATCCACGAAGACAGGGGGTCCTCTGCGGGGCCAGTGGGAGGCTGGGGTCCAGAACCACTGAGGCCAGGGCCCACATGGCACCCACATGCCACTCCCCAGTGCTGGAGCGTTGCGTGCCCCCTCACCGTCCTCAGAATCCTGGCTGCCTCTTTGCTTAGACCCCCAGTCCCTTTCAGTCTCTGTCTCCCTTCCCCTCTACATGCTCTCCCTCCTCTGCCTCCAGACTTGGGTCCTTGCCGGTCCACCTGGAACACCCTCGCCCCTCCACAGGCTGTTCCCCAGCCCTCAGACCTGGATGGGCTTCCCCAGGGCCCTGCTGACCGCCCATCCTCCACAGCATCCCTGAGGCCAGTCGGCCGCTGAGGGCTCCCCCTCCAGCCCACCCAGGACCCCACTGAGTCTCCTAGGGCTGCTGTGAGGAAACACCACACGTGGGGGTTTAGAGAGCAGACAGCTCAGGAGGCTGGAAGTCTGAAATCAGGGCGTCGGCTCTAGAGGAAGGCGCTCTCTCTCTCTGTGGGCTCTGGGGGAAGATGCTTGTCTCTTCAGCTTCTGTTCCTCGGGTCCTTGGCGACCCTCACGCGGCCTCTATCTTCCCTCTGTGCTGGCTTCTCTCCATCTATGCTGCTCCTTGTCACTCTGAAGTAACTTGGTTTAGGGCACACTCTACCCTGATATGGCCTTGTTAACATAACAAAGAAAACCCTATTTCCAAATGGGATCATAACCACAGATATGCAGTTTGGGGTTCCAACACATACTCTAGGGGACAGAACTCAATCTCTCCCTGTCTCTCTCCTGCAGGGACCTTGTGTATTTGTACACATGTTGTCTCAGGGAGAAGCCGCCGTCCCGGTGTCAGACACTGAGTCTCACGGGCATTCCCTCCCTACAAGGACTTGGACACCCTGTCCACCCACTTGTTCAGCTCCCAGCCACACACCACCCCGAGACACCCCCGCTCCCGGCAGCCAACCGTGGTTTCTGGCTGGCCTCGCGGGGGCGGTGCTCAAAGGCCCAGGCTGCCCTGCGAACACTCCTCCTGGCTCCTCTTTTGTGATTTTCAAGCTAAAAATAAGATCTCCGGGGACCCCAGTCACTGCCATTGTGGCTGCTGCAGGAGCGTGATGAAGGCCTGACCGGAATCATGATGCGTTGTTGACAGGGAGGCACCCGGCATTTATCTCCCAGCGACTTAAAAATAGCGCTTCCTCCTTTTGTGCCAGGGCAAAGCAGTAATTTCGATAATTGAAACTCTGAGATGAATTGGAGACGAAGCACTGTGGCTTCAGGCCCTTTTATGAGCCTTGTTCTTTGTATGAAAAGAATGGCATCAGAAGATTTCCCTCACACAAAGACCCTGAGCGGGAAGAACTGAGTCCTCGCCAGCGCCGGGGGGCTCGGGAGCCCTGGCTGTGAAATTAGGGTTGACTGTGCTACCTCAGTGCCCAGCGGGGTGGCCAGAGCGTGGAGCCTCCTTCTGGTGATCTTTCTGGGATGGGAGGCTTGCGGGTCGGTGGAGCCCCAGCAGCAGCTGGACAGGCTGGCATGGTCTGAGCTGAGCTGGGCTGGGGCTTTCTGTGTTGTGGGGAGAGGGTGGTCTCCTGGGATTGATCCTTGGGCTCTCCTCACCTGGGGGAGTCCTCGCCCCGGGATCTATGAGGCTGGGCTCGGTTGGAGAAGGCCGCGCGGTGGCTTTGGGGGCTTTTCTGTCTCTCCGCCAGTGCTGTCCCTCTTGGGCAAGTCTCTCCCTCCTCATCTGAGATCTGAACACTAAACTCTAGAAAGGGAATCTCTGGGTGGCACAAATGGCTGAGCGCTCAACTATTAACCAAAAGGTTGGTGGTTCAAACCCACCAGAGGCTTCTTGGGACAAAGGCCTGGCGATCTGCTTCTGAAGGGTCACAGCCTTAAAAATCCTACAGAGCACAGTTCTACTCTGCACACATAGAGTCACCATGAGTCAGAGTCAACTCGATGGCAACAAGTTTCATTTGGTTGGTTGGTTTTTTGTTTTTGCTTGGTTTAAACTCCAGAAGGTGGAATAGGAATTCTATATGATCTCTCTGCCTCCCCATCCCCTCTCCCATTTGATCCACCAGCAAAGGCATCTA
Organism: Elephas maximus indicus; assembly: GCF_024166365.1. Taxonomy (NCBI): domain Eukaryota; kingdom Metazoa; phylum Chordata; class Mammalia; order Proboscidea; family Elephantidae; genus Elephas; species Elephas maximus. The sequence goes on along the minus strand of NC_064833.1, from coordinate 2,785,817 downwards.
AAACACAGATGCCCGACCCCTTCCCACCCCTGCACTGCCACTAGCCATCACCTACCACCCATAGCGCCCTGGGCTAGAAGACACAGGGACTTCAGCAACCCAGCTCCTTTCTGGGGTTCAGCACATCCAGCCTGCCCTTCTGGTGGTTTGTCATTGATGGGCTGCCATCTTGCTCACAGTCCTGCGTGGATAGCCCAGCTTATGTGGACTGTCAGCCAGTGCAGTGACAGAAGATCCACACTCACAGGTCCCCAGGTGTGTCTGCTGGGACTGTCAGTGTGGGAAGAGCCCCTCCCTGCCTCTCCTGTCCCAGCGCACAGCCTGGCCATAGCCTTCCTCAGACGACTGGTCAGGCCTGCCTCAGCCTTGCTGGTCATCCTGGATCTATCCTGCCCATCCTCCTTCTCTATCAAAGCTTCCCCATTGGACTTCTGACTTCTAGCCAGGCTCCCTGTGCCTTCAAGAGTGAAAACTGCTTGTTTGATAAGTATGGATGTATCTATAGATCAATACTGAGCTAGTTACCAATAAAAATACTTTATCTAAAACTAAAATTTTTTATAAAGATGTTATTATTTACAGATGGGAATATGGAGGCTGAAAAATTCAAGTTACCTGCCCAGGATTTCACTGCTGCTAGACTCCCTTTGGGGCAGTTCTACTCTGTCCTATATAGGGTCACTATAAGTCGGCATCAAGTTGATGGCGATAGGTTTCATTTGGTTCGGTTAGTTAATAGAACTGGGATTCAGGCTTGGGCACTGCACAGGCTGGGGTGTAAATCCCACCTGTTACTCACGACCTGTGAGACTCTAGAAATATTAGTTAGGCATCTTGAGCTCAGTTCCTTCAACTGCAAATTAGGGACCGCAACATCATAGGTGGTACAAGGCTTAGTTACTCTGCAAAAGCAACTGGGGCAGAGTAGGCAATCAGTAAATCCATCCATCCACCCACCTATCCATCCATCCATCTCCATCCATCCACCCACCCACCCACTCATCTATCCACTCATTCATCCAACCATCCAACCATCCAACCATCCATCCGTCTGTCCGTGCGTCCGTCCATCCATCCATCCATCTTAGGCTGGGTTCTCTAGAGGGGCAAAACCAGTGAAGCATATATATAAATATATGTTGTTGTTAGGTGCTATCAAGTTAGTTCTGACTCATAGTGACTCTATGTACAACAAAACAAAATATTGCCCGATCCCGCACCATCTTCACAATCATCGCTATGTTTGAGCCCATTGTAGCCACTGCCTCAGTCCACCTCATTGAGGGTCTTCCTCTTTTTCACCGAACCTCTAGTTTACCAAGCATGCTGTCCTTCTCCAGGGAGCCATCCTTCCTGATAACATGTCCAAAGTACATGAGATAAAGTCTTGCCACCCTTACTTCTAAGGAGTATTCTGGCTGTACTTCTTCCAAGACAAAGTTTTTTGTTCTTCTGGCAGTCCGTGGTATATTCAACAATCTTTGCCAACACCATAATTCAAAGCCTTCAATTCTTCAGTCTTCCCTGTTCATTGTCCAGCTTTTGCAAGCATATGAGGTGATTGAAAATATCATGGCTTAGGTCAGGTGCACCTTAGTCTTCAAAGGTGACATCTTTGCTTTTTAACACTTTAAAGAGGTGACTGTGGGTAGATATTAGTGCTCTTCACAGAGTCCTAGGTCCCTTCTCCTCATGGGAGAGGAAGACTTCCCTTCCCAGCCCCCTGTGGTTGGGTGGAGCCTCCTGACTAGTTCTGGAGAATGAGCCTTGTGCAGATGGACACATGTCATGTACAGACTGGAATATTAACTCGCTGATGTGAGACCCACGCACCCACCAGAGAGCTTTCCCTCAGCAGGAGCAAGGGGACACTGGAGGTGCTGCCCATCCTGTCAGGCTGAATCCCTGAGTTGCCATGGTGATCGAACAGCCCTGTTGACCTGCAATGCATACGAAGTGAGCTATCGTGGCTGTAAGCCATGGAGATGTGGGGGTGGTTGCACAGCTTAGCCAGCTTGTCCTTACTATCAGTAACTCTAGTTTCCCTTTGGAGTGTCTTCATACCCCCAACTCTCTGTATTCAGTCTCTGGGGCCCCCATAACAAGTCACCACACTCTGGGTGACTTCAAACAACAGAAATTGATTCTCTCACAGTTCTGGTGTTGGTAGGGCCACATTCTCTCCAAAGATCCTAGCTCCTTCCAGCTTCTGGTGATTGCTGGCAATCCTGGCATTCCTTGGCTCATGACATTATTCCAATCTCTGCCTCCATCTTCACATGGTTGTCTTCCGTGTGTGTGTGTGTGTGTGTGTGTGTTTCAAGTGGTCTTGTAGAAGAAGCCCAGTCATCGGATTTAGGACCCACAGTAATTCAGCATGACCTCATCTTAACTTCCCTAATTACATCTGTGGCAACCCTATTTCCAAATAAGTCACATTCTGAGGTTCTGGGTGGACGTGAATTTGGGAGCGACACTATCCAAACCAGAGCATCCTCTTCCCAGCCTTGAGCTGAGCTCTGGTCAATAAACCACTAAAGAAGGCTCCCTCTGGGCTGGGCACATGGTGGTATTCATGAAGAAGCGGGGACAAAGGGTTCCGCAGCAGGTGGGAGGGGGGTGAGGATGGGTTTGGATGAATTCACAGTCTGATGGCAGAGGCAGACCCCTTAGACAGTGTCAACGTAGCGCAGAGGGTGCAGTGAGAGCAGAATGGGCCCTGGAGATTCCATCCACTGGTGCTGGCACCCTGGAGCCTGGCATCAGTGCCATGTCCCCCTCTATGCCTCTGCTGTCCCATTCAGGGCTGGCACTGGTGTCTTGGTAAATGTTGGCGGAATCAATCATCCTACTAGCACACAGGACCCTCCTGTCCCCTGCCACCCTCACAATTTGCGGAGACCATCTGTGAGCAATGACGGGCCATGTCTGCATGGCGGCCACCCAGTTGGACAGGCTCTCGATCTGCTGGCAGCACTGGCCCAGGCCCCTGGCGCTTGCGTGTTTGCAGCTCCCAACAGCACCCCCGGGCCCATCCATCATGCCAAATTCCCCATGCCTGTGTCAACCCCTCTAAGCAGGAAATTGCACAAAACTTAACAGCTTCTTCAGGCTCCAACCCTATTTTCTGGGTGGCCGGTCCCATTCACCCAAGCTCTCAGTGGGCCCAAGCAGAGCGCTGCTGCCTCCCGCCCCCCTCACAATGCTCACTCATCCTGTTGGCCCTGTTCAGAGTGGGGTTCTCCCTGCTAGGGGCTTCTTCTTCCCATGGCTCCCCAAGAAAGTACCCAGGGCCTTCACGTCTGAGTCTTAGAGAGGACAGCTGGCCCCAACGACCCAGCTACTCTTCTCCTTTAGTTTCGTTGTAAAACATTACAACCTAGAAGGTGTCCTTCCGCCCATTCGTAAGTGTACAACTCCATGACGTTCATTACGCTCCCCCTGGGCGCAGCCATCATCACCCCTTTCTAAATTTCTCCATCAAACGGAAGCTCGGTGCCCACGGAGCAATGGCTCCCCTCTCCTCCTCCCTCCTGCTCCTGGGAACCACTAATAAAACCTCGGCCTCTATGCCTTTGTCTACTCTAGATATCTCCTATACTTGGGACCATACAATGTGTACCCCTTCATGTCTGAATTATTTCACTCAGCATCATGCTTTCGAGGCTCATCCATGTCCTGGTGTGTATCAGGACTTCATTTCTCGTCATGGCTCAGTAATATTCCACTGTACAGATGGAGCACGTTGGGTTATCCATTCATCTGTGGGTGGCCCTTGGGTTGTTTCCACCTTTGGGCTGGTGTCAGCGTGCTGCTGTGAACACGGGTGTACACGTATCTACCTGAGTCCCTGCTTTTGAGTCTTTTGGGTAGATACCCAGGAGTGGAATTGTTGGTCAGTCATCCAGGCTACTCTTGAAGCCTAGGGTGCAGTCCTGGGACCCGTAGCCTAAGGGGGCTGTGATGGTTGATGTTACATGTAACTTGGCTAGGCCATGATTCTCAGCATTATGTAATTATCCTCCATTTTGTGATCTTGTGTAAGGGGAGTTTCCTTCAGGGTGTGGCTGCATCCAATATATATGGATGTGCTGGCAAAGCTCACTCTCTCTTGATCCTACATCTGACTCGTCCTCTTTGGACCTCTGGTTCTTGAGGCATGAGCCAGCAGCCTACTGCCTGATCTGCCGATTTTGGGTTCGTCAGCCCCTGCAACCATGTGAGTCAGAAGAAGCCTCCAGCCTGCTGCCTGATCCATGGATTTGGGACTTGCCAGCCTCCACAACTGTGTGAGCCATTTCCTTGACATAAATCTCTCTACATACATGTATTTATATAAATCTCTCTATATACATGTATTTCTATAAATCTCTACACATACATGTATTTATATAAATCTCTATATACATGTACTTGGAGCCCAGGTGGCACAATATTAAGAGCTCGGCTGCTAACCAAAAGGTCAGCAGTTTGAATCTACCAGGCACTCCTTGGAAACCCTGTGGGACAGTTCTCCTGTAGGGTTGCTATGAGTCAGGATTGACTCAACGGCAATGGGTTTGGTTTATATGTATACGTATACGTATATATATTTAAGAGGCCCTGGTGGCATAATGGTTAAGTGCTCAGCTGCTAACCTAAAGGTTGGTGGTTTAAACCCACTAGCCACTCCACAGGAGACAGTTGTGGCAATCTGCTTCCGTAAAGACTATAGCCTAGGAAACCCTGTGGGGCAGTTGTACTCTGTCATATAGGGTCAATTTATGAGCCAAAATCGGCTCGATGGCACATGGCAACAACAATATATATATTTACTTATATACACTTCGCTGGCTTTGCTGCTCTAGAGAACCCAGCCTAAGACAAGGACATTGACACACTACGGGTGACCAGGATGATGAGGGCCCAGGAAACATGCCCAATGGGTCATGGGAGGTTGAAGGAAGAGAGGTGAGGGAGCTGGTCTCAGGTCAGAGGTGGCTGGGCCGAGGGAGGGAGGAGGGGCTAGGACCACCCTCGCTGTTCCGCTCACACTGACGGTGGTATCTGTGTCCACACAGCGGAACATAGCGCGTGCTCCAGGCCCAAGGGCATCCAGGTTCTCGCAGGAGAGGAGGGCCGGGGAGCCAGCTGCTGCCCAGGGCCTGGTGACTCCTGAACAGGCTCTGCCTAACGCCCGAGAAATGACAGAAGTGGGGCCTGGAGCTGACTACACCTGGCCTAGCTTCATACCTCACTGACCCCCAAAGTTGTCAGGTTTTCATAAATGGACAGAGAGCAAATTGCCTGCAACAGGGTCCTCACCAGGTGACCACGCGTGGCATTGGCACAACTGAGACATCGCTGCGACCCTCAGCCCTCACTCCAGGGCTGTCCAGGCTCTGCTGACTTCCCCTGCACTGATTCCCATTTGAAGCAGTATCTGGAGCTGCCAGCCCGCCCCCTCCCCGCTCTGCATCTTGGTCACCTCTGCCCCTGCTCACCCTGGAGCCCGGAGCAGGCGAAAGGCCCTGGCTGGGTTCTGGACTGAGGAGCAATGGGACCCACCACCGTCTGTCAGTCTGTCATCCTGTGGGGGCTCACACGTTGCTGTGATGTGGAAGCTAGACCACTGCTGTTTCAAATACCACCAGGGTCATCTGTGGTGGACAGGTTTCAGCAGAGTTTCCAGAGGAAGACAGACTAGGAAGAAAGGCCTGGCAACCTAGCTCCTAAAATTAGCCAGCAAAAAACCTATAATCACAATGAATATTTTCTGATATAGTGCTGGGAGGTGAGCCCCCCAGGTTGGAAGGCACTCAAAATGCACAGTAGCCACAGCAATGGCCTCAAACATGCCAACGATCATGAAGATGGTTCAGGACCAGGCAACGTTTCGCTCTGTGGTGCGTGGGGTCGCCAATGGTCAGAGCCGACTTGACAGCAACTGACGGCAACAGTGACAGGACATCTGGAGACTGACCCACGGCGGGGGCTGCCATCTGTGTGCGTCGCTCACGCTCAGGCTGGAGGGCGAGGAGGCCGGGGCCGTCGGGCGGTCGGGCTGGAGGGCGAGGAGGCCGGGGCCGTCGGGCAGTCGGGCTGGTGGGCGAGGAGGGCGGGGCCGTCGGGCGGTCGGGCTGGTGGGCGAGGAGGCCGGGGCCGTCGGGCGGTCGGGCTGGTGGGCGAGGAGGGCGGGGCCGTCGGGCGGTCGGAGGGCCGGGGCCATCGGGCAGTCGGGCACCTAGGCAGGGACGTCGCTTTCTGAGCCTTGCTTTGCCCCGTGGGGTGACAGATAACCACCGGAGGGCGGCTGTGGGTAGAACGAGGAGACGTAGGTGACGGCGCTCTTAACACCCTGAGCGGCTGGCATGCCTCAGGGCTCTGTGTTTGGTGTTTTGATGGTTGGATGTCGTGATTCCCATAGGCTGACGTATCAGGGGAGTCCTGGGCAGGGCGAAGAGATCAGCTCTGGGCAGGGTGCTGTCCAGCGTCTCCCACTGTCTCCTCACCGCCTCACAGCGACTGGGTGAGCTCGGTGGTGCGGCTTGTCTGGGGTCTAAGATCGCATGGCAGGGCCGGGCCAGGCTGCGGTGTGCAGCCAGGTGAGCCTTAGACAAGGTCGTCAGGCCACATGACTGCGTCTGAGAGAACAGGCAATCAGGAGCAATTTACACCGTGTGCTTCCTCTGAGGAACTTGGTCCAGCAGCCTGGACAACGTTTTAGATCACCCTTTTGCAAAAGATAGGGTACATCCTTCAAAAGGATATTTCTTATTATAGCCGTCCACAAAAGCCAGGACATAACATTAAATCACTGCCCTGGGAAGCAGGCACTCGGGGGAGGTGGGGGGAAGGCGGGACGATGGACAGCAAGCACCGGGCTCTGGTGCTTTGACCTAACCCTGAAACCCCATAGTCTACAGGCCTGATGTCCTGGAGCTGGGGTATTAAAGCAGCGGTGCTGTTTGAAACATTGCCTGAGAGGTAAGGGCCTCTGTAATTTTGTTTGCTAAGTGCCTTATTTGTTTTACGTTGAAATGAAAGAAAGCATTTTTTTTTAGATCTGAATCCTCACTGGGTATCCCAGACCCCGAGGCAGGGAATTAAAGGTGCAGTTACCGTTCGGCCCTCAGCACAAGGCGCCGAGGTGCCGAGCGCATTGCCGTGAGTGAAATCCAAAATCGCTCATTCATCCTCTGTCTGTTTGCTCATTCAGTCTTTCCCTCGATGATCGCTTGCTGAGCGTTACGTGGGTATTTGGGGAGAAATGAAGTGGACAGACACCGCCTCCGTCGTAATGGGGAGCGTAAACAACGACAAGAGCCTTGGTGGGCAATGTGACAGCATCTGTGAGTCCCCGGGTGGTACAGTGAGCGCATTCAGCTGATCAGTGAAAGGTTGTACGTCAAGTCCATCAGAGGTGCCTCAGAGGAGGGCCTGGTGATCTACTCCAAAATGTCAGCTTTTGAAAATCCAGTGGAGCACAGTTCTGCTCTGACACACGTGGGATCACCAGGGGTCAGAGCTGACCTGACAACCAAAAAAAACCCACACCCGTCGCCGTCGAGTTGATTCTGACTCAGCAGCCCCACGGGACAGGGTAGACCTGCCAGTTATATATCCATGAAGTCCCTGGTGGTGTAACGGTTAACGCCCTTGGCTGCTAACAAAAAGGCTGGCAGTTCAAGTCCACCCAGAGGTGCTGCGGGAGAAAGGCCTGGCCATCTACTGCTCAGAAATCCACCACTGAAAACCTGCGGAGCACAGTTCGACTCTGACACACAAGGCGGCCATGAGTCAGAGCAACAGAATGGCCATTAACACCAAGGGTCCCGGTGACTGAGTAACCTCACGCTTCCACGTCTGTCCTGGGGACATCCACATGCGTGTGCACAGGAGGGGTGGCCAGGGCTGTTCTCCACAGCAGCGACGGTAACAACAAACGTGAAGCCCCCAAACGCCCAACACCAGCAGATGGCTAATCAAACCGTGGCCTGGCAGGTCCTCGGAGTGCCCCACAGCGGGTCCGAGAGAACACGACGCCTCTGAGGCTCTGACCCGGAATGAGCTCCAGATAAAGTGCTTGATGTGAAGAGGAAGCTGGGGAAGGGTGTGCATGTCATGAAAACCCACAAGGACACACACAAGCTATATATGTCACAGACGTGTGTCATGCCACGGGGCAGCGTTCCTCAGTGACAGAGTCCTGGCCTTCCCCGGGGAGACCGGTTCGATTCCCTGCCAGGGCACCTATGCACAGTCCCCACTTACTCCATCAGTGGGGGTTTGCGTGTGCTGTGACGCTGAACAGGTTTCAGCAGAGCTTCCTGACTGAGACAGCCTAGGGAGAAAGGCCTGGCCACCTCCTGCTGAAAATCAGCCAATGAAAACCCTAAGGATCACAATAGTCTGATCAACAACTGACTGTGGGATGGCGCAGGACCAGGCAGGGTTTTGTTCCGTGTGCGTGGGGTTGTCATGAGTCAGGGGCCGACTCGACGGCGGCTACCGACAAGGACGACAGCAGCATGTCGTGTGTGCCAGCACATAGAAGACAGCCGGCAAGGACGTGAACCAAACCCACAGCCACATTAGCGCCCGAGACAAGAGCGCGCGAGGGCAGGGGGCACAGAGGGCTTCAGCTCTAGCTGGAAACTTGAATTGTGTACCGCGAGGACATAGCCATGGCTTACCTGTGTAACCAAGAATTCATAAAATTATAAGGAGACGCCAAGAGCTAAGAAGGCAGACCGACTGCAGCCATTGTTCGCACGCAGCAGTGCTGTCGCCATGTGCGACCTGATCTGGCCACAGTCCTGTAAGGAAGCCCTGAGCGCAGATGTACAGAAAGGGAGGCTGGCACACAGACATGCCAAGGACACTCCAAGGTCACACACCGTGTGGGTGGCAGAGCCACCAGGAGAGAGCTCCTTGGATTCTGATGCCCACAGTCTCTTTACGCCATGCCTCTTGTTACTTGAAGGAACTATAGCACATGGTTGAGAAAGTTAAGAATGTCTCTCTCTCTTACATGCGAGCACGCACACACACACACCCACACACACACGCACACCCCAGTGATTTGGACTAAGTGCAGGAACCAGAAGCCAGCCACGATCTCATTCTGGAGCTAATGAACATGTGAGAAGCAGAGGCATCTGGACAAACGGGGTGCTCGCGGGAGCCCACGACTGCCTTCCCTCAAGTGCGAAACGTCCCCAGCGGGCTTTGGGCTTGTGCTCCGCCCCCTGCCGAGTGCCTGGAGTGTCAATATTCTGTGTGCCTGATTAAGGAGTGTGATGATCGGGTTAATGAGGCAGTAACTGTCTGAGTGATCTGAGTCAGTGAGAAGACAGTACAGGCGCTGACCCAATTCTTTCAACTATTTCAGCCACCGAATAGAATGGGCTGTGAGATGGGAGGGGGGACGGTGGGGACCGAGCTTCGCTGAGCCCCTACTGTGGGCTAGTCTTCTGTGCATACCCCACAACAAAGCAGCAGCAGCAGCGACAAAACCAAACCCAACCCGTTGCCATCTTGGCGATTCCAGCTCATGGTGACCCCATGAGACAGACTACGACTATGCTCCATAGGGTTTCCAGTGACTGGCATCTTTGCAGAAGCAGATCACCAGGCCTATCTTCCAGGGCACCACTGTGTGGATTTGAACCGCCGAACTTTAGGTTAGTAGTTGTTGGCAAACTGCTTGTACCACCAAGGAACCTAAAATAATTAACCTTTATCAAGCCTACGTTTAGTACCAACCCTATGCTGGTTCTTTGTGTGGAACAAGGAGAATGGAAGGCCCAGGGGGTACAGCAGATGGGGCAGGGTCCTACAGGGGCGCACCTATGAAGGCTGAGGTCACACACTTGCTGTTGTGGATTGAATTGAGTACCCAAAAAATGAGTTGGAAATCCTAATCCTTATTAAAAAAAAAAAAAAAAAAAAACCCTATACCTGAGGTTATAATCCCATTTGGGACTGGGTTTTCTCTGTTATGCTAATGAGGCAGGATCAGTGTGGGGCGTGTCTTAAATCAATGTCCTGAGGTATGAAAGAGCAGATTAAGCAAGCAGCAAGCAAGCAGAGACAGGGGAAGACAGGTGCCCCCCACGTGAGATCTCCAAGGAGCCAAGGAACAGAAGCTGAAGAAACGAGGGCCTTGTCCCAGAGCCGACAGAGAGAGAAAGCTGTCCTCTAGAGCCGGTGCCTGAATTTGGACTTCTGAGCTGTGAGAAAATCAGTATGTCAAAGTCACCCAGGTGTGGCATTCTGTTACAGCAGCACCAGACAACTAAGACGCTCGGCTTCGTAGCAGGCCTGCTGTGTACGGACCTCGGGTCACTCTGTGTGACCCCCACAGACAGCACCTCAGTGTTTGCTCAGGATTAGGGCTCAGTGTGCAGCCAGGGTCAAGGCTCAGTATGTGCTTGGGATCAGGGCTCAGCCTCCACCCTGGGTCCAGGCTATTGACCTCTCTTCTACATCCCGCTCCAGGGGTGGCCCGGCACTTTTTCCTGCAGAGACTCTGTCTCGCTCCAGTCCTAATTATGGCCAAGCCCCATCCTGGCCAGGGATTTCATCAGGGAGCAGGCGCTGAGAAGAAATTGTGCACTGGTGGCCAGAACAATTCCCCACAGCCCAGTCCGGACGCCTGCACACCGGGATTTGCATCAATCTCTAAGCCGATTAGGGGACCTCCAGCGCAGGTAAGAGCCCCAGCGCAGATGCCTCCTCCCTTGCAGATTAATGCTCCCAAGCAGCTGGCTCCAAAGCCCAGTGCATCTCCCCCCGCCCCCGACTGCACCTCCTCCCGGCTCCCCGCACACCGCTTCCCACAGTGACACCAGGCCCCTGGATGTCCCCTCATCCTGTGTGTCTCTGCCCTCCCCATGTCAGGGAGCAACATGGCAACACTGGCTCACAGGGAGAGGGGAGAGACCCCTGAAACAGAGACAGTGAGGCTGGAGCTCTGGTTGCCTGGACCAGCACCCCGCCAAGGGCAGGGGGGCCTCCAGCTCTCTGCACTCCTGCAGGTTTGATGCCAGTGGGCCCGAGAGCTCGGTGGGGTGCTGCAGTCCGTGGCAAGTGTGCTGCCTGGCAGGGCAGTGGCACCAACACGCATCACGGGGATTGGGCTCTGAGTGTCCCGTTGGGTGCAGCCAGCCCCAGGGGGTACTCACGGAGCTGAGGAAGAGCCACGGGGTGTGGTGACGGTGGGATCTGGGGTGTCAGAGCACTGGGATGGCAGTGCCAGGCCCTGTGATCAGGAGCCCAGGAAGAGGAGGCAGGTGTTTCTACTTAAGGTTTTGGGGAGGTAGGGAGCAGTGGGGTGATGCACTTGGCTGTGAGGGTCCCCCGAGGGGTTTCAATGAAGTAATGAGCATAGGAGCAGCACGGTGGTGGTGGTGGCAGCCAGCAACACAGCTCTGGTCCTTGCAGCAGCCTGCTGGGACCACCTTTATCGTCCTCCAAAGCTGGGCAGAGAAGCAGCAGGCGGAGGGCTGGGCCAGCCCACCCTGCCCAGGTTTCCTCTCCACCGCCATCACTCCACTGCGTCCATGAGGGGGACAGGACATGCATGCACCAAGCCCAAAGTGGCCGGGCCACTGAGCCAGGCTCCCCTTTAGAGTCATCAGTGAGGAGGGAGGAAGCGGCAGCCTGTGTCATGGGCAGGCATCAAGGGACTGAGCCTCAGAGTGTGGGGGCTTCTTAGGGCCAGGGCCAATGCTCGGGCTTGAGGCCATGTCTTCTACGTCCAGAGTCCAGGCTGCTGTGATGAAGTGACCCGGAAGTCCTGGTGGTGGGTGTTTGGGGGTGGGGCCAGCTCAGGCGCCTCCCTCCCTGCTTGGTTAGCAGGGTCTGCTTAGGGTCAGGGGGGTGACCTTCAGGGCCAGGGGCCAGATCATCTGCTGAGACACCTTGGACAGACCCCTCTGGGCCTCAGGAAGGTCATCTGAAAAGTGGGGAGAGATCTACCCCTGGCTTCCCTGGCCATGGGTTTAAAGAAGATGGCAGTGGGTGTGCCTTGGGGGCGGTGGGCATGCCTTGGGGGTCAGTGGGTGTTCCAGGGAGCCAAGCTCAGGAGAAGGCTAGCCGAGGGGTAGGGGACTAGATTTGACTCCACACTGCCCACACACTCCCTGGGAGCAGGGTCACACCCCAGCCCTTCCACTCGCTCATGAACACGCTACCCCAAACCCCTTCCTGGCTGCCTACCCAGACTTCCATCCATCAGGACCCCATGAGTGCTTCACTCCCCGAGAAGCCCTCCCCCCACATTGCCACCTCTGCCTCAGCCCTCTGGCCACCTTCCATGCCCCTTGCGCTGGGAAGGGACACAGCAGGACAGACAGACAAATCTGTCTCAAGGGCAGCTGGCTAGGTGGCCACCCTCTGGTGTCTGGGCCACCTGCACGGTGAGGCCAGCACCCAAGCTTGCTGCCTGCCCACCGAGGCCATTGGCACTAGGTGCGGTTCCAACTCAGGTGTTAATGGTGCTGGCTGTAGCCCCAGCCTGGGCTTGGCGCGACCGGCTCTTGGTGGCTGGCAGCTGTCGGCACTGCAGAGGGCATATGCTCTCCCAGCCTCCCACTGCCACCCGCCGGCCGTCTGGAGCCCGAAGTCAGGGAGGGAAGCCTCTGACCCCAGCCTGCCTGCCCATCCCTGCTACCATGGGCCACCTCTGAGGTCTCCTCCGGGTTTGTGCACCTCCCCTCCCAGCCTGTCTGACCCCTGCCCTAGGCAGACGAGCAGGCTCGGTCTGGACAGTGACTAAGGCGTGGGTGAGCCACCTCTCTGGCCCTCGCTTTGTCAATCATCAAGGCAACATCAGCTAACTGTCCCTCTGATCTCTCCAACTGTGACATCAGAGCTTGTTGGTCCTAACTCAACACAGGCCCACAGGCCCCCCACCCCAGGACCCAGGGAGACAGGAGAATGAGGTTGGCTTTGTGCTTCCATACCTGGGGGTGGTCCCAGGGCCTGGGGAGGTGAGGGTGGTCCCAGCACCTGGGGAGGTGGGGGCGGTCCCAGGGCCTGGGGAGGTGGTACGGGGGCTCAGTAACCTAGGAGCACACTCCTGTCCTTGGAGCTCCTTCTGGTGCGCCGGGGTCGGAGGTCAGGCATGCACGTGGCCTCCATGGACCTCGAAGGCTGCCAGGGAGCACAGGCAGACAGAGCACCATAATGGTGTGTCGGCGGTGACGCTGGCTTGTGACTCACCCGTGACCATCACAATCCCCACCTCCTTCCATCCCCTGTTACCAGAGCCTTCTGGAACGAACCCAAGTTGCTTTCACCATCAGGGTTCAGTCTGACAAGGGAGGGTTCCCTGAACCTGGGAAGGTCTGCAGGGTCCTGGGGTGAGGATTGTCCCAAGGGTTGGTGGGTCAGACATGGCTGACGTGACCCGCAGCGGCTGGGAGCAGAGCAGAGACACCACCATGTAGCATTGGACACACAGGCTGCTGCAGCCACAATGTCCCGGTGCCCTGCTGGGCCCTTCCAGAGCACAACTCTGCCCCACCTAGGACAGGTGAGTAGTGTGGGGGTAAGCCCTGCTGGGCCCTTCCTGGGATAAAGCCCTGCCACACCTGGGACAGGTGAGCAGTGTGGGGGTGAGCCCTGCTGGGCCTTTCCTGGGATGGAGCCCTGCCACACCTGGGACAGGTGAGCAGTGTGGGGGTGAGCCCTGCTGGGCCCTTCCTGGGATGGAGCCCTGCCACACCTGGGACAGGTGAGCAGTGTGGGGGTGAGCCCTGCTGGCCTCCCAAATGGGCAGGTGGTGTGAGTGAGGGGTGCCAGGGCAGGGACAGGCAGAGTGCTGCAGTACCCAGATGGCCTTGGGGATGCAGGTGACCATGCTGGGCACTCACAGAGACCTGAAGCAGGGCCTCTCCTGGGGCTCCTGAGCCCACTTGTCAGTGGGCCCACCTGTCCTGCTAGGGACCTCGGGCGACGCAAACCGGAGAAGAAACCATGACACACTCTGGAACTTCACATCTGAGACTCTCAGTCCAGGGATGAAAGACTGACAGGCTGCCCTCCTGGAGGCCAGCTTCCAGGCAGGGCTTCCCCAGGCTCCAGCCCCACGGGGTGGAAGCACAGGCCCTTCTCTGCGTGCCCTTGGGCAGCACTGTGGCCGTCTCCACCCCCACCCCAGACACACTCAGACGGGAGGAGAGCACACGGGCCTTGCCCTCCGGCAGCTTCTCCCATTCACCTTCCTCCAGGATGGGCCGCTGGACAGGTCCCATAAGAGGTCTACAGCAAGTGGGTCAGAAACAGAGGCCAGCGCTGGAGGGGAGTCTCTGGGTGGTACAAATGGTTAAGCACTCGGCTGCTAACTGAAAGGTCGGTGGTTTGAATCTACCCGGAGGTGCCTCGGAAGAAAGGCCTGGTGACCTACTTTGGAAAAACCAGCCACTGAAAGCCCCGTGGAGCGCAGTTCTACTCGGACCCACGTGGGGTATGTCGGGGGAGTCGATTCAACGGCACTGCTTCGGTGGGGTTTTGGTGCTGGCAGGGTGCCGGATACCATGTTCTCTGGCCCTACTCAGGTGACAGATGAGGAACACGCGGCCCAGAGAGGTTTAGCAACCTGCCTCATTCCCCCAGCTAGTGCAGGCAACCCAGGTCCCCAGACGCCTGGCAGGTTTCAGCACATGGAGAGCTTAGGCCTGAGTTGGCGTTTCCAAGTCACTTACCACGCAAATGGGCGGCGATCACGTTAATTACGCGGCAGGCACTGCACTCAACCTGCCACGCGATGCACCCAGAGACACTCAGGGAGGAGGCGCGGTCAGGAGAGGGGTGCCCAGCCCCTAAATCCAGCCAAGGCCGAAACTGTGCAGCCGGCTCTTCACAATTGGTGCCTCCTGGCTTGGGCACCGACCCAAGGACACCCCACCTGCCACCCTAAACTCCCATACCCCATTCTGCTTCTTTCCATAAGCCTTAGCTCTTTGTCTCTTCCTGCAAAAATGCGAGCTCCTTGAGGGCTGGGGCCCTTTTTTTAGCAGATACATCGAGGGACCTAGACAGGGCCTGGCACATAGTAGGTGCTTGGTATAAAGACTTGTTCAACGAGGCCTCTCCACTGGGCACCTGATCCTGAGTTCAGTGACTCCTGTGGAGCTGGGGTTACCATGGAGAGGTTGCCCATAGACTGACTGTCACCAGGTGGGGGCACAGGGCAGAGCTCCAAGTCAGGCCTCGGGACTCTAGTGCCAGGTGAGCCCCAGAGTGGCGAGACCTGGCACCCGGCAGAAACACGCCGAGATGGCAGGAGCAGGGGAGGAGGCAGGAGCCCTGTAGATCACATGGGTTGGGGCCCAGGGGAGGGGAAGTGGCTACAGTGTGCATGTAGCTACATGCATGTTGTGTGCGTGTATCTGTGCATGCAAACGTATGTCCATGTGTGTGCGCATGTGTGCACTGTGCCTCCTGTGCACTGGTGTCCCGTGTGTTCACATGTGCATACGTGCGTCCATGTGTTTATGCACATGTGTCTGTGGCTCCAAGTGTGTGTGTGTGTGCACCCGTGGATGTATGTATGGGCATGGATTCATGGGTGCACGTGTGTGTGTGCAAGTGCGTCTGTGTGTGCCCCAGCCCACTCTCAGCTCTCCTCCCAGAGTTGGGCCAGGGTGTGGGGTGGGAAAAGGCAGGAATGGGGAGGGGCTGGCAGACAGGGGGGTTGGGTGCCCCCCCAGGCTTGGCTGAGAGGTGGGGCAGCTCACAGGAAGGTCAGTGCACCCAGAAAATGCCTTTCCAAACACTCCCGGGCAGCCTTCGTGAGTCTGCCTTGCCTTTAAAATGTGCTTCTGCTGTGTTCTGCCTTCCTCTGGGACAAGCAGTTCCTTGCCTACCAGGCGACCTGCTGACAGCTGGCATTCCATTTCTCTCTTTGACACGCAGATTGCCTGACCACTGCCTCCTCCTCCAATCACTGGGCAGCCAGGAGCAGCCGAGGGCCTGGCATTCCAGGATTACCTGCCTTAGCACGCTGCTGACAAGGCCCCCACCAGCATGCCCGCCCCGCAGAGACAGGGACGAGGCATAGGTGCTGGATGCTGGTTCACGCAGGCACAGGTCTGTCCCTCTGTCTGTCCTCCCCCAGCCGCTGTGCTGGGGTGGCTCCCTCCCTGGTGTCCTCCTCATCTGTCAGGAAGGTGGTCCAGGGGACTCCGGCTCCTGAGCCATCTGGGTACTTGGTGCACACCGCAGTCCTGGGGATCCGCTCACTGGCCCCTCTGTTCAAAGCTCCTGGCCTTGATACTGGTCTCTCCCTTCAGACCACGTGGGCTGACATTCTAGAGCCCAAAGTGACCACCAGACCACTGGTAGCTGAATGAGACGAGGCGCACAGTGCTGCTTCTAATCAAAAGGATGGAGCAGCTCAGCAGTGGCGTCCACACGCCCAGTGAGAAGAAGGCCCTGATCTGCGAGGCATCAGGCCTGCTTCTGTCCTGGGTGCAGCCGGGGCGGGGGGGGGGGGGCGGCGGGGGTGTCAGAAGGGATGCTCCGCTGCTGAGGGGACATGCAGAGACCCACTCCAGCATCTCTACCCAGGCCCTGAGTTGAGTCGACCATGCGACAGCTGCCCATGCTTGGACATTCACCTGCTGGGGCAGGGGAGGGGTGGCACCTAGGCAGGAAGAGCCCAGCTTGCCCTGGGAACTCCAGGGGGACAGTGAGAAGCCAGGGGGTGCTCCAGTTGAGGGGGTGTTGAGGTGCCTCATAGGGGCAGGGTAAATTCCTTCTAGTGAGTTCCATCCCCCCTGAAGCCCGTCTTGCCCTTCCTCCCCCAAAGAATCTGGCCTCTGGCCCCTGATGTCTCCTCGCCGAAGCTTCGACTCTCAGCCCACCTGGCACCAAGACGCCGCCCGCCCTCCTGAACAGGGTACCCACCACCCCATCACCCACACTCTCCCTGACCAGGCCCCCTAGGACACCCTCAACCTGGCGGGCAAGATGGATGTCTGACCTCTACCCTGAGGTCAGTTCCCAGCCAGCGGGCTCCAGGCTCCAGTCCTGGCTAGTTCCAGCACCCCGACCACTAAAGCTGCTGAGCTTCTAGCAAGCCCTGGGCCAGAGCCCAGCCCAGTGAGGAAGTCCCTGCACCAACACCGGCACAACGGCCCCGTCACAGCTTTGGTCACCATCCCTGCTAGGCTCGTCACCACCCTGCACCTCAGGAAGTGAGCTTGGAGCTCCATCCCAGAAACTTTCAGGTGAGAGCGGCCTCACACTCCTCTCTGCTCAGTGGCAGCAGGATTTGCCGCTGGGAGGTAATGCCCTGAAATGGGGAAAGCAGAAGGCTCCGAGCCAGGTTGAGGAGAAGCTGTTTCTTCCTCCGGCGACCTGTCCATGCCAAGTCCTGGGCTGCTCGCACTGCCGATGACATTATGGATGGCATTCAAGAGACACGTGCTTTGTGTGACTCCTGGCACCTGCCAGGGCTGGAGGATGACATGACAATTATTCCCGAGCCAGGCCGGCTCACAGAGGCCCAGGTCCACGGCGACCCCAGAGGCCCAAGCTCAAGCTGACAGCAGTGACAGTAGCGACTGCCGTAAGTCCACGCTGCCGGCTCAGAACATCAAAGGCTACCCAGACAACAGGTGTGTCTGAAGTCCTCAACCTGCCACCAGGAGAGCTGTGCCACCCACACCAGCTTGGTGTGAGTCTCAGGCAGACACTGCTTGGTTGCCAGGGGCTGCGCCCTTGACACTGATGACAAGCACCACTCAGGGGCTGTTCCCGGCCAGTCACAGCCGGGACACAGGGGAATCCAGGTACGGAGGCAGACACATAAGGCCACCCCAGGATGGCCACATGGCGGGGCCTGCCGGGAGCACTGACTCCTCCACCAGTACATGACCCCAGCAAAGTGCCCAAAGCCCCAGCCTCAGCCTCCAAACCCGAGAAATGGACATAATACCCACATGCCCCTTACAGCTGTCGGGGGAATTAACTCAGACCATCCTTCACTCTGGTATAGGGTCAATGAAAAAGAGGAGGACCCTGGAGGAGAGGGACTGACACAGTGGCAGCAACAATGGCTCAAACACAACAGCGATTGTGAGGATGGCGCAGGACCAGCGGCATCATTTTGCTGTGCATAGGGTCGCTACGAGTCGGAACCCAGGCAACTGCACCTAACAACAGCATTCTTCACTCAGTCTGCTAACCCGTGCGAGCCCTGGCCTCCGGTAACCAGGCCAGACACAGGGCTCAGCTCGGACTGAGGGCTGGACTCAGGCTCAGTCCCAGCGTCTCGAGGTAGGCCTTCCCTGACCTTTCCCCTCAGACAGCTCCTGCCCTGCCCCCACCACCCAGCTACTCACACTATTAAAACCCTTTGCCGTCAGTTCGGTTCCAACTCATGGCAACCTTGTAGGACAGAGTAGAGCTACCCCATATGGTTTCCAAAGAGTGGCTGGTGGACCTTTGGGTTAGCAGCTAAGATCTTAACCACTGTGACACCAGGGCACCAATATAGTAAGCCAGCTGTCGTGGAGTCAGCCCCGACTCACCGTGACCCACGTGTGTCAGCTGTCGTGGAGTCAGCCCCGCCTTACCGTGACCCACGTGTGTCAGAGCAGAGCTGTGCTCCGGAAGGTTGTCATGGCTCAGGTTTCAGAAGTCGATCACCAGGCCTTTCTCTGGAGGCCCGTTGGGTGAACTGGAACCTCTAACCCTTTGGTTAGCAGCCCAGCGCTTTAGCTGCCCCAGCCATGACCTTGGGTGTGGCCCGAGCAGGTTACCGGACCCCTCTGGGATGTCCCGGAGGGCGATCGCCTGGCCGCCTGGTCTCCGCACCTCTGACACACGGTAGGTGCTCAGTCAGCATTAGCTCAGGTTCGCTCTTAAACCTGTCTTCCGGACTTCTTTTCCAAGAGACTCATTAAATACGGACCAACGATTCCCGCTAGAAATAGAATGTGAGCCACGTGTCATTGAAAAGCCATGTTAGGAAAGTAAAAGGAAGCCAAATGAGTACCAGCTGCCACAGAGTTAATTCTGACTCATGGCGACCCCACGTGTGTCGGAGCAGAACTTTGCTCCATGGGGTTTCTGGTAGCTGATTTTTCGGAAGTAGGTTGCTGAGCCTTCCTTTCGAGGTGTCTCTGAGCGCACTCGAACCTCCAACCTTTCAGTCAGCAGCCCAGTGTGTTAACCAAGTTTACACCACCCGGGGACTACTTAGGACGTACTAGCTGCTCAGCAATAGTGATTGGGTAAATGGAGGCACCCAGTCAGGAACCCCGGTCCCGGGAACACACCAGAAGTCAAATCTCCTGTTGGGCAGCTGAGGCTGCTGGTGGGAGGCGGCTCACCCTCACTGGGTGGAAAAGAGAGACACGGGGCCAAAAGCCAGGCCTAGACTGGCCACCCACTTCCATGTCCCCTTATGGGACTCCAGCTACATGCCCTGTCCCGACATCTCATTTAAACATAAGAAAACATAAAACCTTAGTGAGACTGCCCTGGTCCTCTTGGCTGATGGGTCACTCCATAGTCAATTGATGATTCCAGGAACCTGTCTTAATTAAGAACCTAGGGGGGTCAGCCCCAGGCTGGGGGCAGAGAGCACAGAAGCCCATGGTCTGAATAAGGAGCTGGCATCCACACACACACACAAGATGGCGCCCACCGGTGTGTGAAGTGGCCCAGGCTGGCCCTTCCCAGGCAGCAGCACAAAGACTCAGTCACACCTGTGAAGACACAGCCCCCAGGGCCACACAGGGCTGGGCTTCCCATCCCACCCAACTGCCAGGCTTTTATTTCTGACCTCTCTGTGCCTTGTTTCCTGATCTGTGTAGAGAATTCATAATGGCTCTTATCCTGGGAACTAGAGGGACATCTAACAAAGTGCTCAATGGGGTTCCCAGGACCCAGTAGGTGTTTGATAATGGTGGCTATTGCTACTCATCGCTATTATAGATGAGAGATAGAACCCAGAAGATAATACAACCTTGAGTCCTCAGGGGACCTTGCAGACAAGCAGGGGCTGGGAAAGCTATACCCAGGAGGTGGAGGTCTACAAAGCAAGAGAGGGAAGGATGGGCTCAAGCTGCAGACGGAAGGCCCCCAGGAGACAGAGACTGGCACCCAGCCAGCCAGAGCAGGGTTTAAAAAAGCCATACCAGGAAGCTGAGCTCAGTGGAGCCAGGCTGCCAGGGCCACGCCAATCCCATGGAGACTGGGGGACAGAGCAGCTAGGGAGCTTGGGTGCCTACAGCCTCACCTGAGAGCTAGGAGGTGCTGCTGGGAGAGCTGGGTCTCAGCACCAGTGGGTGGCTGGAGCTCACTGTCCCACCTTGCCTGTGGCCATCAGCCCTGGGCTTCCTGGTGCCACCCTAACTTTCGTATTGCATCATCAACAACCCAAAGTCTAATTTTCAGTGAGTTCCACTGTTTCTCATATTCTGCCTAATTTGAACCTCACGCCTTGAGGGGTGGCACTGTCCCCACAGCGCATGTCTTGGGTGAAATTGCTGGACAGTGGTTTCAATGAGGCTGAGAAATGGCCAATTCACCGAGGGTCAAGCAATGGGGGATGTCGGAGGTCCAGTTACCCCCGGCTAACACACCCTGGGTCCTGATGAGACCCCAGAAAGGCTGCCTGAGAGTCAGGGAGTCCAGAAGAGGGCTGCTTAAGACCCTCCCAAGCTCAGGCATGAAGAGTTGGGAGCTTTGCCTTCAGCCGAGGTGCTACTCCTATTTAATGCAGGAGGCAAGCAACCACAGAGCGCTGGGCATCACAGACCCAGTGCCCAGAAAGAGATCAAATGGGACGAAGGGCTCCATTGGCTTATTTTTGTCACCCCTTCCCTTCCGTTGGAAACCCTGGTGGCATAGTAAAGAGCTACAGCTGCTAATCAAAAGGTCAGCAGTTTGAATCCACCAGGTGTTCCTTGGAAACCATATGCGGCAGCTCTACTCTGTCCTACAGGGTCACTATGAGTGGGAATTCACTCAACAGCAACAAGTTTGGTTTTTCGGTTTTTTGTTTTGGTTTTTTGGTTTTCCCTTCCCTTCCTTCCCTGGGAAACTGATTCTCTTCCTGGGAGGGCAGGTCCACAGCATGGAAGGTGGGAGTCCCACCCAGGTGCTCTCTGTTGGCACTGACTCGTCAAGCATAAGCAGTACCTTCTCTGTGTGGGCACCTGCCTGTGCCTACATGGCATCCCACCTCCTTCTCCCCAACAGCCTAGGGTTGGAAGTCACGACTAGGACAAAATTCTAATAGGTACGAAAAATGAAGGTCCAAGAAGGCACATGGTGTGTTCAAAGTGACGTAGCAGGAGGGGTAAAACCATCCCCCGTCTTCCCCACCAGCCCGCCAATAACAGGTTAAATATTGCCCATTTGCAGAAAGCATGGATTTCAATTAAATAAGGTTCCTATTGGGGAAACTGAGGCCTAGAGAAAGGATATACCCTGGATGACACAGTCTGAGAAGGTACTAGAACCCACCAGACCTACCTCAGCTCAGGCTGCCTGTTGGCACTCTCTCACCTCCTTCCCAAGGCTCCTTGTGTTGCCCACACTCCCAATGGGCAGCTCAGATCTTCTCCACTGTGCTCGTCAGGCAGCGAAATTGAGGCTCCAAAAGTCTTCCAGAAGGGAGAATGTTGACCAGGATACCAGGAGGCAACCTGCTCCATGCCCCCTCTTTCTTGTTGTCTAGCCGTAGCCTTCCTCTCCGTTCTCCCACAGCATCTGCTGAGCAGCCGCACAGTTCTATTCCAGTGAGAACCAGTAGAGACGTACAACTGTTGGGCAGTAGGACAGACTACCTAGGGGCAGTGAGCAACCTGCCAAGGAGCCTTGGTGGCTGTTATGGATTGAATTCTGTCCCCCAAAAATGTATATCTATTTGGCTAGGCCATGATTCCCAGTATTGTGTGATTGTCCACCATTTTGTCAACTGATGTGATTTTCCTATGTGTTGTAAATCCGGTCTCTATGATGTTGATGAGGTGGGATTAGCTGCAGTTATGTTAGTGAGGCAGGACTCAATCTACAAGATTAGGTTGTGTTTTAAGTCAATCTCTTTTGAAATATAAAAGAAAAAAGTAAGCAGAGAGACTTGGGGACCTCATACCACCAAGAAACCAGAGTCAGGAGAATAGAGCATCTTCGGACCTGCGGTCCTTGTGCTGAGAAGCTCCTAGACCAGGGGAAGATTGGTGACAAAGACCTTCCCCCAGAGCAGACAGAGAGAAAAAACTTTCCTCTAGAGGTGGCACCCTAAGTTCGGACTTCCAGCCTCCTAGATTTTGAGAGAATAAATTTCTCTTTGCTACAGCCATCCACTTGTTATAGCAGCACTAGATGATTAAGACAATGACACAACAGTTAAGGGCTAACCTAATCCTAACCCTGACCCTGACTCTGCCTCTGACCCTGAACCTAACTCTAACCAAAAGGTTGATGGTTTGAACCCACCAACCACTCTGCTGGAGAAAAACCTGCTCTCCTCCCATAAAGATTACATCCTAGGAAACCCTATGAGGCAGTTCTACCCTGTTCTGTAGGGTCGCTACTAGCTCTGATCCACTCAACAGCAATAGGTTTTCTTTGGAGCAACCTGTCATTGGATATTGTGTGGAACCAAAACAACCCATTGCCGTTGAGTCAATTCCAACTCATAGTGACCCTAGAGGATAGAGTAGAACTGCCCCATAGAGTTTCCAAGGAGCAGCTGATAGATTCAAACTGCTGACCTTTTCGTTAGCAGCCATAGCTTTTAACCACTGCGCCACCAGGGCTCCATTCTCTGGAAAAGGCCTCAAAAAAGACCGTTTGCCCAAGAACATGGGAAGCTGGACTCTAGGATCCATTCAGATTCTATGAGGAGACTTCTCATTACAATAAGACGGAACCAACCAAAGGGACAAGATTCACTTGAAATAACCAAATATAAACAGACTACACAAACCAATGGTCTTCCAGACATTGGGCATCAGGCAACAAAGGAATATGACCCTGAGAGGTGGGAAACAGATGAGCTGAGCCCTGCAGTTGCCAGAGTTTGCTCCTCAGGAGAGCTTTCAGCCCCCGATGGGGAAGGGGGACCTGAGGCAGAGCCCCATGGGATCCCTGAATTGAAGAGATGGATCTGGAAGATCAAGATGGTTAGAGTTTGCAGGGCAGAGTACTGGAGAAAGGAGAGCTGCAGAAGATCCCAGGAATACTCAGCAGAACCTGGTCAGTACAAGGGCGTGAGGAACCTACCTGAGCCTTGGGACAACCACCCTAAGGAGTAGAGGGAGCAGTGACTGCTTCTTACACGGGCCCTGGAGCAGTGCCTGTCCTCACCAGCCTGACTAGAGAGCCTCATAATCCAGGGGCACGGGGTAGACTGTCCAGTCTCCCCCTGCCTCAGCGATGGGAAGTAACTCACCCTAAGATGGACACTGCTTTGATCCCACTTAACAAATATTAAAAGCAAGACTTAAAAGGATTAAACTGTATCCCAAAACAAAGGTTAAGAAATGTATAACAAAGCAAAAATATCTAGCACTCAACAACAGAAAATTCACAATGCCTCGTGTCCAATAAAAATCACCAGGCAGAGAAAGAAGCTGGAGAACACGACCCATAATGAGGAGAGTGAACAATGAATGAAGGCAGCCTTGGAACTAACACAGAGGTCAGGATGAGCCGCCAAGGACATTAAAACAGTTATTATTATAACTGTACCCCATATGTTCAAAAAGTTAGAGGAAAGACTGAACACGTTAAACTGAGACATAGAAAACAAAAAGACTCAAACGAAACTTAAACTGTAATGGCTGAGATGACACGTACACTGGATGGAGCTAATGACGAATGAGATGGATATACAAGGTTGGTGAACTTGGTGGCATAGCAGCAGAAATTATCCAAAATGAAACACCAAGAGAGAAAAATAGTTTAAAAAAGCTAACAACATGGATGAGCTGTGGATAAGGACAAAGAGCCTCATATGTTTCAGGAGTCCCTGAAAGAGAGAGAAGAGGGACAGAAAAAATATTTAAAGATATAACGGCTGAAAATTTTCCAAATTTGATTGAAATGATAAACCCACAGATCCAAGAAGCTCAAAAAAAAAAAAAAAAAAAACCCAAGAAAGCTACACCAGGGCTCATTGTAACCAAAATGCTCAAAAACAGCGAGAAAGAGAAAACCCTTTTTTAAAAAGTTTCATGCAGAGGAACAAAGCTAAGGATGACAGGTTTCTCAGTGGATGCATGCTAGAGTGCAAGGAGATTGTGGAGAAACATCGCTAAAGTACCAAAATGAAACAAAACAAAACCTGTCAACCTAAAATTCCATACCCAGCAAAAATGTCTTTCACAAGCAAAGGTGGATTCACACTACAAAAACAAACAACGAACACACAAGCCCGCTGCCGTCCGTAGATTCCCGCTCATAGCGACCCTGTGCAAGGCTCACGCTACAAGAGATGTTAAAGGAAGTTCTGCAAGAAGGAAAATTATACAGATGGAACTATGAATGTATCCAGAGGAGGAAAGATCACCAAAAACGGTAACTACGTGGGTAAATGTACGTGAGTTCCTTCTTATTGTTAAAATCTCCTTAAAAGTTTCTATGGCAGGGTCATGGGGAGCTGGAGTTTGGGGCTCATCCTGTGGCCAGCAGCAGGACTGAGTCTAGGGCCCGTGCCTGGTAGTGAGTACACGGTAGGGTGATGGTGTGAGGAGGGTTTGGTGGTCAGGGTCAAAGGCAGGCTGACCACAGACTGAGGATAATCACAGATACCAGGAGAAGTGGAGGGGTCACACTCTCCGGTCACGCGCAGCAGACACAGTGGATGGTGAGCCAGCTGGGGAAGGGCAGGGACATCCCGTGCCTGGGTGGCCTCCAGGGCCCTGGGTGGCCCCGGGGAAGATGGTCCAGCTGCCCCCGGGGCCTTGGCCTGGCTTCCCAGGAGGAGAGCACTCCATCTGCTCATCCAAAGAGTGGA
The DNA here is from genome assembly GCF_024166365.1 of Elephas maximus indicus. NCBI lineage: Eukaryota > Metazoa > Chordata > Mammalia > Proboscidea > Elephantidae > Elephas > Elephas maximus. The sequence continues at coordinate 2,760,844 of NC_064833.1, read as the reverse complement.
CAGATGGGGCTGGGAGACCTGAAGGCCTCCCCACCCCTCGCCGTGGGCCGTTCCACTTTAAAGCAAGGTTGTAAACGTTTATTGGCTCTGCTCCTCGCCAGCGCCGGGTCCTTTGTGAGCAGATCCGATATTAAATGCCACTTGGTGTTTATTCACTCCAGTTCTGACAGGCAGGGAAATCAGTGCTGAAACCGAGCTTCTGGCAGCGTCTTTTGTTAATGTGCTTAATGCCTGGCTTCTAGTCACCAGGGACATTATACGGAGGCCATGCTGGTGTCTTCGGTGCAGATGTACACCCAGGCCACACGTGTCTCTGAGAGTGAGCACACAGTTGCCTGCAGTGTCTGATCGCATGTCTGCAGGTGCCTTTGTCATGTGTCTGTGTACACCCCTGGCGGACACGCAGGGAGCGCACGTACGGGCTGGTCTGTAGGTGTGCGCTTGTGTACCTGGGAGGAGGTGCCACTCACAGGAGCGTGCACACAGTTTACATCTTCCCTCTGAACCAATCCACGTGAAAACAGACCCACAGTTAAGAACTCTTTGCTCTAATCTGAACCAAAAAAAGGGGGGGGGGGGAGAATGATTAGCATTACTTAGCCCGGAATGTGAACGTCATTTGGGTTGGAAATGAACATAGCAGAAGTCCTCAAAAATCCATCAGGCCCATTCCCAGGACTGCCGGTTGGAAATAAGCCCATGAAAGACTCACTGGTAAGTGACATTCATCACCCCAGCTCCTGCCTGGGCTTTTCCAGAGCCATGTTTGCCAGGGAGGACTGGAAGGAGGGAGAACAGGCCAAGGCCATGTGGGCCTCAGTCGTTCACCTAATGAGTAGCCAGGCAATTGGCTCAGGTAGACCTGCCTGAGATGTTCATGTCAGGAGCCTGTTACCTAAAGCAGGTCCTGCTCAGTGTGGCTTTTCATCAATAACGCACACCGAGGCGAGGAGGGAGGAAAAAGGTTTATTACAAGGAGGCAAGCAGCATGGAGGTGTAGGCCTCAAATCAAGATCCCTGAACAAAGGAAGGCAGACCTTTTATACCATCTCTCACAGGGAAGTGCATACAAACATCATGGACTACATAGGTTACCATGACACAGAGGCACGGTAAGACAAATTGCATTTCTTCTTTGGCATGAAAGCTAGCAAACTGGGTTTGACTGGCCTGAGCAACACCCAGAGCTTTGAGGACAACGGACAGGAGGGGCAGGTTCTGCTTGGTCGGAGTAGCTCCCAGCTGGGCCTTACCCATCTTCATCACCTAATGTTTTGTTTGCTGATGGACAGGAGGAGCAGGTAAGCAGCTTCTGGCTGCGTTGGCTAGCAATCCCTCCTTCTCTTTGGGGATATGGTGATAAGCCACATCCCCTGGGTTGTGGAGGGCATTTTCAAAATTGGGCAATGGCTCCTCAATGTAGGGGATTGTACTGTATAGAACAGCAGACCAAAATTCTTATTATAATTAAAGAAAATAAAAATGGTAAACAAATGCTTTAGCCAGTTATAGTTAGGTAACCAGGAGGGGAGCCAGTCAGAGGTATTTTGTTGTCTTGGTTAGGACATGAAGCCAAGCTTTCCAACATATTGACAAGTCCAACATTTAGTCGTGTTGGTTGCACTTGCTACTGATTGTGCTCATGTGACAAAAGCGTTGCTTTGCCAAGACCATGTGAAAGACAGAGTTAGGAGAAGAATGAAAGTAAGGTACCACAGCTTCATATTTGCATGAAATACGGTCTAGCTGAAGAGACCTCCTATCCTAAACAGGTGAAATCCGAACAGGAAGGAAAAAACCACAGTTAACAAACTCTATAGGTTAAAACTCAGAGTCTCTTAAACAGATACTTCAGGTCTTGCAATGGCTCCCAAAAAAACCCCACTGCTGTCAAGTTGATTCCGACTCATGGCGACCCTATAGGACAGAGTAGAACCATCCCACAGAGTTTCCGAGGAGCGCCTGGCAGATTCAAACTGCCGACCTCTTGGTTAGCAGCTGTAGCACTTAACCACTTGTCCTGAAGACTTGTCATTGTAGGGTCTGGGTCTGGGGTAGATGCCACTTGCAGCCGGGTGTGGTGAATCCTTTCAGTTTGACCACCATATGGACTATGAGGGGCACCTCAACGGGCTCTTTCCGCTTGGGCTAGAGAGACTCGTTTTTCCAGGAACACAGTAGAGCCCAACCTCCAGGTTGAAATGGGTGGAGCGTCACCTCAGGAGGGTGTTCTTGTCTGGCAAGGGCGTATCTGTGAAGAGAATAAAGGACAGCAGACAAAGGGTGCAAATACCCCTGTGCAGTTTTTCACCTAATACGACTAACTGGCCATCATTTGTCAGCCCACGGTTTTTCAGGAGGGGCTTCCCTCGGACCAGCTCCAAAGGCCTTAATTTGAGCTTGCTTCTGGGAGCCACCCTAACCCTAAGCAAGGCTATAGGGAGAGCCTGTATCTATGTTAATTTTGCTTCTTGACACACCTTTGATATGTGTCTTTTAAGTGTCCGGTTCATTCTTTCAACCTTTCCACTGGATTGTGGTCCCAGCCTGCATGTAGTGACCATCCGATGTCCAGGAAACATCTGCTACAAAGAGAGGTTCGTTATTGCTTCCCATGGAAGCAGGTAATCCATACCGCACAAGGATGTCACGTATAACGTGTTTGGCTACTTCTTTAGCTTTTTTCGGTTCTACATGGGAAGGCTTCGACCCCAACCGGAACAGCGTTTTTAGCTCGCCCTGGTTGCCCTCGCGCCCATACCCAAGGGACCGCTGCATCCTCTATCTGGGGGTCAAGGGGACCACAGTGGCAGACTGTGACTGTGTCTTGGCCACTGCTTCTGTGGCCTCATCAGCTCTTGGTTTCCTTTAACTTCCAGTCCCGGAAGGGGGCTCCTTCTGGTGACTTTTCTTGCCTTGATCCATCCAACAGCCAACCGCTTGTTCAAAATTCAAAAAGCAAAAAAAACAACAAAAAAAACTCTTTTTCTGTAAGTTCTTCCTTCAAACGCAAACCTGGGTGGGGCTCAGAGTTGCACTCTAAGCTCCCAATCAGTGCACAAGCCTACTCGCTTGAAACAAAAAGCCTGTGCTCCCCCAGTAAACCCTAGTTCCCCTGGAAGCGTATTCAGTGAAGTGTTTGCTGAGGGTGGAGTTGCTCGCTCTCAATAACCTGTAATACCCAATATTCACTTCTAGCATACAGTCAGGGCTGCTTTACCACGCAAGGTGGGAGAAACGTTCAATATCCATAGTACATTCAGATACATGCATAATCCTAAACACATAACCATTTTAAAACTTTCCAGTTTTGTATTCTCCACTTGGCTATCTTCCCATTCACATGCACATGGACTTGGGCCTCTGACTGGGTGGACCAGTAGGCCCTGGCCCTCTATCAGTCATCCTGCTTTCCTAGCCTGGCTTTTACCTCAGGCCACTGCAGGTGGGCTTTTCTCCCCTCAGCTGTACTTAACCTTCCCTTTAGCCATTACCAGTGACAGCAACCAAAGTAACCATCTAAGAACCCAAAGTTTCACTCCCCAAGTCCCTTCATTCTTTCCCTTACGACGTCCTGTGCTTCCATGAGTCCCGAGCCGTTGCGAAGAATCTCACTCCTGACGCCAGCTGTAAAAACAGCTGAGGGTAGGATCTGACGCCCTCACCTAACACAGGGAGTTGTCTTAATGGGTATAGCCCTGCTGAAAGTTCTGGGGCCCCTGGACCAAATCAGGCGCAGCTCTGAGTGTGCGCCAGGGAAAACATCTCAGCACCGGAGGCCTCAGGGGCTGGTGAAGGGTTTACAGGATAAAGGAGAGGTCATGACCTCTGGTTAAAGCTGGATCCTCTTCCAGAAAACTAGACAAAACAGGGGTTTGAACCTGGTTTGAACCATGATTTTACATTGTTTGCAAAATTCTTTTTTTGCCACAATGATGTAAAAGCTTCAACATACATTTTCTCATCGTACTTTTTTTAAAAATAATTTTTATTGTGCTTTAAGTGAAAGTTTACAAATCAAGTCAGTCTCTCACACAAAAACCCATATTCACCTTGCCACACACTCCCAATTACTCTCCCCCTAATGAGACAGCCCGCTCTCTCCCTCTACTCTCTCTTTTCCTGTCCATTTGGCCAGCTTCTAACCCCCTCCACCCTCTCATCTCCCCTCCAAGCAGGAGATGCCAACATAGTCTCAAGTGTCCACCTGATCCAAGAAGCTCACTCCTCACCAGCATCCCTCTCCAACCCATTGTCCAGTCCAATCCACGTCTGAAGAGTCGGCCTCGGGAGTGGTTCCTGTCCTGGGCCAACAGAAGGTCTGGGGGCCATGACCACTGGGGTCCTTCTAGTCTCAGTCAGCCCATTAAGTCTGGTCTTATGAGAATTTGGGGTCTGCATCCCACTGCTCTCCTGCTCCCTCAGGGGTTCTCTGTTGTGTTCCCTGTCAGGGCAGTCATCGGTTGTAGCCGGGCACCATCTAGTTCTTCTGGTCTCAGGATGATGTAGTCGCTGGTTCATGTGGCCCTTTCTGTCTCTTGGGCTCGTAATGGCCTTGTGTCCTTGGTGTTCTTCATTCTCCTTTGATCCAGGTGGGTTGAGACCAATTGATGCATCTTAGATGGCTGCTTGCTAGCATTTAAGACCCAAGACGCCACTCTTCAAAGTGGGATGCAGAATGTTTTCTTAACAGATTTTATTACGCCAATTGACTTAGATGTCCCCTGGAATCATGGTCCCCAGACCCTGCCCCTGCTATGCTGGCCTTTGAAGCATTCAGTTTATTCAGGAAAGTTCTTTGCTTTTCATCCCACTTTCTTTTGGGCAGAACAAATCTACCAGCATTATGGTGTTATGATTTAAGGACCTATTCTGAGGCCAAAGTTTGCCACTGCCAAGTTCATATTGGGGCCAGGCGATGTTACAAAAATATTCCATTTTAGACTTCTTCATTGAGTTATATTAAAAATAAAACCAATCCTTTAAAATGCACCATAGAATTCTAGTCAAAAAAAAAAAAACTTTTTTTTTTTTTTTTTAGAGGACTACATTCCAGAATGCTTGAATTATTTCCCATGGTACCAAAACCTAAAACTATAGAATACCTATTTAAAATGAAACTATTTGACCCAACCTTCGCTGGCTAAGTATTACCAGAATCTACAGTCTACTTTTCTACAAACAGGACCTATTTCTATACCAAACCTGGAGTCACAGGTTCCTGTTCAAAACGAAAGTGTTTGACCTAAGCATTACCAGATCTACAGTCTATCCACTTCCTGAACAGTAGGACTTATTTCTGTACTCACCAAGGGAGTCTTGTCCCTATTTCTGGGGCACCGGACACTGTTCTCTCTCCTCCTCACGTAGTCTACTACTGAGAGGTCCGAGGTTGGCTTCTGCCCTGAGGCCCAAAACAAATCTCCTCTGGAGACGATTACTGGTGTGCATGTGGGAGAGACAGGCAGTTCCTGTCGGCTGGAGCCTATCTCAGGAGCCCGGCAGCACTGTCCCATCTGGGTTGCCAGAATTTGTTACCCAAAGCAGGTCCTGCTCGGTGTACCTTTTCATCAGTAAACACACATCGAGGTGAGGAGGGAAGAGCATTTATTACAACTGCTGCAGGCAAGGAGCAAGGAGGTATAGACCTCAAATCAACTCCCCGGACAAAGGCAGGCAGAACCTTTTATACCATCTCTCGCAGGGAAGTGCGTACAAACATTACGACTACATAGGTTATCACGGTGCACAGGCGTAGCAAGACAAAGTGCTTTTTTTTCCCTTGGCATGTAGGCTAGTAAACTGGGTTTGACTGGTTCAAGGCACACCCAGGCTTTGAGGACAATGGACAGAAGGGGCAGGTTTCCTTTGGTCTGAGCAGCTCCCAATTGAGCCACACCCATCGCCATGACCTAAGGTTTTGTTTGCTGATGGACAGGAGGAGCAGGTAAGCAGCTCCTGGCTGCATTGGCTATCAAGCCGGCTGGCTGACATGGCCCACCCAGCACACAGCACAGGAATACAGGGCATGCTGTGTCCCAAGGATGTCTTCTAGCCATCCCACCAGACTCTTGGGGGTGAGGTTTAGGTCACATGCTCTCCCTTTACCACCTCGTTTCCTGGACAGCAAAGTATAAGGTCAGCATCCACGGGTGGCTCATGGCTGACAGCCTGAGCCAGGCTCAGTTGTGCAGGTTGTGGGCTGCTCAACTCCAGGGGCACTCTCACACAGTATTCTATGGGAGTTCACCTTATTCTTCAGTTGGGCAGCGCACCACATGTGCACCTGTCCATGCCAGACCTGGTTGGGCCCACACTGCTGTGCAGGGCTCCCATTAGGGAAAGGAGTCTTGGCCCTTCCACACCCTCCCTGGGGCAGGACCCAGAGCTGGGAACATAAGGAGCTTCCTCAAGGTCATGTTCTTTCCCTGAGAATAAACATTCTTTGTGGTTTGCAGGACTGAGCCCTGCCCAGGTCCCTCCAGCCCTCTGACCTTGAGAAAGCCAGGCTGTCTTCCAGAGGGGACCTGGACACCCATAGCAGATTTATTTATTTATTTTTAATCCCACAGTCCCTGCAACCAGTGGCCTGCACCTGGACAGCAGGTGGACGCTCCCACTGAAACCAAAGAGCTGGGTGCATTTGGCCTTTACCTTTTTTTTTTTTTAACAGCCATCGTGGCCTCCATGGACCACTGCGACTACAAATCACGATTTGCCCTGCTCGTCGCCCTGAAGTCTCATCTGCACCCCTTCTACGGTGCTTTCCCAGCCATGAGAATTTCCCAGGCGACCCAGCTATTCACCGCGTGCTCTAAGTGCCCCAGCCTGGAGCTGCTGCTCCCTGACCTCCAGGGAAAACCCCTCAAGGTGACAAGGGTGGCGAGGATTGCACCACGTGGTGAACATAATTACTGTCACTGAATTTTACATAAAAAACGTGGACATGGCAAATGTGTTGCTATATACATATTTACTGAAATAAAAACAAAACCTGGAAGGGGACTTCTGCACCCAGGGCCCTCAGTGTGTCACTGATGAGTGAAAAGTGAGGAAGCACAGCACTGAGAGGCTGAAGGCTGACGCGGGACGCAGGCTACTGGGGCTCACCGCTCACTGCCTGGCCCTGTCCTTGGTGAGCATTTATCAAGAACTCACTAATCAAGACTCATTTTCAACAGCCACGCCAAGTGGACGCCCAGTCCCAATTACAGAATTTTAAAAACCTCACTGTGCTGCAAAAGCATGAAAGTTCCCCAAACCAGGAGAACAGACTCAATAGGTGGAGTCCGGTAGGAACTGCTTTAACAGATAAGAATGGCTTGTAATTAGCATATCAATTGTATGTAAATAACGTCCCCAAAGCTCCCCCATCTGTCTTAGTCTCTTAAGTAGATCAAAGGACCCTGCCACAGCTGCCTGTCCTGTAGCTTAGTGAAACCTTGGCTCACAAGCCTGCAGATACATCCTTCTCCTGCGGATGTCACAAAACGGAACTGCTTGGGGTCGCCCCTCCGGTGCAGATCCCACCACTGGGCTTAGAGTGTGCCAGCGCTCAGCAGACACTCTGTGAGGCCCCACTACCCAGGCCTTCCTCTGGGAATGGGGAATTGGGTGGTGGTGGGTGGTGAAGATGCCCAGGACCCCCGACCTCTTAAAGTACTTAACCTCTCTAGAAGAGGTGGGTACACAATGCACAAGCCTACAGGTAAACAAGAAAATGACAGAGAGGAATGGATGCCATGCCAGGGAGTCCTGGGTGGTGCAAACACTGGTTAACACCAGCTGTTAACTGAAAGGTTAGAGGTTCAAGTCTACCCAGAGGTGCCTCAGAAGAAAGGCCTGGCAATTTGCTTCCAAAAGATCAGCCTTTGAGAACCCCCTGGAGCACAGCACTCGAGGGGCCGCTGGGAGTTGTTACCAACTCAAAGGCAACTGGTCAGGTAGCTTCGTCGAGCACAGGGAGGGCAGGGGGTTCAGTGGTAGAATTCTCTCCTTCCATGCGGGAGCCCCCAGTTCACATAAACAAACAAGACGAGTCAGGTACAAGAACAGATGCTGGTGACAGGCACCAAGTGGCCCAGGGGAGGGGTGACTGACTTTGTGGGGTGGGGCTGAGCAGGACCGCGTAGGGGCCAGGGAAGGGATGACTGACTCTGTTGGGTGGGGCTGAGCAGGACCGCGTAGGGGCCAGGGAAGGCTTCCTGCGGGACGGACAAGCGCAAAGTCTCTGGACAAGAAGGGGTCTGAGGAGCGGGGACACTCAGGAGCTCAGTGGTGCTGGGACTTTGCTGCAGGTATAGGCGTGGCCGGGCTGAGAACCATGCCCTCTGAGATACCTGCAGACAGGCAGAGAGCACCTGCCGCAAGGGCCTGTGGCGGAAGGACGAAGACTGGCTTCTTTTCCCCACTTTTCTTTCCTTGTATGTTCAGTTTTTCTACTGAGAGCTCGCACTAAGGAAATCAGGGGAAATAGATGCGCTCATTCATTTATTTACTGGGAATTCTTCTAGCCGCAGGGTGGAGGAGCCGGAAACACACCAGCTTTGAACGTCACATGAAGGAACCCAGACACCTGTACCACCACCACCTGCCAAGCCCCAGGAGCTGAGGGTGGGGGCAGGGGTCTGCAGGTGGGGTGTTTACTCCAAGGCCAGGCTCACATCTGAGTTTTATATTGCTGTTAAGTGCCGTCGAATCAGCTCCAACTCATAGCAACCCCACATATAACAGCAGGAAACACTGCCCAGCCCTGTGCCACCCTCACAGTCGTTGCTATGTGTGAGCCCATCGTTGCAGCCACTGTGTCAGTCCCTCTCGTTGAGGGTCTCCCTCTTTTTCTCTGACCCTCTACTCTGCCAAGCTTAACGTCCTTCTCCAGGTTTACACGCTGTTGGGAGCCAGCGAGTCAATTTCGACTCAGCGATCCCACGTGACAGAGAACTGACTCCTCGGGGTTTCTTGGCTGTCATCTTTACGGGAGCAGACCGCCAGGCCTTTCTCCCATGGTGCCACTGGGCGGGTTCCAACCACCAGCCTTTTGGTTAGCAGTCGAGCTCTTAACCACCGGGGTTCCTTTTTTTTTTTTTTTTATAATAACTTTTATTAAGCTTCAAGTGAACGTTTACAAATCCAATCAGTCTGTCACATATAAGTTTACATACATCTCACTCCCTACTCCCACTTACTCTCCCCGTCTTGAGTCAGCCCTTTCAGTCTCTCCTTTCTTGACAATTTTGCCGGCTTCCCTCTCTCTCTATCCTCCCATCCCCCCTCCAGACAAGAGTTGCCAACACAATCTCAAGTGTACACCTGATATAATTAGCTCACTCTTCATCAGCGTCTCTCTCCCACCCGCTGACCAGTCCCTTTCATGTCTGATGAGTTGTCTTCAGGGATGGTTCCTGTCCTGTGTCAACAGAAGGTCTGGAGAGCATGACCGCCGGGATTCCTCCAGTCTCAGTCAGACCATTAAGTTTGGTCTTCTTATGAGAATTTGGGGTCTGCATCCCACTGCTCTCCTGCTCCCTCAGGGGTCCTCTGCTGAGCTCCCTGTCAGGGCAGTCATCGATTGTGGCCGGGCACCAACTAGTTCTTCTGGTCTCAGGATGATGTAGGTCTCTGGTTCATGTGGCCCTTTCTGTCTCTTGGGCTCTTAGTTGTCATGTGGGCTTGGTGTTCTTCATTTTCCTTTGCTCCAGGTGGGTTGAGACCAATTGCTGCATCTTAGATGGCTGCTTGTTAGCATTTAAGACCCCAGACGCCACATTTCAAAGTGGGATGCAGAATGATTTCATAATAGAATTATTTTGCCAATTGACTTAGAAGTCCCCGCAAACCATGTTCCCCAGACCCCCGCGCTTGCTCCGCTGAGCTTTGAAGCATTCATTTTATCCCGGAAACTTCTTTGCTTTTGGTCCAGTCCAATTGAGCTGACCTTCCATGTATTGAGTGTTGTCTTTCCCTTCACCTAAAGCAGTTCTTATCTACTGATTAATCAATAAAAAAACCCTCTCCCACCCTCCCTCCCTCCCCCCCTCGTAACCACAAAAGTATGTGTTCTTCTCAGGTTTACTATTTCTCAAGATCTTATAATAGTGGTCTTATACAGTATTTGTCCTTTTGCCTCTGACTCATTTCGCTCAGCATAATGCCTTCCAGGTTCCTCCATGTTATGAAATGTTTCAGAGATTCGTCACTGTTCTTTATCGATGCTTAGTATTCCATTGTGTGAATATACCACAATTTATTTACCCATTCATCCGTTGATGGACACCTTGGTTGCTTCCAACTTTTTGCTATTGTAAACAGAGCTGCAATAAACATGGGTGTGCATATATCTGTTTGTATGAAGGCTCTTGTATCTCTAGGGTATATTCCGAGGAGTGGGATTTCTGGGTTGTATGGTAGTTCTATTTCTAACTGTTTAAGATAACGCCAGATAGATTTCCAAAGTGGTTGTACCATTTTACATTCCCACCAGCAGTGTATGAGAGTTCCAATCTCTCCGCAGCCTCTCCAACATTTATTATTTTGTGTTTTTTGGATTAATGCCAGCCTTGCTGGTGTGAGATGGAATCTCATCGTAGTTTTAATTTGCATTTCTCTAATGGCTAATGATCGAGAGCATTTTCTCATGTATCTGTTGGCTGCCTGAATATCTTCTTTAGAGAAATGTGTGTTCATATCCTTTGCCCACTTCTTGATTGGGTTGTTTGTCTTTTTGTGGTTGAGTTTTGACAGAATCATGTAGATTTTAGAGATCAGGCGCTGGTCGGAGATGTCATAGCTGAAAATTCTTTCCCAATCTGTAGGTGGTCTTTTTACTCTTTTGGTGAAGTCTTTAGATGAGCATAGGTGTTTGATTTTTAGGAGCTCCCAGTTATCGGGTTTCTCTTCATCATTTTCGGTAATGTTTTGTATTCTGTTTATACCTTGTATTAGGGCTCCTAGGGTTGTCCCAATTTTTTCTTCCATGATCTTTATCGTTTTAGTCTTTATGTTTAGGTCTTTGATCCACTTGGAGTTAGTTTTTGTGCATGGTGTGAGGTATGGGTCCTGTTTCATTTTTTTGCAAATGGATATCCAGTTATGCCAGCACCATTTGTTAAAAAGGCTGTCTTTTCCCCAGTTAATTGACACTGGTCCTTTGTCAAATATCAGCTGCTCATACGTGGATGGATCTATGTCTGGGTTCTCAATTCTGTTCCATTGGTCTATGTGTCTGTTGTTGTACCAATACCAGGCTGTTTTGACTACTGTGGCTGTATAATAGGTTCTGAAGTCAGGTAAGGTGAGGCCTCCCACTTTCTTCTTCTTTTTCAGTAGTGCTTTGCTTATCCGGGGCTTTTTTCCCTTCCATATGAAATTGGTGATTTGTTTCTCTATCCCCTTAAAATATGACATTGGAATTTGGATCGGAAGTGCGTTAAATGTATAGATGGCTTTTGGTAGAATAGACATTTTTACTATGTTAAGTCTTCCTATCCATGAGCAAGGTATGTTTTTCCACTTAAGTATGTCCTTTTGAATTTCTTGTAGTAGAGCTTTGTAGTTTTCTTTGTATAGGTCTTTTACATCCTTGGTAAGATTTATTCCTAAGTATCTTATCTTCTTGGGGGCTACCGTGAATGGTATTGATTTGGTTATTTCCTCTTCGGTGTTCTTTTTGTTGATGTAGAGGAATCCAAGTGATTTTTGTATGTTTATTTTATAACCTGAGACTCTGCCAAACTCTTCTATTAGTTTCAGTAGTTTTCTGGAGGATTCCTTAGGGTTTTCTGTGTATATAATCATGTCATCTGCAAATAGTGATAACTTTACTTCTTCCTTGCCAATCCGGATACCTTTTATTTCTTTGTCTAGCCTGATTGCCCTGGCTAAGACTTCCAACACGATGTTGAATAAGAGCGGTGATAAAGGGCATCCTTGTCTGGTTCCCGTTCTCAAGGGAAATGCTTTCAGGTTCTCTCCATTTAGAGTGATATTGGCTGTTGGCTTTGCATAGATGCCCTTTATTATGTTGAGGAATTTTCCTTCAATTCCTATTTTGGTAAGAGTTTTTATCATAAATGGGTGTTGGACTTTGTCAAATGCCTTTTCTGCATCAATTGATAAGATCATGTGGTTTTTGTCTTTTGTTTTATTTATGTGATGGATTACATTAATGGTTTTTCTGATATTAAACCAGCCTTGCATACCTGGTATAAATCCCACTTGATCAGGGTGAATTATTTTTTTGATGTGTTGTTGGATTCTATTGGCTAGAATTTTGTTGAGGATTTTTGCATCAATGTTCATGAGGGATATAGGTCTATAATTTTCTTTTTTTGTAATGTCTTTACCTGGTTTTGGTATCAGGGAGATGGTGGCTTCATAGAATGAGTTGGGTAGTATTCCGTCATTTTCTATGCTTTGGAATACCTTTAGTAGTAGTGGTGTTAACTCTTCTCTGAAAATTTGGTAGAACTCTGCAGTGAAGCCGTCCGGGCCAGGACTTTTTTTTGTTGGGAGTTTTTTGATTACCGTTTCAATCTCTTTTTTTGTTATGGGTCTATTTAGTTGTTCTGCTTCTGAATGTGTTAGTTTAGGTAGGTAGTGTTTTTCAAGGAATTCATCCATTTCTTCTAGGTTTTCAAATTTGTTAGAGTACAATTTTTCATAATAATCTGAAATGATTCTTTTAATTTCATTTGGTTCTGTTGTGATGTGGTCCTTCTCATTTCTTATTCGGGTTATTTGTTTCCTTTCCTGTATTTCTTTAGTCAGTCTAGCCAATGGTTTATCAATTTTGTTAATTTTTTCAAAGAACCAGCTTTTGGCTTTGTTAATTCTTTCAATTGTTTTTCTGTTCTCTAATTCATTTAGTTCAGCTCTAATTTTTATTATTTGTTTTCTTCTGGTGCCTGATGGATTCTTTTGTTGCTCACTTTCTATTTGTTCAAGTTGTAGGGACAGTTCTCTGATTTTGGCTCTTTCTTCTTTTTGTATGTGTGCATTTATTGATATAAATTGACCTCTGAGCACTGCTTTTGCTGTGTCCCAGAGGTTTTGATAGGAAGTATTTTCATTCTCGTTGCTGTCTATGAATTTCCTTATTCCCTCCTTGATGTCTTCTATAACCCAGTCTTTTTTCAGGAGGGTATTGTTCATTTTCCAAGTATTTGATTTCTTTTCCCTCGTTCTTCTGTTATTGATCTCTAGTTTTATTGCCTTGTGGTCTGAGAAGATGCTTTGTAATATTTCGATGTTTTGGACTCTGCAAAGGTTTGTTTTATGACCTAATATGTGGTCTATTCTAGAGAATGTTCCATGTGCGCTAGAAAAAAAAGTATATTTTGCAGCAGTTGGGTGGAGAGTTCTGTATAAGTCAATGAGGTCAAGTTGGTTGATTGTTGTAATTAGATCTTCCGTGTCTCTGTTGAGCTTCTTACTGGATGTCCTGTCCTTCTCCGAAAGGGGTGTGTTGAAGTCTCCTACTATAATTGTGGAGGTATCTATCTCGCTTTTCAGTTCTGTTAAAATTTGATTTATATATCTTGCAGCCTTGTCATTGGGTGCGTAAATATTTAATATGGTTATGTCTTCCTGATCAATTGTCCCTTTTATCATTATATAGTGTCCTTCTTTATCCTTTGTGGTGGATTTAAGTCTAAAGTCTATTTTGTCAGAAATTAATATTGCTACTCCTCTTCTTTTTTGCTTATTGTTTGCTTGATATACTTTTTTCCATCCTTTGAGTTTTAGTTTGTTTGTGTCTCTAAGTCTAAGGTGTGTCTCTTGTAGGCAGCATATAGATGGATCGTGTTTCTTTATCCAGTCTGTGACTCTCTGTCTCTTTATTGGTGCATTTAGTCCATTTACATTCAGGGTAATTATAGATAAATAAGTTTTTAGTGCTGTCATTTTGATGCCTTTTTATGTGTGTTGTTGACAATTTCATTTTTCCACATACTTTTTTGTGCTGAGGCGTTTTTCTTAGTAAATTGTGAGATCCTCACTTTCATAGTGTTTGACTTTATGTTAGTTGAGTCGTTACGTTTTTCTTGGTTTTTGTCTTGAGTTATAGAGTTGTTATACCTTTTTGTGGTTACCTCATTATATACCCCTATTTTTCTAAGTAAAAACCTAACTTGTATTGTTCTATATCGCCTTGTATCACTCTCCATATGGCAGTTCAATGCCTCCTGTATTTAGTCCCTCTTTTTGATTATTGTGATCTTTTACCTATTGACTTCCATGATTCCCTGTTATGTGTATTTTTTTTTAATTAATCTTAATTTGTTTGTTTTTGTGATTTCCCTATTTGAGTTGATATCAGGACGTTCTGTTTTGTGACCTTGTGTTGTGCTGATATCTGATATTATTGGTTCTCTGACCAAACAATATCCTTTAGTATTTCTTGTAGCTTTGGTTTGGTTTTTGCAAATTCTCTAAACTTGTGTTTGTCTGTAAATATCTTAATTTCGCCTTCATATTTCAGAGAGAGTTTTGCTGGATATATGATCCTTGGTTGGCAGTTCTTCTCCTTCAGTGTTCTGTATATGTCGTCCCATTCCCTTCTTGCCTGCATGGTTTCTGCTGAGTAGTCAGAACATATTCTTATTGATTCTCCCTTGAAGGAAACCTTTCTTTTCTCCCTGGCTGCTTTTAAAATTTTCTGTTTATCTTTGGTTTTGGTGAGTTTGATGATAATATGTCTTGGTGTTTTTCTTTTTGGATCAATCTTAAATGGGGTTCGATGAGCATCTTGGATAGATATCCTTTCGTCTTTCATGATGTCAGGGAAGTTTTCTGTCAGAAGTTCTTCAACTATTTTCTCTGTGTTTTCTGTCCCCCCTCCCTGTTCTGGGACTCCAATCACCCGCAGGTTATCCTTCTTGATAGAGTCCCACATAATTCTTAGGGTTTCTTCATTTTTTTTAATTCTTTTATCTGATTTTTTTTCAGCTATGTTGGTGTTGATTCCCTGGTCCTCCAGATGTCCCAGTCTGCATTCTAATTGCTCGAGTCTGCTCCTCTGACTTCCTAGTGTGTTGTCTAATTCTGTTATTTTATTGTTAATCTTTTGGATTTCTACATGTTGTCTCTCTATGGATTCTTGCAACTTATTAATTTTTCCAGTATGTTCTTGAATAATCTTTTTGAGTTCTTCAACAGTTTTATCAGTGTGTTCCTTGGCTTTTTCTGCAGATATCCTAATTTCATTTGTGATATCATTAAGCATTCTGTAAATTAGTTTTTTATATTCTGTATCTGATAATTCCAAAATTGTATCTTCATTTGGGAAAGATTTTGATTCTTTTGTTTGGGGAGTTGGAGAAGCTGTCACGGTCTGCTTCTTTAAGTGGTTTGATATGGATTGTTGTCTCCGAGCCATCACTGGGAAACTAGTTTTTCCAGAAAATCCGCTAAAAAAAAACTGCAGTCAGATCCCTATCAGAGTTCTCCCTCTGGCTCAGGCTATTCAGATGTTAATGAAGCCGCCTGCGTGCAGTCCAAATCCCTGTGGGACGGTTCCCCGGCTCGGGTGCTGCTCTTTCTGCTCCAAGATCAGTCACTGCCTCCCGGGGACTTCTCCTAACGGCTGCGTCCCACGCCGCCCGTGGAACCGGCTAGTCCCCCTCCCGGGGTTAGTTCAGGGGGGTGGAGCAGGTCTCTGTGCTTGTGCCGTACCTGACTGGTATGCTGGCTCCAGGCTCTGGAAACAATCGCTGCTTCCCCGTATTAGTTCGTTCTCCGTCTCTAAATCTGTGTTTGTTGTTCAGGGTTCGTAGATTGTTATGTATGTGATCGATTCACTTGTTTTTCCGTGTCTTTGTTGTAAGAGGGATCCGAGGTAGCGTCTGCCTAGTCCGCCATCTTGGCTCCGCCTCCCAGGGTTCCTTTTTATAATTCCTTTAAAACGGCAAGGAGGAAGTGAGGCTGGAGCTTCGCTCCTGATCCCTGCATAGTCAGGAGCTTCCTGAGCTTCAAAGAAGGAAGCACGAAGGAAATTATGTGGCCATTTAATGACTTAAAATACATTTCTATATGTCAGGGCCTCATAAACAAAAGTCACACAAGGAAAGACAGGACAAGTTTGTAGCAATTACAACACTTTATATGAGTAGCGCGTACAAATCGATAAGAAAAACATTAAGCCGTGCGCTGAGAAATGAGCAAAACACATGAAAAGACGCTCGTCAAACCAGGAATCGCAGACGCCAAACAGGCACCAGGAGATAAATCATTTACCGTCCCCCCCGCCCCCGTAACGGAATGAATTAAAATGGAAGCAGTGCTGAGATGCTCCGCTGCCCAGGGAGTTCACCAGATTAATTATTGTGCTTGGCGCTGGCGAGGGTTGATAAGAGGACGGCAGCTGCAGGCCGTGGGGTGGACGCGGTCAGCTCACCTGCGGAAAAGCAATCTGACAGTTAGTGGGAAACCCACCAGGGTCAAAAGCACTGCCCCAGTAACTCCACCGCTAAGGATCCGTGGGAAGGAGGGGGCTGAGATGCAGACACAGCTCCGTGAACAAACGCCACAGAATCACTTACGAGGGACACACGGCAATGACTTCAGCCTGCACCATGAGGATGCCAAGGGAAGCCCAGGCTGCCCACAGACAGCCTCCAGGCTCCAACAACTCCACGGCGAGCCTTCGCGGTATGGAACCCACTCAGGACCAGTGAGCAAAGCAAACGGCTACCCTGAGAAACGCAGGCAAACAGACAGAAAGTATTTTCAGCAATCACCTTCTGGGGGAAGAATGAGGACTGACTTCCATTTTCTCCATTTTTCTTCCCTGTATTTTCCAAAGTTCCTGCAATGAGCTTACATTGGGAAAATAATGAGAAAGTCAATGTATTAATTTGTTTATTTGCCAGGAATTCTTTGAGCCACAGGGTGAAGGAGGAACTGGAAATAAAGGAGCCTAACAGACACCGTGTTTGGTAACGTGGAGGGTCACAGAAAACAAAGGGAAAGCCTCCGCGGGATGGATGGCACAATAGCTGCAAGAGTGGCCTCAAACACACCAATGGCCGTGAAGACGGGGCAGGACCAGGACCGTGAAGACAGGGCAGGACCAGGACCGTGAAGACGGAGCAGGACCAGGACCGTGAAGACGGGGCAGGACCAGGACCGTGAAGACGGGGCAGGACCAGGACCGTGAAGACGGGGCAGGACCAGGACCGTGAAGACGGGGCAGGACCAGGACCGTGAAGACGGGGCAGGACCAGGACCAGGGAGACAGTGCAGGACCAGGACCAGGGAGACGGGGCAGGACCAGGACCAGGGAGACGGTGCAGGACCAGGACCATGAAGATGGTGCAGGACCAGGACCAGGGAGACGGTGCAGGACCAAGACCGTGAAGATGGTGCAGGACCAGGACCGTGAAGATGGTGCAGGACCAGGACTGTGAAGATGGGGCAGGACCAGGACTGTGAAGATGGTGCAGGACCAGGACCGTGAAGATGGGGCAGGACCAGGACCAGGACCTTGAAGATGGTGCAGGACTAGGATCATGAAGATGGGGCAGGACCGGGCAACGTTCCCTCCTGTTGTACATGGTGTCACCATGACTGGGAGCTGACCAACGACTTAAGGAGACCCAGCCTGTCCGCTGAGAACGGCAGGTTCTCCGTGATGATTGCAATCATGTCTGACTTGGTATCATCACCTGGCCCTCTCCATTACTTTCTATTTGGTCTCCTCTTCGATCCACACTATTATGGATTGAATGCTGCCCCCCCCAAAAAGCTATTTTGTAGTTCTAACCCCTGTAGCCGTGAACGTGGCCTCGTATGTAGCCATGATCATGGCCTCATATGGAAACAGGATCTCTGAGGGTGTTCAGATCAGTTTACATGAGGTCACACTGGGGTGAGTGGGTCCTAACCCTTCTGAGTGGTGTCCTAAAAGAGGAGAAGATACATGGAGACAGACAGACAGAGGAAGGACAGCCACATGACGTGTATCTACTGGCCAAGGGACTCCTGGAGCCCCCAGATGCTGGGAGAGATGCGGAAGGAGCCCTAAAGCCCTCGGAGGGAGCATGGCCCTGCCAACACCCAGAACTCAGACTTTGAGTCTCCAGAACCTTGAAGAATAAATCCGCCCACACAGTGTGTGGTTTTTCGTTATGGCGGCCCCAGGACCCCCACCCTGTGATCTGTCCCAATGGACCTTTGCAGCCTCCTTTACCACCAAGTCCTGCACCAGGGTCTCTCCAGTATGGCCTCAGACAATTTGTGTTTGACCCCTTTTGGGGAGCTTGTTAAGAATGCATCTTCCTGGGCCCCACCTCAGAGCTACTGGGCTGCATTCTCTCAGGCAGGGCCTGGGAATCTGCATTTGACAACTATGAGCCCCACCAACCTTGTGCCTGTCTTGGGCTACAGGCTGTTCCCCGGCAGGCGTATGCATCCAGGCCTGCCTGCCCCAGGAAGCCCACCCCCAGGTGAGCCCTCCCCTCGCCCCGGAGCACCCCAGACACCATGGCCTACTCCCCATCCCTCGGAACCCATGGAGCTAACTGTTTTCCGCCCTCTGCCGTAGGCGCAGGACACTGGTGGCTCCGTGGTCGAGTTCTCTCCTGTGATCCTGGCCAAGGCGTCTCCTGCACAGCCACCACCCATCCGTCAATGGAGGCTTGTGTGTTGCTGGGGTTCGGCAAAGGTTTCAGCAGAGCTTCCAGACCAAGAAGGACTAGGAAGAAAGGCCTAGTAATAGACCTCCAAAACTCAGCTAATGAAATGGTCTGCTTCGCAGCCGATCGTGGGGGTGGTGCAGGGCCTAGCAGCTTTTGTTCCATCGTACGCGGGGTTGCCACGAGTCGGGGGTTGCCTCAACAGCCGCTAACAACGGCAGCCATGGGCACAGTAGAAAGACCACGGACTCCGGGATCAGGCCATGGTGGGTTCGCTGTCAGTGCCACCCCTTCCAGCTGTGGGGCCCCGGACTCAGTTCCCTCATCTCTGAAGTGGGCCAAGTGGAAAAGCATAGGCTGTGGCAGGAGTGTGGAGTGCATGCCGCGCTGGGCCCGCAGGGGCTCTGTCTTCTCTGGCTGTCCCCACCCTCACTGTGTGGCATCATGTCTTCTAAGCCATGACTTTTCTGCGCTAGTCAGGGACCCCTGGGAGAAGGAGCCTCCCTACTTGTGATAGACGCCCAAAGATGTATTCCTGAGACCGACTTCTCCTCTGTGTTGGTACTGCGTGGTCACGTGCCACGAATGTGTCCTTTCGTAACTCCCTAGACAAAGAGGTGGGCGGGACGCCACCCCGCTCCACAGGTGTGAACTGAGGGACAGGATGCTTAGAAAACTGCCCAGGACCTCACAGACAGTGGCAGAGCCCGAGTTTGCACCAGGCACTCGATGCCCAGCTCACAACATTGAACCGGCACATTGACGCTCTGAGAACTGGGGGACAGGGACAGGCCAGGGAGTGGACTGGCCGGCTGGATGGACGGGGTTGGAGCAGGGAGTGGACTGATCGGCAGGCCACGGGCAGAGGCCGGCAGCCAGGTGGTGGCTGAGAGCAGCTGTCACTGGGACCCAGCCACTGCACCTGTATCGTGGCTCCATGTGGGCCCGCTCAGCCCTCTCTTGATCACCCTTAAATCTGTTGAGCAGTTTGTTAATCAAAGGATGTTATATTTACCTCCTTCCCATGCTACCAGGAGCCAACAGGCCTAGCAGCACAGCGTCTCTTTGAGCTTCTTCCAAAGGAAAAATAAATAAATCAGTAGGATAAATCAAACACCCGGAGCCTTCGTTCTCCACTGGTGCCGGCAAGGCGGGCGCTGGAGAAGCGGCGGGACGCCGCTGGGCGCAGTGATTGAGGCTGCTGCATATCAACACCAGTTTGCCTTGGTGATACCCGCCATCAGGGAGGGCTTTCCAATAAACACGCAACGGAAGTCAGCAGTCCTGGCGGACGCAGCTGCGGGCCTCCAGGAAAGGAGGAGGGCGCCAGGTCAGGAAGCCTGGACTCCGAGAGCCAACCGGCCCCACCCAGGCCTCCACCTGCCCATCCGTCCAGTGGGGGCATTGTACTGCCGGCCAATAGTGAGCCTGGAGCAGAGGAAGGAGGCAGGCCTGGTCAGCACCCCGGGTCTCCCCGCTGCCCTGTAGCACAGTCCCTGCCTGGTGCACCTCGCTGCCTCTGCTACGTGTACAGGTAACTGAGGAGAGAAGGCCGTCAGCCCTGAGGGCGTGGTGACGGGCATTTCCCGAGCTCCTCCCACGCACCATGCAAAACCAGAAACACCAAACCAGCATGCAAAACCAGAAACACCAAACCAGCCGCCTCCAGGCCCGTTAGACACACATGAACCCAAGTGTGTCAGAGCGAAGCTGCACTCCACGGGGTGTTCAAGGCTGCGACCTTTTGGGAGCAGATCGCCAGGCCTTTCTCCCGAGGCATCTCTGGTTGTGTTCAAACCACCAGCCTTTCAGTTAGCAGCCAAGTATGTTAATCATTTGCACCTTCCAGGGCGTCAGCATGCAAGGCCCTGCTACTCCTCCCAGCCAGCTAGGGGACAGGTACTCTCTTATCCTCGCTTTACACCTGGAAAAACCGAGGCCTTGCCCCGTCTCACAGATGGTGAGCAAGCTGGGATCACACAGCCAGCGGATCTGGTCCCAGACCTGTGCTCGGCTGCTCTCAGCACTGGCTGGGCAGACAGGCCCCACAGGGGGGCACTTACCCTCGGGAGCTCAGAGGAGACCAGGGCCCCCACCCTACCCTGATCCGCTGGCTGTTTGATCCCAGCTCGCTCACTATCTGTGAGACGGGGCAAGGCCTTGGTTTTCCGAGGTGTAAAGCGAGGATAAGAGAGTACCTGTCCCCTAGCTGGCTGGGAGGAGTAGCAGGGCCTTGCATGCTGACTGGTGTGTGGGAGGAGCTCGGGAAATGCCCGTCACCACACTCTCAGGGCTGACGGCCTTCTCTCCTTGGTTACCTGTACACATAGCAGAGGCAGCGTGGTGCACTGGGCAGGGACTGCGACCGGTGCTTCTGCGAGGACTGGGGTAAAAACGCCTGGAGGGGGGTGTGGGCTTTTGTTTTAACTGAGATGGAAGCTGCAGACGTAGCAAAGGCTTCTGGGGCCTGGGAGGTGGGCCGTGGGCTGACCTTGTGCTCTGCACAGACATTTCACGAGCAGGAGAAAAGGCAGCCTGCCCGCCCTTGTCCAGAAAGGTCTGCTGAGATCGTGGCTTCCGTCTCCCCTGTCAAACCTCGTTCCCAGGGAAGGTGGCCAGGGCCAACCCGCAGAACCGGCCCTGTCGCTGGGTCACGGGGTCCTGTGATGGCCCGACCCCACCTGCAGTGACCTGGGAGGCCGGGCCCGTGAGCGGGTGGCGGTGGAGGAGCAAGGACACTGGGAAGAGCTTTGGCCACTCACTGCATTGTTTCATAGCTCTAGAGGCCAACCCACTGCCATCAAGCCGGTTCCAACTCACGGTGACCCCAAGTGTTACAGTGTAGAACTTCTCCACAGGGTTTTCTTGGCAGTCCCCTGGTCAGAGAAACGGTGAAGCACTCAGCTACTAGCCAAAAGGTTGGCAGTTCGAGCCCACCCAGAAGCTCCTCGGAAGACAGGCCCAGCAATCTGCTTCCGAAAACCCTACTAAAACAATCTTTACGGAAGGAGATGGCCAGGCCTTTCTTCTGTGGTGCCACTGGGTGGGCTTGAACCTCCGATGTTTAGCTTAGTAGTAGGGCGTAAACCATCTGCACCACCCAGGGACCTGTCTCACTGTTCTGGAGGCTTGAAACCCTAATTCAGAGTGTGGGCAAGGCCAGGATCCCTGGGGAAGACCCTTCCCTGTCTCTTCAGCTTCTGGCAGCCTCGGGTATGTGTTGTTGTCCCTTGGCTTGTCCCTGAGTTTTCACGTGACACCTTCCCCCTTTGGCTCCGTCTCCCTGTCCGTCTCCACTCCTGTAAGCACACCGCTCAGGAGGGGCCAGGACCCACCTGCTCCCACATGACCTCCTGTTAACATGAAAAATCCTGTTGCCAAACAAGGTTACGTTCACAGGTGCAGGGGTTAGGACTTGAACTTATCTTTTGGGGGGACATTATTCAGTCCAGAGTAAACTGCACCCTCTGCTCAGGACCTTGGCCCCCCGCGATGTGAAGCCGGGAATGCTGAGAGCCGAGCCGCAGAGGCCCAGCCCCTCACAAACAGCTATTGACCAGGAGGTGCAGGACCAGCTCCTGCCCTTGGAAGGTCCCCTCCATGGCACTAATCGCTGTGGACTGACGCGTTTTAACATGACACTCAGAACGCAAGGGCCCTGCAGGCCATTAAAATGCCCCCAGGGCCAGAGGTCGGCTTGACAAACAGTGACAAGTGCTCTGTCAGCAACGGGGCCAGATTCAGTGACACTGGTTGGGGCGGGGTAGGGGGGCAAGAGGCGAGAAGGGAGCATAAGCAATTACAGGGAACATCTCAGAGCACTGCTGAGCTGCCGCCCAAACGCCGAAGCGACAATCCCACCTCATTCCACATGACTCGGCCTTCCTGTCAAAATATCTCCAGTCACTTTGCCAAACAAACTAAATATCTTCCCGTGCCCCCGGGGAACAAGCTTCCCCTTGAGAATTCAGCCAGGGCTGGCTGGAAGCCGGTGATGGCTTTGTTCATGGGCACATGGAAGCCAGCCGTGGGCTCCCGCAGGGCGCCGACAGGGAGCTTCCCGCAGCCCTGGGGCCAGCAGAGGAGTTGATGAGGCAAAACCCTTCATGAGACACCATTTCCTGCCCAGCTTGGTGTCCAGCCGCCTGCACGCCAGGGCCAGGAGGAGCCACGGGAGGGACTAAGCGTGGGTTGGCTGCAGCCCCCAGGGAAGCCCCCCACCTGGGAACCATGGTTGCCCTGGCCTGGACCTCAGCCCAAGGGTGGACCACAGGCCCTGACAGCCTGTTGGGTGTCGCTCTGTGTCCCCCAGTACTGCCCCATGCCGTCAGCTTCCTCACCCACTCCACAAAGAGGACACGCTGAAGTGCGTCCAGAAAGGATGTGCTAAGGTTCGAACCTGAATCCCGCCATGCCAACAGCTTAGAGTACAGGTGCCAGGGACAGAGGCAGGGTGAGCAGGCAGGGGCAGGGTGGGTGGCTTGTAGGGCATGCTGCAGTGGAGAAGGAGATGGGCCAGGCCAGGCGGCTTCCACTTCCCACTGAGGCCTCCAGGGAGTCAGCATTCAAGGCCCGCCTGCCTACCCCTCGTTCTGCGCCTCCAGGCAGACCTGGCTTTTCCATCTGGGCAGTGGACACACATGGTCTACCTTGCTCTGAGCTGTTGTGAGGGTGGACATGGGGGCCCAGGCTGCAGGGAGACTTGGTGTGGGCAAGTCCCCCTCTGGTTAGCTCTCCATGGCCTCCAGGGGTCACTCAAGGCTCCTCCCGTCCCTGGACCTAATGCCCAAGGTCACCCCACAACCGTCTGGGCAGTGAAGAGTGCCAGCATGCAGCAGCTACTCCAGAATAGGAACGCTGGGGTGAATGACGAGGGTGACGTCACACCAAAGATGGCAGCACAGCCCCCAGTGTCTCTAACACAACACCTAGCACACAGGAGGTGCTCCTACAAGTGACCAGCATGCACACACGTGCCCTGTTGTACAAGCTCAGGAGTGCGTACAGAAGTGTGAACTCCCCGAAGAGCTAGCTCTGTGAGGGCAGGGATTTCCTTCTGCTTGTCTGCGAACACAAATGTCTTCCTGAATAGGTGTAGGGTGATTGAGTGAAAGGCGATGCCTAGACCACAAAGATTCTTACAGGTACACCACTGGGAACACAATCCCCCAGTGTGGACACACTCCCACGCCAGCAGGGAGAAGCCCACAGGCCCTGGTTAGTGGGAACATGCTCCTCCCGCTTCCAATCCCCCCACAACAAAGCGCACGCCAGGACAACTAAGAGGGGCAGAATTGCGGGGTTTTATGAGGGCTTTTCTTTTTATAAAAGGGAAAAACACTTCAGTGGTGTTGGAGCTGCTTATTTCCCCTGACTTTGTTTTCATGAGTGATGGGAAGGCCCTGCTCAGAGACCCCGAGCTCCCACGTGCACCAGACTGGTACTGTCCTGGCCAAGCGCCCTGCATGGCAATGAGCTGGCCTCCCCAGAGCCCAGAGCACGCTGCTCCACTGCCAGAGGGTGGCACCTGTCCAGGGAACGGAGGGCACTCACCTGCGGTGGGGGCAGGACGAGGCTCGGGGCCCTTCGAAGGCTGGAGGAAAGTGAATACTGACCCCAAAGTTCACGTGTGTATGTAAATGTAGCCTTATTTGGAAACAGGGTCTTTGCAGAGGTAATTAGGAATAAAACTTGAGATGAAACCATCCTGGGTTAGGGTGGGCCCTACCTGCAATGACAAGTGTCTACGAGAAGAAGTGAGGACACACAGAGACGGCCACATAAAGATAGAGCTTAGAGTGATGCTGCCACAAGCCAAGGAGCACCTGGAGCCACCAGAAGCTGGGAGAGGCAAGGAGGGGTCTCCCTTAGAGCCTCCAGAGGGAGTGGCCCTGCAGACCTCCTGATTTTAGATTCTGGCCTCCAGAGCTGAGATAGAATGAATTCCTGTTGTTTGAAGCCCTCAGTGTGTGGTACTTTGTCACTGCACCCTTGGGACACTCATACAAGGGTGTCAATGACAAGTACACAGCCACAGAGGGAACTAATGTCACAGGAGCCCTGGAGGCCCCGGAGTCTAGGCTCCCGTGTGGTCCTCACTGACGCCAGGCAGGGGAGAGGGGGCAGGAGAAGCCATCAGTGGCTGTTGGGGATGAAAGCTCTGTCTCCCTACTCAGCCTTCTCCGGCCACCCCAGAGGGGTGTGGGGTGCCTCATTACGGCCTTGGCTGGCACTGGTGGGATGGGGCCGCGGTTTTTGCTGTGGTGTTGGCAGAGGCAAAGCGACCATGCACCAGCCAGCTTCGCTCAGCCACGGTTTGTGCCGGACTGTTCTTAGGCCTTGGTGTAATCTAGGCCCCTGAATCCTCAGAACCCTCGAAGGAGCAGGTGCCCTGAGGCCCCATCCTGCAGGTGAGAACCCCGAGGCACAGAGGAATCGACTATCGCCCCAGGTCAGAGAGCCAAGAGGTGGTAAAGGCAGGATTTGGGTCGCGGGCGCAGGGCTGGGAGGCTGGCATCCCGAGCTGGGGCCAGAAAGGCCAGCAAGGGTGTCCTTAGCACAGGGGAGGGGGCAGTGTGGGCTGAAGACGTCCTGGAAGGCTTCCTGCAGGAAGTCTCCCTCCCCAGACTTGGGTGCCGGGGACTGCTGACAGCTTCATACCTCTGGGCCTTTGCACTTGCCATTACAATTGCCTGGACCTCCCTTCCCTTCTCTCCACCCATTTATCCCAATTCAACCTTACTCCTCCTTCTCAACTTCTACTCTTCCCACCAACCCCTCTCCTGGGTGAGCTAGCCGCCCCTTCTTTATGCCCCCACACTCATTCACCTCGAGGAAACCTACGGCAGGAAGGCTGACTTACCAAGGCCACACGGTGAGCAAGTGCGGAGCCTGGAATCTGAACTAGTTTGTCCGACACCAATGTTATTCTGGTGGCATAGTGGTTAAGTGCTCCTTGGAAACTCTATGGGGCAGTTCTACTCTGCCCTGTAGGGTCGCTATGAGTCAGAATCGACTCGATGGCAGTGGATTCTGGGTAATGTTATTCTGCGTAAATGAGAGAGAATAGACGTTTGGCTCAGGGCCCACTCCTGCCCTCTGCCTATTACTAAGAGTGCTGACTCTGCACGGGACCTCAGACTCCTTCTCAACACTATGCCCCCAGCAGCCCCAACCAACCTGTCACATCTGGCAGTCAAGTCCAGAGCCATTAGCTCTCCAAACTGCCTCTGTTCGAGGTGGTTCCCTCTCCCCCTCCCCACATGACCCCTTCCCTGCCCTGGCCTCTCAGAGTCCCCCAGCAGATCTCTGGAAGAGCCAAGCTTGCCTCCCTACGTGTGTGGTTCCTCTGGGCGCGTCCAAGCTGGAGCGAGTGGAAGTCCTGCCCATGCCATAGCACCTGGGGAGGCACAGGAGCTGCGGTGTCCAGTGGCTGGGCTGGTCTGCAGAGGGAGCTGCCAGGGCAGGACACAGGCTGCATGGAGGGAGGAATGAGGAGTGAGGAAGACGGGGAAACGGGAGGCTCTTACTGGCTGAGTCATGTCCTGCTGGATACGCCCCTAGGCTGTCAGGTGGAGAGAGCAGTCCTGCTGGCCACACAGATTCAGGCCCAGGCTCAAGTGCACACACCTCACCTGGCGGCTGGTTTAAGTGCACACTCCGAGGCAGCAGTTCAGGGGAGGGGCACTCCTAACAAATACCCAGGTGAGACCATGATGCTGGTCCACCCAGGAACCCCCCCGACCCAGGTAGCAAGTCTACATTTCTCATCCTCTCACACTGAGGACCCCACCATCACCCCAACTCCGACCCTCAGCCTTTATGGCCTCACCCTTCCTGTCCCCTTCTCTCCCTACCCCTGCACCCACCAAATCAGAACCCCTGCTCTGCCACGCTGGTGCCTACCCTGGTCCAGAGGCACCAACAGGGCACGGAGCAGCGGCAGCACATCCATAGCAATGGTGTGTGGGGGACTCACCCCTGCCCTGTGGGGATGATGTGGGAGATTCACCCCTGCCCTGTGGGGATGATGTGTGGGGGACTCACCCCTGCCCTGTGGGCATGATGTGTGGGGGACTCACCCCTGCCCTGTGGGCATGATGTGTGGGGGACTCACCCCTGCCCTGTGGGGATGATGTGGGAGATTCACCCCTGCCCTGTGGGGATGATGTGGGGGACTCACCACTGCCCTGTGGGGATGATGCATGGGGGACTCACCCCCTGAGGGAGGGACGGCAGCACCCAAACTTGGGCCCACAGCTGGTCATGGTGGCAGAGGGAACGGAGGCCACGATGGCTCCAGGTCCACACTGTTTCAGCTCACCCCCTTCTGCAGAGAAGGAGAGAGGAGTACTGGAGGAGTCATGCACCTCGATCCAGCAGGGCTGGGGGCCTTGGCCTGAGCCACCCACATGCCCCAGACCGGCTGGTGCCTGGCCTGGAGCTGGGCAGACTGCCGAGATGAACAAGGCCACCGGAGCCTGATGGAGTTTAGGAACATAGGTGGGAACAGAAAGACGCTGTGTTTAGGGAGAAATGACCAGCTTTGGCCCTAGCCTCGTCCATAGCTTGCTTTGACCTTGCATGGGTCACATCAGTTTCCTTGCCTGTAATCCTGGATGGGACAGGGTCAGCTCAGTGGTCCCCTGACAGCCTCACTGGCCACATAAGGGTCCCCTGGGGTTTATGGCCTTATGGCCTGAGGCCAGGGCACCCAAAGAACCCCAGGCATGACCAGGTTTGGGGCCTCAGCTCTGGGTGGCATCTCAGGGTCCCTTGGGGCTGGGCTGTGACCCTCATTTCCCCCGGTGTGGGAAGCTCTCCAGGCACCACCGCGCCTCTGCAGCTGCGGAAGGCAGTAATTCATGGGTCTGCAGAGAGGCATAGCTCTGCCTCAGCAGCCCTTCGCACAGATTTCTGAGGGCACGAGGCTCTCAGCTCTGCAGTAATGGCTTTTCCCCAGGAAATAAATGCACCTGTAATATAATGTCTGGGCGAGAATCCTATGAAGCACAAAGGAGATTATCAGCGGGGAGAAGGGCTGCATCCGTCACGGAGGCGGAGGAGAGGGCACCAGGTCACTCCCGCTGCCTCGCTGGCTCCCAGCTGGCTCAGTGCAGAGTGAGGCAGGTGGGGAGGCTGGAGGGGAGGCTGCAGGGTGGCGAGAGCTGGTCCCTGAGCTGAGGGAAGGAGGGGCTGCCCTGGCTGAGGGTGTCTGCACACACACTTCCCAGCTCACCCTGAGATCTTGCACCACACCCAAGGTGCAGTTATTCCTGGCACACTTCGGTCTGTCCCTATGCTCACGGCTCTGGCATGGCCCAAACCCCCAACCAGGTGGGGGCTCAGATAAACAGCTCCTCACTCTCTTGATTCAAGGGGCCTGCACTCTAGGCGCTCTGCCAGACGGCCCCCTCCCTAGCTCTGTCCTGGAGTGGGGGTGGGTCTCGGCCTCCCTGTCTTCCTGCACCCAGCCCAGTATCGGCTCAGCATTTATCAGTGTTGTTTGTTTTTTTTCACTTCTCACTCCCCTTCCCCCCACCTCAAACCCCTGGTAACCCCTGGTAACCCCTGGTAGCCCCTGGTAACCCCTGGAAACCCCTGGTAGCCCCCGGTAATGCCTGGTAACCCCTGGTAGCCCCTGGTAACCCCTGGTAAAAAAATAGCCCCTGGTAAATCCTGGTAACCCCTGGTAACCCCTAGTAACCCCTGGCAACCCCTGGTAGCCCCTGGTAACCCCTGGTAACCCCTGGTAGCCCCTAATCTGCGTTGGTCTCTGTGCATTTGCCTGTTTAGATATTTCATAAAAGTGGCGTTGTATGACATTGACATTGTCCTGTGTCTGACGTTTGACTCAATGAAATGTTCCCAAGGCGCACCACGATGCTGCCCGTACCAGCATGTCGTTTCTCGCTATGGCTGAGTAGTACCCATTGTATGGGTGGGCCCCCCGTGTTTATCCATCACCTGTTGATAGACACTTGGGTGGTTCCAGCTTTTAGCTACCGTGAATAATGCTGCAATGAGGATTGGGGTCCATTTTCAAGTGCTGGGGTACATACCCAGGAGTGGAATTGCTGGGTCCTGTCTTTCTTTTTGTAATGATTCTGGTGGTGCAGAGGTTAAGACCTCAGCCGCTAATCCAAAGGTCGGCAGTTGAAATCCTCCAGC
Source organism: Elephas maximus indicus (assembly GCF_024166365.1). Classification (NCBI taxonomy): domain Eukaryota; kingdom Metazoa; phylum Chordata; class Mammalia; order Proboscidea; family Elephantidae; genus Elephas; species Elephas maximus. Next base: position 2,732,039 of record NC_064833.1, on the reverse strand, counting down.
CGCTCCTTGGAAACCCTCCGGGGCAGGTCTGCTCTGTTCTGTGGGGTCACTAAGAGCCAGAATTGACTCAAAGGCAATGGATTCGAGTTTGCCTTTTGTTGTTGTCGTTGTTTTTTTTATGGTGATTCTACGTTTAACTTTTTGAGGAACCCTCAAACCGGTTTCCACAGCAGCTGAGTCATCTAACATTCCCCTGTCAGTGGGTTTTTTTCCATAATAAAACTAATAAAATCCCTGGATCTCTAGTTCCTACATTGTTCTCAAAAGAACTGAGGAGTGAATGGTGAGGCCTTGGTTGAGCTGTGGGCAGCACTGGCCCCCGACCCCTCCGGCACCAGAACACCCAGAAGAAGCCTTGTGGAACGGAGACAGACAAGCAGCATCTGTGCTCACAACACCAATGACAACTGTGGGCCAGAGCCAGCTCCCTCCAAACGGAGGGACGCAGCAGAGCTTGAGCACCGGCTGTATGCCAGCCTCCCACAAAGGACACACTTCATGTTTATCTGCCTCATCAACTCTTACTAGCAACAGACAAGGAAACCAGGTGGATGTCATTTGGCCCAGAAGAAAGCAGACGAATGTAATTTTGCAGAAAGCAGGTTGTAACCCTGACGAGAGTGTGTTTGATGTTCTTTGGTCAGAAGCAAGGGTTTCCTGCCGCTGACTGTGGGAGCAGTAAGTTCTCTGTGTCAGGGGTCAGTCTTGGAATTTTTAGTGGCTGGTAAGTGCGTTTTTCCATCTCGGAGCACCTGCTGTGACTTGTCTCCTTTGTTTCTCTCTGGTCCCCAGTTCTTTGTCACTGCATCATCTCTTCTCTTCACTGTTTGCTGATGGAAAAACTGAAAACCCCTGTTTAAAGAAACTAAATATTAAACAATAATATGACTTAACAGCGCCTTTCGCACTTTATTTCCGTATTTATCAGGCCAGCTGTTGGCGCTTCTGATATAACACTCAGGAAATAACCGTCCAAGATTCAGGAACTCGGGGGACAGCAGTGTTCTCAACCACCCAGAGACCCCAGGACTGGGCCACCCGCGTGACTTCCCCCAGACACTTCAGGTCGATAGAAAGAGATCTTTTTTTTCCTCACAAAAGTGGGTTCAAATTGCAATGCTGTGTTTTGAAGCCTGTGTTTTATGTAAGCGCTCTAACAAGAGGTAGGCTTTTCGTTCTTCCAGTCAGTCCTCTGAGGTTGGACGTTTGGTTTGGACTAATTGTTTTTGGTCAGATTTGGAGCCAGTGGTTTCACAGCTGGACCCAGAGTTGAGGGACACAGCCAGGACCCCGCTGCCCCAGCTGCCCCCCCTGAGCTGCATGGAAAGGGATCTAACTGGTGTCCCCACCCAGAAGGGAAGAGCAAGGCAGGGGGCAGCCCAGCCCAGCCCAGGCCCCTGCCCCCTGCAATTGGAACAACACCCTTTTTTCTGGTTCTTTTAAGCTCCTTATAAAGTTTCCTTGGAGAAAGGCTTCTGTTTCCCACAGCGTGGAAACCACTGGGCCCCCAGTGTTCACATGGAGCAAGAAAGGAAACTGAGGCATGAGACACTGAAGAGTTTGCTTGAGGTCCCAAGGCTATGCTGGGTGTCCTGCCCTCAGGGCCAGCCGGGGTGGGGCTGATGGAAACACGGGAGTTGGACCCCTTGTCGGGTGGCTGTGATGAATTGTGTCCCCCCCAAAATATTTGTTGGAATCCTAACCCCCATACCAGTGGATATAATCCTATTTGGAAATAGGGTTTCCTTTGTTACGATACTGAATCCATACCATGGTAGAACAACAAAAAAAAACTCTTTGCGGTCCAGTCGATTCCGACTCGTAGTGACCCTACAGGACAGAGTAGAACTGCCCCACAGGGCATTCAAGGAGCAGCTGGTGGATTTGAACTGCCGACCTTTTAGTTAGCAGCTGAGCTCTTAACAGCTGCGCCACAGGACTCCTCTCGGTGCAGGGTGTCCTAGACCTAATCACGTCTGCTTGCTGTGAAGAGCAGCATAGACACAGCAACCAGCAGCCACAGAGGACAAGAGCCACCTGAAGGTCACCAGGGAACCAAGGCCCACCTCTACCAGAGCTGAGACAGGCAAACAAGGGCTTCCCTCCAGAGCCACAAAGTGAATACAGGCTTCCAGCCTCCTGAGCTATGAGAGAATAAATACACTTCTGTTCTTTAAAGCCCCCGCTTGCGGTCTTTCTGTCACAGCACTGGTGGGACACTAAGGCCAGGGATGGTGGGTATGCGTGCTCCCTCCTGGGGGACCTGGGGGTACAGTGGTGTTCATAAAGTGTGTGTTGGGCCCACACAGGCCCTCTGAAGGTCAGCCTCATTCCCTCAGCCCCCAAGTATCCACACAGTGGCCAGCACACAACACAATGTGGGGGTCCCCGGAGCCGGCGCCCCACCCCAGTGGGCTGTTCTCTTGGAACCCATTATAACAAGCACCAGAGAAAGAAAAAATGGGGGAAAAAAAACATTGCCATTCAGCTGGAAATTTTCCATGCAGGAGATTTCCACCCCAAGCTGATGTGTGGATTTATCCACGTGGAGGTGGGGGCGGGTGCAGGCACTAGGATGCAGGCTCTTCATGGCTCTGTCTTAGTTCCGGGGGAATATACATCTTCCCGGGGGCCTTTGGCTGCATGGCTCACCTACCAACACTGAGAGAGGGCCCTACCCAGCCCACTCTGCACTCAGAGTGCTGGTGGGAGGATGGCCTCAGATGTCCAGGAGAAGCCGTCTCCAGCCAGCCTGGCCCCAGGCACAGCACCCCGAAGGTCTTAGGAGAGGGCATCAGTCTCCCGGATTGGCCAAAACGAAGGACCTAGCACCAGAGCTTAAAACAACAAGCATTAATCCTGTCACAGATTGGGAGGCCAGAAGTCTAGAACCAAGGTATCAGCAGGGCACCGCTCCCTCCAAAGACTCTAGGGGAGGATTCTTCCCAGCCTCTTCCAGCTTCTGGTGGCTCCAGGCATTCCTTGGCTCTCCTTGGCTTGAGGCAGCATCACTCCCATCTCTGTGTCCATCACCACATGGCCTTCTCCTTCCGTGTGTCTCTGAGTCCAAAACTCCTTCTTTTTGTAAAGACAACAGCCATTGGACTAAGTCCACCCAACTCCAGTATGGCCGCATCCTAACTTCATTCCATCTGCAGAGTCCCTGTCTCCAGACAAGGCCACGTTCACAGGTACCAGGGTTACCACTTGGACGTGCCTTTTGGGGCCACCACTCAACACACAACAGGGAGTGTCAGCTCTTTAAGGATTGAAGGAGTCTTTTCAACTTTTTTAATTTTTTTTGAATAAGATAAAGCCCTGCTCTACGGAAGAAACAAAAAGTGCTGATTTATTGCGTTTGCAGATTTCCGTGGTGTGAACATTCCCACCGTGGCCGATTTCAAGCTACCAACGTGAATTCAACCGACTTGTAAAATTCCAGAAAATTTTAGCCTGGGCTCCCACGAGCCCATCCTAGCACCCCAGCACCCACTAGTGTGTCCCTGCTCACGCTGCATGTCTGCTGTGGAATGGCGGGAGGTGCAGCCACCATCTCCAGCACCGGCCATCACTACAACGACGTGCTCTGCCAGAAAAGCGCCACATGTCGCATCACAGCTGCTCATGCCCATTGGACAGAGATAGTCACACGGCTCCACCTCCTCCACGGGGGCAGGCAAGGGCAATACACCTATGTTTCCGGAAAATGGGAGAGCCTGGGAAGCTTGGTGAACAGCGCCAGTGACCACCACATATGCCACGGCCATGAACAAGACTGGATGTCGTTACGATGTAAGTTTTCCCCAAAATCGTTGTTAAAGCCATTACGTCCCAATCAAATTTCAACATGGCTTTTCATGGAGCTTGGTGGGCCGGAGGTGGAATTCCTGCCTTCCGTGTGGATGCCCGGCTTCAATCCCAGGCAGTCTGCCTCGTGCACAACCACCACCCGTCTGTCCATAGAGACTGTGTGTTGGTAGGACGCTGAATAGATTTCAGTGACGCTTCCAGGCTGAGATGAACTAGGGAGAAAGGCCTGGTGATCTACTTCCAAATATCAACCAATGAAAACCCTATTATGGATCACAGCTATTCCACTCGGAGCCCTGGCTGTGCAGTGGTTAAGAGCTTGGCTGCTAACTAAAAGGTGGGCTGTTTGAATCTACCAGCTAATCCCTGGAAATCCTATCGAGCAGCTCTGCTCTGTCCTATAGTGTCTCTACGAGTCAGAATCAAAGATCTAGAATAGACAATGAGTTCAGAAGAGGGTGGGCTTCCCCATCAGAAACCAACACTTACGAAGCAACAATAACTCTGTTGGTGTCCGTGGTGCTGCAATGGACCAACAGCTCAGTGGATCAGAAGGGGACCCGGAAACAGTCTGTGTGCACAGGGGGCAGCTCAATAAACGTCAGAGGAGGCATGCAGTTCAGTGCAGAAACGTTTTAGCCATGCACAGGTTGTCCACAGTAAAACAAGTTTACATCCTTGCCTCCCACCGTACACAGAAATAAGTTCCATGTGGAGTAAATCCTGAGTGTGAAGAACAAAACCTTAAAAAGACAGTATTGCATCCTGTCTTCGTCAGCCTGAGAAGGGAAAGGGTTAACTAAAGAAGATATAAAAAGCACAGACCATCAAAGAAGAGGAATTTTAACTCATTAAAGTTGAAAAGTCTGATACAACAACAGAAACAAAACTCCACAACGAAGGAAAAAACAAGTCAGAGGACAGGAAAAGAGCTGTGCCGTCAGGCATCTGAGGAAGGGTTATCAGCAAGAGGATATATGGCTGACTCCATGTAATTAATACAATGCAATGCAATACAATACAATATAATAAACAATCAATTAGAGAAAGTCCATCAGCCTCAATGCAAAACAAAAAAATGGACAAAAGATAATAACGACTCACAAGAGGAAATGTGGCTGGCCAGTAAATATATTTTAAATGTTTGACCTCCATATTAATCAAGGCAATGCGATGAAAACACCATTAACTTGTCCTGTAATACCCATGAGTAGAGCAGTACCTACAAGACCGACAATGCTGGGAGTTAGTGAGGATCTGAAGCACACAAAGCTCAGCCAGCCGATGGCGGTTATATCGGGGCCACCACACAGGAGAGCTGTTTGTCGATAGTTGATGAACTTGAAGGTGCACGGACCCTTCCACTCAGACGAGCTCTGCCTGGGGCTGTGTACCTAGAGAAGCTCTCCCGCCGCCTGCAATGGCACCTGAGGTCCCCCGTGGCAGCGTTACAGTAAGGGCAAAGGACGGGGAGCCACCGGAATAGCCACCAACAGGAGAACCAGGGACACGCCGAGGCGTATTTGTAGAGTGGAACGTGATGGAGCTGCTGAGCACGGAAAACAAAGGCAGAACGTTGAAGGAGAAAGACCGCGGTGGCACAAACAACACGGTACTGTTTGCTTGAAACTTAAGACGTTCTGAACGTGCGTCACAGTGTTACTGGGAAATATTACACGCGGTTATACATTGTTGCTTTGTTAGTTGCCATCGAGGGGCTTCGACTCATGGTGACCTTATGTATTGACAGAACAAAGTATTGCCTGGTCCTGCGCCATCCTCACGATCTTTGTTGTGCTCAAATCCATTGCTACAGCCACTGTGTCGGTCCATTTCATCGAGTGTTTCCCTTGCTTTCGCTGACCCTCTGCTTTACACGTGATGCCCTCTTCTAGCGATTGGTCTTTCCTGGTAACGTGTCCAAAGTAAGCTGGTGGAAGTATCGCCATCCTTGCTTCTAAGGAGCACTCTGGTTGTACTTCTTCCAAGACAGGTTTGTCCATTCTTCTGGCGGTCCATGGTATATTCTATATTCTTCGCCAACGCCACAATTCAAAGGTGTCAACTCTTCTTCGATCTTTTTTTTTCGTTGTCCAGCTTTCACATGCATGTGAGACTATTGAAAATATCATGCTTGGGTCAAGTACACCTTAGTCCTCAAAGTGACATCTTTGTTTTTTGACACTTTAAAGAGGCCTTTTGCCACAGATTTGCCCAATGCAATACATCGTTTGATTTCTTGACTGCTGCTTCCATGGGCGTTGATTGTTAATCCAAGTAAATGAAATCCTTAACAACTTCAATTTCTTTGCCATTTATCATGATGTTGCCTCCTGGTCTGGTTGTGAGAATTTTCATTTTCTTCGTCCAGTTGTAATCCATATTGGAGGCTGTAGTCTTTGACCTTCATTAATACATGTTACATATTATAATAATTCTATTAAGTTAAAATATATCTGGAGGGTATACACCTTCAGAAGAGCAAGGGGGCAGGAACAGGAGAAGGAAGGGTCCCAAGGGGCTTCAACTATATCACCAATACTCTTCTTTGTTAAAATCTATTTTCGAGTAAACATTCTAAAATGTTCCCATTTGTAAAAGCTCAGTGGAGGTCACATGGTTGGTCTTGGTTTTGTTCTCTGTAGTTTTCTACATTTTGGCTAGTTGCTGACTAAGTAGATCTATATGCATTTTCTTCCTTAGGAATAAAATTGGTTGGGGTGGTGACATATCATCAATTTTTAAAAATCGCTCTGTCCCTGGCCCCCCTTGCAGCCAGTGGCGTCACTAAGGTTGATGTCAGCCGTGCAGTAACTCCTGGTGTCACCCCCCACACTAATTACCATAATATTATACCTAAAACACCAAAGTACCATCATAATTGGGTAATAATACCAGCTCTGCCAGAGGGCATTACCAAAAACCAAACCTGTTGCCGTGGAGTTGATTTCAACTCATACCCACCCTATAGGACAGAGTAGAACTGCCCCAGAGACAGAACGGCAGGTGAGGCCGAAGTCCCAGCACTTGACTGTTGACTTCCAGGCATCTTGACATGTGAGGAAAACAAATCATTATTTGGTTCAGACACTTATTCCTGATCTATCTACATATAGAGAGAGCCCTGGTGGTGGTGGTATAGTGGTTAAGAATTCAGCAGTTCGAATTTACCAGCTGCTCCTTAGAAACCCTATGGGGCAGTTCTACTCTGTCCTATAGGGTCACTGTGAGTCAGAATTGACTCGACGGCAATGGGTTTGGTATATATATATATATATATATATATATATATATATATATATGATATCTCATAATAAAATTATTAAGTAGAAGACAAAAGGGATAAACAGGAAATATTTTAAAGCCATTAACAGCTGGAAAGCAGATTGGAGGAGGCAGGGGTAGCTGGGACTGGTGGAAACATTTCTTTATTCACACACCTTTGGGCAACCACTTAAGGAAGGCGGCTCACCCTCTTTGGCCAGTAATATTCCGTGTAGCAATTTGGGCTCAGCAATGAGAAGACCGGAGTCCCTTGGTGATGCAAACGATCAACGAGTTCTCTGCAAGCCAAAAGGCTGGAAGTTCCAGTCCACCTACAGGCCCCTTGGAAGAAAAGCCTGGAGATCTACTTGCAAAAACTCAGCCATTTAGAACCCTGTGGAGCCTGGTTCTACGCTGACATGTGTGGGGTCACCATGAGTTGGACTCAACTCCACAGCACCTGAGAAGGCAAACTTCACAACCACAGCTGACTAAAGAGGTCAGCTTGGCCTCAGGAGCAATGAGCTTTGGACCCTGAATGGGTTTGTCCAGTCGACACACATTTATTTATGCCTACTGCAGGTGAAATTGTGTGCTACAGATTATTAAGTAAACACATGTAAGCCCATGTGTACCTTGCTCACTGGGTAATCTGACCCTGAGAATGAGGGGCAGACCTGAACCCCGCATGTAGCCTGGACCCAAGCCCAGCCGATCCCAGCCAAGCCCAGCAGAGCCACAGACGCCTCGCAGACCTTTGAGCACTGAGAAGTCAGTGCCTGGTGTTTTGAGGCATGAG